>NC_135824.1:33210151-33510151 GCF_964213995.1 Mustelus asterias
CATCTGCAAACTTACTAACCATGCCTCCTAAATTCTCATCATAGGTCACAGCTGTTTCGAACTAGTAAATTATGGGGTGTTTCCAGAGCTTATAGACAATCAGAATAGATTCCTGAACACCTATGAGTTCAGTTTAAAGTTTATTTATTAGTGTCACAAGTAGGCTTACATTAACACTGCAATGAAATTACTGTGAAAATCCCCTAGTCACCACACTCCGGCGCCTGTTCGGGTACACTGAGGGAGAATTTAGCATGGTCAATGCACCTAACCAGCACGTCTTTCAGACTGTGGAAGGAAACTGGAGCACCTGGAGGAAACCCATGCAGAAACGGGGAGAATGTGCAAACTCCACACAGACAGTGACCCAAGCCGGGAATCGAACCCAGGTCCTTGGCGCTGTGAAGCAGCAGTGCTAACCATTGTGCCACAATACTGCCCCAATGGGCAGTGCCCCAGTCACACTGCTGGTTTGGAATTGGGTTCTTCTGCCCAGCATGTGGAAGAATCTGAGCTTTGCTGTTGCTATTCTGGGCATAAGTGTCTGTATGTTGAATTGCTATCCGAAGGTGCAGCAGTTTAACCATGAGAGGTCAGAGTTCACTCTGTATGAGCATCTCCGCATCCGGAATAAACCATTCCCTTGGGGTGATGGGACGTACTCTCTCTTCCACAATCCCCATACTAATGCTGGGAAGATGCAGAGGAACACTGAACTTTTGGAGCAGAGAAGACTCTCTGTATAAACTTCTCGTTCTAAGTTTATGGACCATTCCTTCAAGCCTAAGATTCATGTAAATGTGTGCATTATTTTAAAAAAACAAAGGCAGAAGAATGAAGTGTTCAGCTTTGACGTAACACCATAATAAATATACCGTGAAAACAAAATCAGCTAAAGCTGGGTTTAACTGCCTAGTGTAACAGATGTAGACATTTAGCAGGATGTGCCACAGATCCTACACAGACAGAGCGACGAATGAAGTAGCTGAAGGAAAGAGGAAATTGGTGCATAAAATTGGTGCAAAGAGAGAAGGATGCAATGCTTCAGCCACGTCATTAGAGGTATAGAGAGACTGTTAGTGGAGGGGAAGATCAACAGAAGAAGTAGGAGAGGGAAGCAGAGGAGTAAATGGATGATGGATATAATGAACTGTATGGACTTCTGTGGAATGTGTATGGGCAGCTTAGAACAGAGGTGGGATCCATAACAGCCAGCCTTCTGTGAAGAAGATGATAACAATGAATGTAACTGGGTGACAGAGGGCTGAGAAGTGAGCCAGAAACCTTTGGGAGCTCTGTATCCGCAATAGGAGTACAAGTTTAAGAACTAATCCACAGTGTCTGAAGACCAAGGTAAGGTGCTAGATAACCCGAACAAATTGTTGACCTTAATTGACTTTAATCAGGAGTAACTCCGAGCCTGTAAGGATGAAAGGCAGGAAAACAATTTGGTTGGACGAGAAAGGAACTGAGAGTGAGAAAGTGTAAACTGGATAGTCATCCTTATTTGTGCCTCGTTCAGCCCTGCACAACTGCCCAGTGTATAAACTTCTCTTGTTCTAAGCATGTCTAATTGAGCACCGGGACTAAGGCCTGCTTACTCCAATAGATACATGGGAAACTCTGAGGATATCATCAACATTTACCAATTAACTGCGGATAAATGCAAGTTAAGGATGCACTGTTTGCAAATTAAAATTCTTTCATGGGATGTGGGCATTGCTGGTTGGGTCAGGTTTTATTGCCCATCACTAATTGCCCCTGAACTGAGTGGTTTACTCAGCCATTTCAGATGGTGTTTAAGAGAGAACTACATTGCTGTGGTTTTGGAGTCCATATAGGCCAGATCAGGTAAGGACGGCAGATTTCCTTCCCAAAAGGGCATTGGTAAATCAGATGGGTTTTTACAACAATTGATAGTAGTTTCATGGTCACCATTACTGAGACTAGCTTTTCTTCAGATTTATGAATTGAATTTAAATTCCACCAGCTGCTCTGATAGGATTTGAACCCATACCCCCTGGAGCATTAGCCTGGGCTTCTAGATTACTAGTCCAGTGGTATTAGCACTTTGCCCCTGTCTCCCCAAGAATGCAAGGAGTAGTGTGCTACACATGTACGTGGCTCTGTACACTCCACTTCTCAATCGTTCAACAGATGTTAAAGGAAAATATTGCACTCCTTCAATGCACAGCTTGTTGGAAAGCAGCAGCTTGCAAACTGTCACTTTCCTGGGTGGGAATATTACAATACCGGCTTTTTACTGCAATCTCCAGGTTCAACATGTTTTGATCCAGTGACACAATTCTCGGGGTGATCTCTGGGAGTGATCATGGTGGCACCATGCAGCCATGATGACTTTTGCGCAGTTCCTCAGGATATGAGCTTATCACCGCAATAATAAAGTCCTTTTAACCTCTACTGAAACAGCGCACTATTGATGCGCTGGAGAAATGCTGCATGTGTCTGACTCCATCTGTCACTAAAATCAAGCATTTTTGTCAGGTGGGACTGCTCATAGATTTAAAGTTTATTTATTAGTGTCACAAATAGGTTTACATTAACATTGCAATGAAGTTACTGTGAAAATCCCCTAGTCGCCACACTCCAGCGCCTGTTCGGGTACACTGAGGGAGAATTTAGCATGGCCAATGCACCCTAACCAGCACATCTTTCAGACTGTGGGAGGAAACCGGAGCGCCCGGAGGAAACCCATGCAGACACGGGGAGAACGTGCAGACTCCAACACAGACAGTGACCCAAGCCGGGAATCGAACCTGGGTCACTGGTGCTGTGAGGCAGCAATGCTAATCACTGTGCCACCGTGCTGCTCACTATTTCTTGCTGAACAGAAAGATGCTTAAAGAAAACATGGGCCAGAATTTTCAGGATGGTGGGGATTGGGTAACAACAATTTATGTCGACTCCAACATGCCCAATAGCATTTCATGCTCTATAAAGAGTGTTGATTAGTCGAAGGCAGGACCATCACCGGGTCTACATCCCACCTTGGTGAACTGTCAGTCAATCTGACTGGCCGGCAGCTTTCCAGTCATCCCAGGAACAGCGCTGCGGTGGCCAGAAGAGGCACTGCAGCTGGCTGAGTGCAACTCAGTGCTGGGAACTGAAGGAAAAGTAAATGGCAGGGGCAGGGATCAAAGGGGGAGGCGGGGTGTGTATGGAAGACTTGGGGGTTCACGTGGAAGGAAATCAAGGTCAGGGAGAGGAGTGGGGGTGGGTGGTCACTGGGCCCTCAAGGAGGGTGGCCCCAGTCAGAAGGAGGCTTCTGATGCTCCCCCCACCTCCACCACTTCTCACTCAAAATTGATCTTCGTTTAATTTCGGGTTTCCTCCCTCCCTCATCTGCCCACCAGCCTCAAAATTGAGACTGTGCAGGGAAAAGCCATTAAGTGGCCATTTAAGGGCCTTTATTGGGGCAAGGGCAAGCCAGGGGACATAAAGTCCCACTGGCGTAAATGGCAGCAAGGTTTCGGAGCAGGAATTTCACTGTTCCTACGTTGCAGGTGAAGGCTGGGGGGAGTGTAGAGTCCACCACACTATGTTATGGACATTGGCATTGAGCAATTGAAGTTCTTTGAGTATGAGGGACAATTGATTGTAAAGTGGTAGATGATATAGTACCATCATTGACTGTCTCCTGTATTATTGCCTGACCTAGTAAGGACACTAAAGCTCTTCCTGCACTAAGTGGGTTCCATGCAGAATGATTCAGTTCATGCTCGCATCTATAGGCAACTGCCATGAAAGGCCTGTGCTACTCACTGCTTAATAGGGTCATAGGCTCTGCCTCCTAAGCAGCAGTTCCAGGATTCACAATGTCCCCCTGCTGACCTGATGGTCAATATTGGAACAACATTTCTGAGCGCCAGAAACCACTTTTGCTTCTCAGAAGTTGCTCTGAGTTTTCAGCTGCACAGTATTCCCTATCCCTCTCAGAGGCGTTTATGACACTTTGAGCTTGTCCAAGACATGTTCATGAGACTCAACCTGGAAACTATGGCTAGTTTATTGTTGACGAGGTCGGGCTGTGTTTTGACTATTTCACATCTAATCAGAGAATCTACGCTCCAGACTTTAACTACTCTGCAGATTAGTCATGAGGAAACTATGTGCTTTCAAAAACAGGTTTCCTCAAAATAAATTGCTCTTTAATTTGTTGAGAGCTCTCTATAACTCTAGTGATCATGGGGGTTCATTGTGTTTGTGGGTTGGTTTAGCTCAGTCGGCTGGATGGCTAGTTAGTGATGCAGAGCAACGCCAACAGCTTAGGTTCAATTCCTGTACCAGTTGATATTCGTGAAGGCCCACCTTCTCAACCTTGACCCTAGCCTGAGGTGTGGCGATCCTCAGGTTAAATCACCACCAGCCAGCTCCCCCCTCAAAGAGCCTATGGTCATCGGGGACTGTGATGACTTTAGCTTTAGTGTTCATGGGTGGCTGGGATTAGATTAGTTTTACCAAAAGGACTTGTCTAAGAAATGAATGATCAACAGGCATGAAAACAGATTCTGAAAACACAAAGAATAATAGTTGTTGGACGTATTATTGAAAGCTGTTGCATTGCATGCCTGAGGTTTAAGCTGATGCCCACTTTTGTGTGTAAGAAAGATCTGCACTGAGGTTATCCCTGGTAAAAACTTCATCTGAATCATAGGATCTTGCAGTGCAGAAGGAGGCCATTTGGCCCATTGAGTCTGCTCCAACCACAATCCCAACCAGGCCCTATCCCCATAGCCCCATGCATTTACCCTAGCTAGTTCACCCTGACGCTAAGGGGCAATTTAGTATGGCCAATCCACCTAACCCACACATCTTTGGACTGTGGGAGGAAACCTGAGCACAGAGGAAACCCACGCAGACACGGGGAGAATGTGCAAACTCCACACAGACAGTGACCCAAGCCGGGAATCGAACCCAGGTTCCTGACGCAGTGAGGCAGCAGTGCTAACCCACTGTGCCACCGTGCCTCTTCTGCTTCCCAACGCAGTGACCACATTTTTAACCCTGAAAATTGTCATGACCCCAGAGTGAAAGCAGCTGGGGTGTTGGTTGGCATTCTAAGAATGAAGGGGGGTTGCGGGGGGGAGGGGTGCATGGCAGGGTCTTGGCGGGTTGAGTGATTTGGGAGATGGGGTACAGATGTGAGTGTTGGGGAGGGGTAGTTGTGCGGTAGGGGGGATTTGTGTGAGGTGATGTGTGAAGCTGTGAAAGTAGTTCACTGGCAGCGGAATTCCTGCCGCTGTCAATGGGATTTCCCATTGAAGCCACCCCACACCGCCAGGAAAACCATGGGTGGGAATGTGCTGCCAGCGGGACTGGAAAATCCCGCTGGCGTGAACGGCCGGAGAATTCCAGCCAGTGACCGGGCCCCTCACGAGGCTGCTACACCACTGGACCAAGCCAATAAACAAATTGTGTGCGCACCTGTTGAGTGGCATTGAATGGTGGAGCAGACTCAATGGGCCGAATGGCCTACTTCTACTCCTGTGTCTTTATGGTCCCAGAGCCAATCCCAGGACTGGAAATCAGAGCGATTGCTCCAGGATTGCTATTGATGTTGTGGTCGTGAGAGAGCTTGTAAACATCACTGGAGGTCATGACCCCCAGTTTGGCAATCCCCCCAATCTAATGGATGGTCCTTTATATTCTGCAGTGCCTCCTATTTTTCTGCTCAGAACTGCAGCCTTCAATTCTTGCTCATTGTTGCATTGCATTGGCCCCTCAGCTCCTCCTCCCCAGTGAAGAAGGATCACCAACGCCTATACTTCCTGAGGAGGCTAAAGAGAGCCAACATGTTCCCCCCAGCTCCTCTCAAACTTCTACCAGTGCACGGTAAAGAGCATCTTGTCGAACTGCATCGCGGTGCGGTACGACAGTTGCTCCATTTCTGACCGGAAAGCTCTGCAGCGGGTGGTCAAAACTGCCCAACACATCATCGGCACCCAACTACCAGCCATCCAGGATATTTATCACAAACACAGTCTGCGGAGATCTCTCAGCATTACTCGGGGTCTCAGCCACAGACTGTTTGCCCCCCTGCCATCTGGGAGGCGCTACAGATGCATTCAAGCTCATACGATCAGGCTGAGGAACAGTTTCTTCCCCAGAGCTGTTACCCAGCTGAACTCCATCCTTTAACATATTCCCAGGTATTGTGCAATACGCACGTACGCACATAATGACTATTGGCACTATTCTATAATGACTACTTGCATTTGCTTTTTTCTTTGTATCTTGGGAGCCAGCAAGCCCACTTTTCCTTGTATTTGTGCACTATACAATGACAAAATTGAATTGAATTGGGAGGGGAAATGGTTGTGGAGGGTTTTGCCGCAATGTTTTCTGCTGTGATATGCACCGGTTCCATTCACCATTTTCATTCATAGAATCACACAGTGCAGAACAGGCCCTTTGGCCCATCGAGTCTGCACCGACACATGAGAAACACCTGACCTCCTAACTTGTCCTATTTACCAGCACTTGGCCCAAAGCCTTTGACATGGATAAAGGGCTGGTGATCACTTACTAAGATTAACAAACATCGCATTGCCTAGAAGCAGATGATTTGGCCTGTACAGATCTATAATATTGCACAAAACTCCTTCAACCCAGAATGATAAAGGTGATTTGCCTTAAGAGTTTCCTTTTCACATAACGAGTGTGCAGTTGAAGCAATGTGACTGCAGTGACTGATTGATGATCAGTTTGTTTGGCTTAGAATTGCAGTTACATTGTCAAAATGTGAGCAGCAGCATGGAGTTACTAAATGTACGGCTAGTAAACTTAGTTCAGCGAATAGCTTCAGCGAGCCTTGTGTTACTGTTAAGTTACATATTTCCTTTTGCGAAGATTATATCCCTTGGCTGTCTCTGAGAATTTAGTTTTTCCATCAAACAAAGGTAGGCTGGAGCGCGTCACAAGGCGGAAATGCATCAAGATGTTTAAATAACCTCATCAATTTAAAGGCCAAAGTTTAAGCAGTTTATCAATGTCTTGTGAATTCAGAGATGTATTGTGCCCTCAAAATGAACTCCAGCCTGCCTTTTTTTTCTATGCGTGTGTGGAATGTATACACAGTTGGGGTTTGTGGTGGCTGTTTTATTCCACTTTTGGCAAGTTTTGTTTAATTGCCAGCAGAGGGTGTCTTGTTGACATTGATAGATGGCAGCCCTTCTTGTTAAGTCACATGATTTGATCCGGTGGGCGGCGCGGTCATCATTGTAGTCTCACCCACCAGGAATATGTATCGGGAATCGGGAGATATGCTGCTTTCCCACAATGCTGCAGGATTTTCCACCCAGAGTTTGCAATATACAGTTTGAGGCTCTCGGTTCAGAAAGCAGAGTCAGAAAACTGTTAGGTTTTTATTTCATTGCATGTCACAGGAACAAAATATTTGCTATCTAAGAGCAGCAAGGGTGGCACAGTGGTTAGCATTGCTGCCTCACAGCGCCAGGGACCCAGGTTCAATTCCAGCCTCAGGTCACACTGCCTGTGTGGTTTGCACGCTCCCCCCATGTCTGTGTGAGTTTCCTCCGGGTGCTCTGGTTTCCTCCCACGCTCCAAAGATGTGCGGGTTAGGTGAATTGGTCATGCTAAAGTTCCCCTGAGTGTTGTGGGGGGGAGGGGGGGGGCAGGGGCTAGCAGGGTAAATACATGGGATTATGGGGATATGGCCTGGGTGGGATTGTTGTCAGTGTAGATTTGATGGGCCGAATGGCCTCCTTCTGCGCTGTAGGGATTCGAGGATTCATGTCATAGGAAAAAAATATTTTCTACCTAAAGGGAAACATTGAGCCACTGTAGGGTTTCTGCAAATATTCAAGGCAGTGATTAATGCAGCAGGCACGATTGCAGAGAGCGTCAAGTGGTTTATCAATACCATCCTAATCTTGAGATTCATGAGCGCCAGGAAATATACTGCCTTTCTCTCTGCAGTTCGAGAAAAATTAAGATGTTAACTACTTCAATGTCAAGTCGCACGGCGACTTGAGGATGCGGAGTTTAATTTTGCTTTTTGCTTTCATGCAGTGTTCATTGAAGTGGTGCATGTTTCCTCACCCACGCGAACCCTCTCGGGCCTTGCTTACTTTCACCCACTCTGTTCTTCCAACTGTCTCCACGAGCAAAATCTTCTCCGTGGTCTTTTCCCTGCCTGCCGCACATCCAGCCAAAAGGGGAAGAGAGCCAAAGAAGCAAAAGATGGTGAGAAGTAAACCAAAAATGAAATCAGAATTTTTTGAGTGCTGGATGCAATCTTCAATTCATCTCCTACCTCTGCCAGCAAATGATGTGTTTCTCTCCAAGACACTTCTCCAATTTGACCTTGAAATCTAAGCAACGTAACTTCTACAACCTCCCTTGGTAAACAAGAATTGGAAATTGGCCTTCCTCTTGGTAAATAAAGAGTCTCTCACATTCCAAGCCCTCTTATTTTACTTGTGCTTATTTGTTTTCATAATGAGATGAAGATGGAAGCAAGACTGGGAACACAAACATCAACATGAAGATGAGAATCACTCAGCTCAACCACACTGCAAACAAAATCATGGGATATATTCCAGTAATAGAATAGGGTCTGTTCATAGATGTGAAACCTGGATTTCTAACCCTTGATGTGGAGATGCCGCGCTCCGAAAGCTAATGGTATTTGCTACCAAATAAACCTGTTGGACTTTAACCTGGTGTTGTTAAAACTCTTACTGTTTCTAACCCTTAACAAATGTTTTTACTTAGAACTTGTAATGTAGAATTGTAGGAGTAATAGGTCCTTTGGCCCTTTGAGCCTGATTTTGATTTTATTTTATTTTTGTCGCATGTATTAGTATACCGTGAAAAGTATTGTTTCTTGTGCGCTTTACAGACAAAGCATACCATTCATAGAGAAGGAAAGGAGAGAGTGCAGAATGTAGTGTTACAGTCACAGCTAGTGTGCAGAGAAAGATCAACTTAATGCAAGGTAAGTCCATTCAAAAGTCTGGCAGCAGCAGGGAAGAAGCTGTTCTTGAGTTGGTTGGTACGTGACCTCGGACTTTTGTCTCTTTTTCCCGAAGGATGGTGGAAGAGAATATGTGTGGGATCCTCGATTATGCTGGCTGCTTTGCCAAAGCAGCGGGGAGTGTAGACGGAGTCAATAGATGTGAAACTGGTTTGCGTGATGGACTGATCTTCATTTATGACCCTTTGTAGTTTCTTGCAGTCTTGGGCAGAACAGGAGCCATACCAAGCTGTGTTCCAAACAGAAAGGGTGCTTTCTATGGTGCATCTGTAAAAGTTGGCGAGAGTCATAGTGGACATGCCAAACTTCCTTCACCTCCTGAGAAAGTAGAGATGTTGGTGGGCTTTTTTAACTGTGGCGTCGGCATGGAGGGACAAGGATAGGTTGTTGGTGATCTGGACACCTAGAAACTTGAACCTCTCGACCATTTTCACTCTGCCATTCTTCACAATCATGGCTGATCTGGTTGTGGTCACAACTCCACTCCGCAGCAACCCCACAACAACCCCACCCACCCCCCCCCCCCCCCCCCCCATCCCCCCCGCCATAACCCTTGAATTCCCAGAAATCTGTCTAACACTGCCTTGAACAAATCAATTACTTTATTCAAGGCTCAGTTAGGTATGAGTTAGAGTGTTTCTCCTGTGTGATGCTACAACTAAACTGTAAGGCAGCAACATGCTTCCCAGCATCTGCAGTTGAAGCTTCCTAGCTCACCGCTAGACAACCCACAGGAATGACCTCCAGCTTTTTCCCGGTTTTCTCTGGGAAAATGGGTCACTGCCATTGGCGGCGCAGCTGAGAGTTCCTGGTCTCAGAAAGCATGGCAGCAATTCCGATCGGAGCACCAGGCAGCCACATAATGTTGTTCTTTTCATGAATTTATTTTCCTAGTTCAGCCTCATTCCAGGGTTTCCCTGGAATAAGTTAGTGAGTGGAATATTTCAAATCCTGAATGCGGTCGCTTTTTTTTATTAAATGGTAACATTTCGCCGACTTTCTTCTGAAGGAATATCTTGCACCAAAAGGTATTCGCTGAAAACCTCCAACCTTGCCCACGGCTGGGATTCTCCACTGCCGCTGATGTGAATAGAGTTTTGGCTGAGCGCTAGATTCTCGCTGGCAGTCGGGCAGGTACGGAGGAGATTAGAGAATTGGATGGGGATTTTCTGGCCCTTCCTGTCGATGGGATTTTCCAGTCCTGCTGAAGGTGACACCGCGAGGCGGATTCCCTGACAGCGGGATGGGTGAGCCACGCAAAACGCCATAGACATCAGTGGCCAATTGTGAATCGCCTCCACCAGTGGAAAAGATGAGTTGGCTGACACTGGATCCCATTCATTGGGCAACGAATGAGGGAGTGAGTCGCATGTGAGAGTAATCTCCCCTTTAAAGGATTGTTGATGCCACGGTACTGCCTCATGAAAAGAACACTACTCCAACTCCTTGTATAAGACAAATCCTGCTCCTCTGTGTTCTGGTTGTTTATGACTTGATCTGGAAGAATAGAAAGTCCCAAGAAGCTTTACAAATATGGATTAGAATCAAAATGCAGTTATGACTATTATGTGAGGAGGTTAAACTACCAGAAAGAAACTGAAATGAATGACCAGCTGATCTGTTGTTAGTTAAAAGAAGGATTTTGGCCAGTTCATCCCACTCTCCAGTGAATAATGTTTTGCCTGAATTTATATCCAACTGAGTTACTGTTCAACTGAGAGCAATTTGGGGAATGTAGCATCTGATTTGACTAAGTCTGCTCAACAAGAGAG
Source organism: Mustelus asterias (assembly GCF_964213995.1). Lineage (NCBI taxonomy): Eukaryota > Metazoa > Chordata > Chondrichthyes > Carcharhiniformes > Triakidae > Mustelus > Mustelus asterias. Next base: position 33,220,943 of record NC_135824.1, read on the forward strand.
GATCTAACTGTAATTCAGTGGCATTGCCATCGCTGAATCCCCCATTATCAACAGCCTGGGGATACCATTGAAAAGAAACTGAACTGGATTAGCCATATTGGCTACAAGAGCAAGACAGAGGCTGGGAATCCTACGATGAGTAGCTCCCCAGAGCTTGTCCACAATCTACAAAGCACAAATCAGGAGTGGAGTGGAATAATCTCCACTAATACTCAAGAAGGTTGACACCATCCAGGACAAAGCAGTCGACTTGACTGCTACCCCTTCAACAAACATTCAATCCCTCCACCACTAACAAACAGTGGTAGCCGTGCGTATTGTCGACAAGATGCACTGCAGGAACTCAACATGGTTCTTCAGACAGCACCTTCCAAACCCACGACCACCACTATTTCAAAGGATAAGGGCAGCAGACACCTGAAGGTTTCCCTCCAAGTCACTCACCATCCTGACTTGGAACTATATCACTGTTCCTTCAATGTTGCTGGGTTAAATTCCTGGTACACCCTCCTTAAAAGGACTGTGAGTGTACCTACACACCACACGGACTGCCGCGGTTCAAGAAGGCAGCTCACTACCACCTTCTCAAAGGCAACCATGGATGGACAATAAATGCTGGCCAAGCCAAAATATTTTTTAAAAAGTTGGGAGTGCAGTCATCTCACTCCAGAGACTTGAGCACAATCCAACTGACACACCCGTGCAGCCCTGTCTGAGTTGCTGCTGTCCAGATCACATGTCAAACAGTTGACCCTCTTGGTGGACGGAAGAGATTCTATGGCTGAATTCGAAGAACCTCCCCCGCAAAAACTAGAATCTTAAAAAAACAACAACAGACTTGCTGGTCATTTCTTGAATGCCGTTTGTGAGAACCTGTTGTGGCCGTAGGTCCCACCTTTACAAGAGTGACTGCCTGTTAAAAGTAATTAATCGGGTGTAAAGTGCTGTCCTGAAGTTGCGGTAAAGTTGCGAGTTTTTCCATTCTGTTATGACGTAGGCTGATTTTATATTCACAGAGACTCACTTGTGCAATGCTAAAGATGTGACCATGTGATGGGTTCTTGTGTGGACAGAGATTAATAAAGGACCCAGTCAATTTACCCAAATAGATAAGTTGCAACCAGGCCACTGGCTCATCCACAGAACATAAAAATGGTTTAATTTCTGTGAGACGTCTTGCTAGCTTGCTGTGGAGGCAAGGTCTTTCACTGTCAAGTGAAGCTAAAAGTGAGGGATGACTGTCCCTTGCCTTACTTGAAATGATAACAAGACCTTGGGCAGGAATCGTGAAACAATCCAAGGAATTGTGTGATCTAGATTGTCGGTGGAACCAAAACTGGAGAGTGTGGCTTTTCAGGTGGAAAGGGTGTCCAAGAATTCAAAAGGCAATGAGTGTTTCGCTGACATTTAGGTCTCAATTTGAGATTAGGCGTGGTATTTTATCGTGGCAATGGAGGTCTTGCCAGTTGCTGGAGAGCTGGTGAGAGCCCGGTGATACCTCTTTTAAGGAAGGCCCATTGAATAAAGTGCCACTCAGGCACTTAACTGGACGGCAGTATGCCTTCCCCTGGTCAAAGACCCTGGGAGCAGAAGTCCTGCCACCAAGAGCTGCTGGCCAATCAGAAGCTGGCAGCTCTATTGAATGGCTCTGCCAGCAGGGAGGCACGATGGTACAGTGGTTGGCACTGCTGCCTCTCAGCGCCAGGGACCTGGGTTCAATTCCGGCCTGGGCTGATTGTCTGTCTGGAGTTTGCACATTCTCCCCGTATCTGTGCGGGGGTGCTCCAATTTCCTCCCACAGTCCAAAGATCTGTAGGTTAGATGGATTAGCCATGGTAAGCGCCACCAGGAACATAAAAATGGTTTAATTAATTGTTTAATGGTTACGGGGATAGGGTGGGGGAAAGGGCCTGGGTAAGATACTCTGTCAGCGGGTCGGTATAGACCTGAATGGCTGAATGGCCTCCTTCTGCACTGTAGGGATTCTATGAGGCAGTGACTGCTGCCAGGATGACACCCATCCAAGGCCTGGTGTCATCTTGGGATCCCAGGCCACAGCTGAGTGGTAGTGGGAAGGCCTCACAGCGTGAATGTCCGATGGGAAGGAATGATGGCCATCAGCCTGAACAAGGGAAGGGTGATAAGGTTCTCGGGTAGTTCCCCTTCCCAATGTCAAGTTCCTTGTTCAGGCATTGAGGGCCTTTTAAAGAGGACACTCCTGGAATAATTCCCTCAGCAACCCTGCACAATTTTAATTGTCCTGTATCCCACATGGTAAGTCCCCAGTATTAACTGGGTTAATACCAGCAGTGGATGGATGAGACTCTTTTAGGCAGATATTAATAGAATTCTGTTGAAAAGTATCAGATTAATAAGCATTAATATTAAAAGTATTAATATTGTGATGATTCATTCATTGACTTATCTGATATTTTATAGAATATTTCCTTTAAGCTCACAATATGCTACTTCCAATTAGATAATTCTCCAACGAAGGCTTTTATCATTAATCTTCATAATTATTCTTGCCATATTATCGGCATTCTTGTTGGATTGGGTTTGATTGGAAGTAGTACACTATCTTGGGCTTCTTAAGTTGTGGGTTGGATTTCCTCCTTGCACATACAGCACACTAAATCATTAAACCTTGGCCAATTGTTATTTTTAAACCAGTTATGAGAATGCACAATTTGTATGCTCGCTTAAAATTGGGATTCATACAAGTTTCCTAAAGCTAAGGCACCACCAGTGACCCATCTCAAAAAAACAGTCAGATAACTGCTTAACCAGATGACCATTTTGTCAGTATAAGATGTGCACAACCCCCCCCAGTCCGCGTGTAGTTTTAAAAAAAATTCATTCGTGGGACGTGGGTGATGCGCGATATCACACACGAGAGGCGTGATGTACTCGGGAAATAAAGGCTTTTATTGCCAACAATAACAGAGCTACCATATACAGTACACGATCCCAGACTAAAGGGTCACCAGGCAGAGCAGTGACCTTTATACCTCTCCCAGGAGGCGGAGCCGACTGGGGTATACCATCACAACTATATTAACAGGTAGAACAGCCCAACCCTAACCCCAACAGTAACATATCTACAGACTCGTAGTACTGGCCAGACCATGGCTCAGCACTACCTAGTGGGAACCAATAATGGTTCACCACAGTGGGTGACACTGGCTGGCCAGCATTTACTGTCCATCCCTAGTTGCCCTTGAGAAGGTGGTGGTGCACATATCTTCTTATAGAAATGTGTGGGGAGCACAGACATTTCTCAGACGTGCATCGTCATAGACCCTTTTCAGGGAGCGATCAAATTATGTGGTACTGTCACAGAACAATATTTGGTAGATCTTAATCTCCAAGAAATCAAGCAGTTAATCTGCCACATCAGAGGAAATAAACAATAAATGATTTTGGATACTAAGTTACTAACCTAGGATTTTGGATACTAAGATACTAACCTAGGGCGGCACGGTAGCACAGTGGTTAGCACTGCTGCTTCACAGCTCCAGGGTCCTGGGTTCGATTCCCGGCTCGGGTCACTGTCTGTGTGGAGTTTGCACATTCTCCTCATGTCTGCGTGGGTTTCCTCCGGGTGCTCCAGTTTCCTCCCACAGTCCAAAGATGTGCGGGTTAGGTTGATTGGCCAGGTTAAAAATTGCCCCTTAGAGTCCTGAGATGCGTAGGTTAGAGGGATTAGCAGGTAAATATGTGGGGGTAGGGCCTGGGTGGGATTGTGGTCGGTGCAGACTCGATGGGCCGAATGGCCTCCTTCTGCACTGTAGGGTTTCTATTTCTATGATTCTAACTTGATTCCCTGCGTGGAGCAGTCTAGAACATGGGAACATCCCATGTTTAAAAATTAGGCGTCTCCCAGTTTAGACTGAGATGAGGGGAATTCTTTTCTCTCAGAGGGCCCTTAGGCCTTTACAGGTGGCACAGTGGCACAGTGCTGCCTCACAGCGCCAGGGACTTGTGTTCAATTCCGGCCTCGGGTGACTGTGTGGAGTTTGCACATTCTCCCCGTATCTGCGTGGGCTTCTTCCCACAGCCCAAAGATCTTAGAATCTTAGAAACCCTACAGCACAGAGAGAGGCCATTCGGCCCATCGAGTCTGCACCGACTACAATCCCACCCAGGTCCTACCCCCATATCTTTACATATTTTACCCACTAATCCCTCTAACCTATGCATCCCAGGACACTAAGGGCAATCTTAGCATGGCCAATCAACCTAACCCGCACGTCTTTGGACTGTGGGAGGAAACCGGAGCACCCGGAGGAAACCCACGCAGACACGAGGAGAATGTGCAAACTCCACACAGACAGTGACCCGAGCCGGGAATCGAACCCAGGTCCCTGGAGCTGTGAAGCAGCAGTGCTAACCACTGTGCTACCGTGCCACCCAAGATGTGCGGGTTAGGTTGATTGGCCATGCTACGTCAGGGGGATTAGCAGGATAAATACATGGGGTTACGGGACTAGGGTGTTATTGTTGTCAATGCAGGCTCGATGGATTGAATGGCCTCCTTCTCCCTCTCCCCCACCCCCCATCCCCCCAGGGAGCAGTGAAGGCTGGGTCATGGAATATATTCAAGGCTGAGTTAGAGAGGTGATTGATTTAAAAGGTTAATGAGGAGGCTGGCAGGAAAATGAAGTCTGAGGTCACAATCAGACCGCAATGATCTTATCGAATGGTGGAGCAGGATCGAGGGGCCGAGTGGCCTCCTCCTACTCCTGGTTTTTTGTATTGTTGTGATGTGCTTTCACGTTCAACGTTATCTGGAGAAAATGGATTTGCCCACCCATAAATCTCTTAAATGTAATGTCTCCTCACCGCAACAAGCCAAAAGTGTTCTTTGATACAGAGATTCTTGAGTGCAAATCATTTGCAGCAGGTTCAGGAACAACCTTTATCAGCTGTTCAGAGTATTATAAATTAAAACATGACACTTGCAAGATGGAAGGCCAAAAGCATTAGAAACTGTAACATTAATAGTGGAACAAAGAACAAAGAAAAGTACAGCACAGGAACAGGCCCTTCGGCCCTCCAAGCCTTTGTCGATCATGATGCCCCAACTAATCTAACAAAAATCTTCTGCCCTTACTCAGTCCATATCTCTCTATTTGTTCCTTATTCATGTACCCATCCAGATGCCTCTTAAATGATGCTAATGTGTCTGCTTCCACCACCTCCTCTGGCAGCGCGTTCCAGGTACCCACAACTCTGTGTGAAAAACTGCATATCTCCCTTAAGCTTCCTCCTCTCACCTTGAACCTGTGTCCCCTTGTAATTGACACTTCCACCCTAGGATAAAAGCCTCTGACTATCCACCCTGTCGATGCCTCTCATAATTTTGTAGACCTCTATCAGGTCTCCCCTCGGCCTCTGTCTTTCCAGTGAAAACAATCCTAACTTTGCGGAACTTTAAATTCACAATGTAATAGATCGAGGACGATTCAATATGGCTTCAAACAATGAAAGGCATTATTGTCCAAAGAAGAATAATATGTAGAAAGCTAGGTCAGATTTGATTACAATGTGACTGCTCTGTTCCACTCCCTGGCTCCAACTGCGAGTCCCTCCTCGACCCATGGTACACGCCCTCCTGCAGATTGGCTTAGCTTCCTCGATCATAGAATCATAGAAACCCTACAGTGCAGGAGGAGGCCATTCGGCCCATCGAGTCTGCACCGACCACAATCCCACCCAGGCCCTACCCCCATATATTTACCCGCTAATCCCTCTAACCTACGCATCTCAGGACACTAAGGGGCAATTTTTTTTTAAACCTGGCCAAGCAACCTAACCCGCACATCTTTGGACTGTGGGAGGAAACCGGAGCACCTGGAGGAAACCCACGCAGACACGAGGAGAATGTGCAAACTCCACACAGACAGCCAGGAATCGAACCCGGGGACCCTGGAGCTGTGAAGCAGCAGTGCTAACCACTGTGTTACCGTGCCGCCCCATAACACATCACATAACACCCGATCACATAACCCTCAGGAAATTCCCCCCCTTACAGAGTCAAGCTACTAAATTCCTTCCCCCTAAAATCCAAAATACAGCTTTGGAGGAATGAAGAACCGGATTAGTAAGGCGCGCAATGGGCTCTAGATAAAAAGGGTAACAGGAAAAACCACTGGAAAATTCATCAAAGCTTGAATCAGTCTGGAGAATTCTGCGCTCTGGTAGAGCACCTCAGTTCAGTGGTATGTTCTTTAAAATTTTAAGGGCCAGACAGGACAGACAAAAAAGGCAGGCTCATTAATCCCAGATTTAGTGCCTCTTCAGCAGCTTCTGGCTTCCCAATCTCCACAACCATCAGTTACTCCAGCCCCACATTCTCAACCAAAATCCCAGTGACCAGCCCTGGCATCCTCAAACTATCTGCAAGGGCCACCCATGGATCTCCTGTGTCCAGTACTGCTCTCCTCCTCAGATGATCCACATTTGTCCTAAGCCTGCAGCCTTGTTGGAGACCGATCCTGTTCTCTCCACTATTTTACCAGCCACCCATGCCGGGCCTCTGCGAAATCTCTAACCAAGACTGCATTCTCCACTTGAAACAGGTTGCTTTTCTTCCTGAATCATGATTTTCCTGCTGGGAAGCTAGTCTCTATCCTCCCCACCAAATTAGGGAATATCATGTCCAATTGTGTTCTTAAACGGGGTGGCACAGTGGTGAGCACTGCTGCCTCACAGCGCCAGAGACCCGGGTTCGATTCCCGGCTTGGGTCACTGTCTGTGTGGAGTTTGCACATTCTCCCTGTGTCTGCGTGGGTTTCCTCCAGATGCTCCGGTTTCCTCCCACAGTCCAAAGATGTGCAGGTTAGGTGAATTGGCCATGCTAAATTCTCCCTCAGTGTACCCGAACAGGCGCTGGAGTGTGGCGACAAGGGGATTTCCACAGTAACTTAGTTGCATTGTTAGTGTAAGCCTACTTGTGACTAATAAATAAACTTTAAATATGTCCCATCAGTAACTCTGCTGACGTAACCCCTGTGGTCATATTTGGGGTGGTGCCATGTGATCGTAGAAAACTGGCTACACATAAAGATAGGGGCCTGTCCACCTGTTTTTTCACTGATTACTTAAATGTTTGTACCTCACGCACTGCCAGCCCACTTGATGCTGGGTGGTACGGTGCTGAACTTGCATGGTAAATGCCATTGGACTTGAGAAATTTTTGGAATTCTTCCACCGTGAATGATGTGCCATTGTCCGACACAACCACTTCTGGAATGCCATGGATGACCAATATCTTCCTTAACATGTCAATGGTGGCTGTTGTGGACTTCATCAACGGCACATCTAACTACTTGGAATGTACGTCTACTGGTATAAGAATCATATGACCCATAAATGGCCCAGCAAAATCTATCCGTAGCCTCGTCTATGGTCAGTTAGGCCAATCCCATGGATGCAATGATGGTGGTAAAGCATGTTGAGCTTCGAAATTAGGACATTGACTAACTATCGATTCTATTTCCTTATCAATGCCTGGCCACCACACATACTCCTGGCTACGGCTTTCATTCTACTTTGACCTGGATGAGAGTCATGCAATTCTTGCGACAGGAGTCATCTCCCTTGGGGTGAGTTTATAACTCTCGCTCCCAGAGTAACACCCCAGTCTGTCTTCATAGGTTATTTCCAACCTTTATCTTTGGTAGGGTTTTGATAACTCTGACTTCTCATATCATCACCCTTTTCTTGACCATCCTCTTTACTTTCGCCAACACATGCTCTTTTTCTGTCCATAACGTTCCATGCTTTGCCAAGTTTGGCAAGGTCTCTACCAAATGAAGTGCCAGTATTATCTCTTGTGGAACCGGTGGTGATGCTACTGTTTGTGGCAAAGGCAACTGGCTCAGTGCATCTGCGTATGATATCTGCATTCCAGAGTGATGCTAAGTTGTGTAACTGTCAGTTGGTAACAAAAGAGCCTATCTCTGCGCCCTTCCAGAGGCAATTGGTGGCACTGCTTTATCTTCTCTGAACAGTGGTTTGTGGTCTGAGACGATTGAAAAATCATAGAATTCCATAGAATCCCTACAGTGCAGAAGGAGGCCATTCGGCCCATTGAGTCTGTACCAACCACAATCCCACCCAGGCCCTATTCCCGCAAACCCACATATTTACCCTGCAAATCCCCCGACGCTAGGGTCAATTTAGCACGGCCAATCAACCTAACCGCACCTCTTTGGACTGTGGGAGGAAACCGGAGCACCCGGAGGAAGCCCACGCAGACACTGGTAGAATGTGCAAACTCCACACAGACGGTGACCCGAGGCTGGAATTGAACCCGGGTCCCTGGTGATGTGAGGCAGCAGTGCTAACCACTGTGCCACCAGAAATGTTGGCCAAAAATATACTGATGGATCTCTTGACTGCATAGATGACAGCCAAGCTTTCCTTGTCAATTTGGGAGTATTTCCTCTCCACATCAGACAGCATTCTAGAAGTGAAGGTAATTGGCCTTTTTGCGCCATCCAGTGGGACATAATCGCTCCCACTCCATCCGATGAAGCGTGGCAGCTAACTACCAGGAGTTTGTTTGGGTTGAAATGCATCAACAAGCCAGGCGACAGCAGAGCCTGTTTAACTTTTCTGAAGGTTTCCTTTTGTTCCTCTCCCCATTTCCATATTTGGTGTTCTTCAGGCAAGGTACCAGTGATCAGTGCATCATCCAGATAAACCATTCCACTGGGGATGTCTCACAAGGGAGGCTCCATCGTACGCTGGAAAATAGCACAGGCTGCTGAGACCCCAAAAGGCAACCTTGTATACTGGTACAAACCCTCGTGCGTGTTGATGGTCACCACCTTTTGCGAGTCCTCATCCAACTCCAGCTGCTGATAGGCACGGCTGAGGTCCAATTCAGTAAACTTTCCACCTCCTGCTAGTTTAGTGTAGAGATCTTCAATTCTGGGTATGGGATGCCTGTCTATCTGTGTTCCTCTATTGACAGTTAATTAATAATCCCTGCAAATTCTTACTGTCCAATCCAGTTTAAAATGGGGACTATGGGTGCAGCCCATTCGGTGAATTTTACGGGCTTTATGATACTTCAATCTTCCAGTCTCCTGAGCTCGATTTCCATCTTCTGATGAAGGGCATTAGGCACTGGGCAGGCCAAAGGAATGTGGACGTCGCTTCTTGATCCAGATAGATTTTAGCTTTAATTCCTCTTGTACATTCTAATTTGTCTTGGAAGACCACGGAATATTCATACAGCAGCTCCTGGAAACCTCCATCCCTCAGATTTAAAATGTCCAACCTGTTTAGCTGTATCGTTTTAACCAATCACACCCCACTAAACAAGGTCTGTGACCCTTGATTGCCAAGAAAGGCAGCTTCGCTGTCTGGTTCTGATATGTTGCTGTCACTGCTGCCGCACCTAAAGTCTGCAGTGTCTCTCCGGTGTATGTGGACAAAATGCCACCTGACTTGGTCTTAATGGTTAGAGTTCTTTTTGAAGATAACAAAATGTGCCTGTTCCCCTTTAACTGTGGCCACCGCCCCTCTATCGATTTCCATTTTGAGTGCTTTGCCATTTACCAGTAAAGTTATCTCCATCGTGGGCACTTTGTTTAGTTGGACCTGGTCTAGGGTGAATGACTTGGATCCCTTGCCGGGCACCTCATCCAGATTGTTTAAGGGAGTTAAGCTAATAGTGGCTGTCTTTCTTTCGCGCTGACTGTACTGGTTGCTTTGCTCTACACCACACTTTTGAGTGACCTTTATTGTTACACCTGAAGCACACACAGTTCTTGCACCAACACATTTCTTGGGAGATTTTTTATTAGTATCACAAGTAGACTTACATTAACACTGCAATGCAGTTACTGAGAAAATGCCCTAGTCGCCACACTCCGGCGCCTGTTCGGGTACACTGAGGGAGAGTTTAGCACGACCAGTGCACCTAACCCGCACGTCTTTCAGATTGTGGGAGGAAACTGGAGCACCCGGAGGAAACCCACGCAGACACGGGGAGAACGTGCAGACTCCGCACAGACGGGAATCGAACAGGTCCCTGATGCTGTGAGGCGGCAGTGCTAACCACTGTGCCACCAGGGAGTGTTTTCCCCCACAATGAAAACACACTTCAGCCCTCACTGTTGCACCTTTTCTATCGGGCACTGTTACACCCGCTCCTGGGCTGTTTTGCACCACAGTTGTTTCCCGCTTCACCTTGTTTGGCATGTCTTGTAAACCTTGCAACTCGTTTACGCCCTGCTCTGCACATTCAGTTGCCTGTGCCTGTTTCACAGCTTTTTCGAAGGTGATTTTGGTCTCTGCCATTAATTTTCTTTTGTATTATTAAGCTGTTTATACCACAGACCATTCTGTCCCTCAACATTTCTATTAATGCTGGGCTGAATTCACAGTGTTTTGCCAATCCCCTGAGTCTATCCACGAAGCCTGAGACTGTCTCCAATGGCTCAGGGATTGCCGTATAAAATATTTCAGCATAATGATTGAGGGACGAGGATTAAAATGATTTTTGACCAGTTCCACAGTCTGTGTCTGGAGCAACTGGCGATGTTTAGGTTCTCACTAAGCTGTAAGTCTGTGAGCTGCAGACTATGAGCAAAATAACCTTTTGCTTTTCTTCAGTGATTATTTCATTCGTGACAAACGAGCAATGCAGCCTTTCTATGTATTGTCTCCAGATGTCTATCTCGGGGTCAAATGGCTTGAATTTTCTGATTTAGGCTTGGTGCTAAGTTAATGTACCTTACTTCTTCATATTCTTAATGCTTAAGTCTCTTCCCCCTCTAGTTAGACACTGTGATCCCTGACGACTTCAATGTTTTGCCTCGTCGCCAATGTAATAGATCGAGGGCGCTTCAAAGTGGCTTGAATCAACAAAGGCTTTATTGTCAAACGAAGAATAATATATGTACAAGAAGGTCAGACTAAATTACAATGTGACTGCTCTACTCGGCTCCCCGCCTCCCACTGAGAGTCCCTCCTTGACCACGGTACGTGCCCTCCTGCCGATTAGCTCAGCTCTCTGCCGGGATAATCCATAGGGTACTTGCCAATCCCGTGGCCCTTGGGAAAGCCGACCTCCCCCACCCCCCCCCCCCCACCTGCCCCACTCCCCCCCCACCTGCCCCACTCCCCCCCCAACTGCCCCACTCCCCCCCCAACTGCCCCACTCCCCCCCCACCTGCCCCACTCCCCCCCCACCTGCCCCACTGCCCCCCCCACCTGCCCCACTGCCCCCCCACCTGCCCCACTCCCCCCCACTCCCCCCCCCCACCTGCCCCACTCCCCCCCACCTGCCCCACTCACCCACACCTGCTCCATTCCCCCCCCCACCTGCCCCACTCCCCCTCCCACCTGTCCCACTCCCCCCCCCACCTGTCCCACTCCCCCCCCACCTGTCCCACTCCCCCCCCCACCTGCCCCACTCCCCTCCCACGTGCCCCACTCCCCCCCCACCTGCCCCACTCCCCCCGCCACCTGCCCCACTCCCCCCCCACCTGCCCCACTCCCCCCTCCACCTGCCCCACTCCCCCCCCCACCTGCCCCACTCCCCCCCCACCTGCCCCACTCCCCCCCACCTGCCCCACTCCCCCCCCACCTGCCCCACTCCCCCCCCACCTGCCCCACTCCCCCCCCACCTGCCCCACTCCCCCCCCACCTGCCCCACTCCCCCCCCACCTGCCCCACTCCCCCCCCCACCTGCCCCACTCCCCCCCCACCTGCCCCACTCCCCCCCCACCTGCCCCACTCCCCCCCCACCTGCCCCACTCCCCCCCCACCTGCCCCACTCCCCCCCCACCTGCCCCACTCCCCCCCCCACCTGCCCCACTCCCCCCCCACCTGCCCCACTCCCCCCCCACCTGCCCCACTCCCCCCCCACCTGCCCCACTCCCCCCCCACCTGCCCCACTCTCCCCCCCAACCTGCCCCACTCTCCCCCCCAACCTGCCCCACTCTCCCCCCCAACCTGCCCCACTCTCCCCCCCAACCTGCCCCACTCTCCCCCCCAACCTGCCCCACTCTCCCCCCCCACCTGCCCCACTCTCCCCCCCCACCTGCCCCACTCTCCCCCCAACCTGCCCCACTCTCCCCCCCCCACTTCCCCCATTCCTCCTCACCTCCCCCACTCCGCCTCACCTCCCCCCCTCCGCCTCACCTCCCCCCCTCCGCCTCACCTCCCCCCCTCCGCCTCACCTCCCCCCATCCCCCTCAGTGGGCCACATTACTACACACAAACATCAGCAGGTTTATCAATTAGAGCAGACAAGTTAACATTGCGCAAATCCCAGCCAGTGTCCGGATAGTAAGTACCATCATTCTAGTCTCATACCTACGCAGATGGAGGCTTGTCATTCTTGCCCACAACATAATCTTTAGTGGAAGTCTTGGGACTAAATGTGCAACATATCTCCGATATGTTACCAGCCCAGGGATGCAGTGCTGGCCACACGGCCACTATTCTCTGATCTATTTCTTTCCCAGTTAGGGGGTACACATTGTAATACATCCAGCTTACCTATTTCAATTGTATAGTAGCCTTCATGAGTTTGTTTCCAATTGTATCCAGCAGCTGCATCAGGCACTGTGTAAACCCTTTACAGATGATTTTTGACACCAGTCAAGATCCTAATCATTTGTCGCTAATTTTAATAACTCTTACGTCATGCCCAAGGAGGGACATTTCTTTGTGTTGTAAATTGATATTAATGGTTGCACTTTACCTTTAAGCATAGCATACACAATCAAATCTAGCATGTGTGATTGGTGCAAGAATAAAAGATAAACTTATGCTTTTATGGCCCCTTTCATGACTGCATTCCAAATGGACACCCAAAGCACTTTACAGACAATGAAGTACTTTCCTCAAATCATCATTGTTGTAATTGTCCCCCTCCAATTCGATTTTCAAGTTTGCTGAAGTTACCACCGTAGTGGGTCGGATCTCAAACAATGACGCGACAGAGTACAGGAATGAGATAGAGAGTCTGGTAAACTGGTGCGGCAACAATAATCTCTCCCTCAATGTCAACAAAATGAAGGAGATAGTCATCGACTTCAGGAAGTGGAGTGGAGAACATGCCCCTGTCTACATCAATTGGGACAAAGTAGAAATGGTCGAGAGCTTCAAGTTCTTTGGTGTCCAGATCACCAACAACCTGTCCGCGTCCCCCCATGCCGACACTATCGTTAAGAAAGCCCACCAACACCTCGACTTTCTCAGAAGGCTAAGGAATTTGCCTTGTCCGTAACAATTCTCACCAACTTTTACAGATGCACCGTAGAAAGCATTCTTTCCGGTTGTATCACAGCTTGGTATGGCTCCTGCTCTGCCCAAGACCGCAAGAGACTACAAAGGGTCGTGAATGAAGCCCAATCCATCACTCAAACCAGACTCCCATCCATTGACTCTGTCTACACTTCCCACTGCCTCGGCAAAGCAGCCAGCATAATTAAGGACCCCACGCACCCCGGACATATTCTCTTCCACCTTCTTCCGTCGGGAAAAAGATATAAAAGTCTGAGGTCATGTACCAACCGACTCCAGAACAGCTTCTTCCCGACTGCTATAAGACTTTTGAATGGACCTACCTCACACAAAATTGATCTTTCTCTACACCCTAGCTATGACTGTAACATTACATTCTGCACTCCCTCCTTTTTGTCTGTATAGCACGCAAGAAACAATACTTTACACTGTATACTAATACATGAGACAATAATAAATCAAATAATGTTCAAATAATGGCTGCCAATTTGTGCACAGCAAGGTCCCACATACAACAATGTGATAATAACCAGATTAACTGCTTTATTGATGCTGTTTGAGGGATAAATATTGGCCAGGATGCCAGGAAGATTTCAAGATTTTTCTTCTATTCGTGCCAGGAGATCTTTTACAGCCACCCACGAGGGCAAATTGGGCCTCAGTGAAGCATCTCGTTCACATGACAGCATGTCCAAATTTTCTTTTAATTTTTTCACAGAATGTGGGTGTTAGTAGACCAGCATTCATTGTCCACCCCTAATTGCCCTTGCGAAGGTGGTGGCGATCTGCCTTCTCGAACTGCTGCAGTCCATATGGTGTAGGTACACCCACAGTGCTGTTAGGGAGGGAGCTCCAGGATTTTGACCCAGTATCGGTGAAGGAACGGCGATGTATTTCCAAGTCAAGATGGTGTGTGGCTTCGTGGGGAACTTGCAGGTGATGGCGTTCCCATGCATTTGCCGTCCCTGTGGGTAGCAGATGTCACTGGTTTGGAAGGCGCTGTCGAAGGAACCTTGGTGAATTCCTGCAGTGCATCTTGTAAATGGTGCACACAACTGCCACTGTGCATCGGTGGTGGAGGGAGTGAATGTTTATGTGGTGGATGGGGTGTCAATCAGCAGGCTGCTTTGTCCTGGATGGTGTCAAGCTTCTTGGGTGTTATTGGAGTTGCATTCATCCAGGCAAGTGGAGATTATACCATCGCACTCCTGACTTTTGCCTTGCAGATGATGGACAGGCTTTGGAAAGTCAGGAGGTGAGTTACCGTCCACAGGATTCTAAGCCTCTGACCTGCTCTTGTAGCCACAGTATTTATATGGCTGGTCCAGTCAGTTTCTCGTCAATGGTAACCCCAGGATGTCGATAGTGGGGATTCAGCGATGGTAATGCTTTTGAAAATATAGGGGAAGTGGATAGATTCTCTCAGATTGGCAATGGTCATTGACTGGCACTTGAGTGTCAGCCTAGATAATGCGCAAGTTGCTAGATTGCGATGAACTTGCAACACTTTTACTCAGGTGATTGTGCTATTACTGAGCCATGTGTACCGATAGCACATAGTCTAACCAGAGCACTGTGCCATTTGATCAGGACATCTTCTGACTTGCATTCTTCAGTGTTGGTTGTGTAGTTTAATGTTCTTTGTCGTTTTTGATTGTTACTCAGCATTATTCAAGCAGATTGGGATCAAAATGAGATAGTCCTCAAAAACAGGGAGCGATGAATCTCAGACAGTTAACCCATGCTTTTTCCTTGCAATCCTGGCAGCATATAAACTCCATGCCCCTCTCTGGTCAACAACTCTCACACCCTCCAGGTTTTCACTATGGGGGGCATCACCGTAGGAAAAAGTCTGGGAAGCTCTGCTTTAAAGGATAACTTTGAGAAGGATCTACACACAGACTGGGCTCGAGTTGTCTATAGTCCCAAAACCTGTCGTCCTATAATGCTACATCTTTCAAAAGCAGTGTTTTCTGCCAATATTGCATTTTTACTCTGTATGTGTGTGTGGACACAGTTTCAGCCCAGCATACTTCGTTTATTTATGTACCATTAAATCACTTTTCTGGTGCACCTCAACCTTAAAGCCGATTTGCAACTTGGGCCTTGGCCCGTTGACTAGGTTCCTCAATGTTAGATTCAGCTTTTGCATTGTAACCTCCCACAGCGTCAGTTCATGGCTGACATATTGTTGATTTCTGCGTGCAGTAAAAACACACGGTGAAGGACAGAGTCCAGTAACTTTGATCTTTCTCACGTTCGTATTTCATTTTTATCTCTGCTTCAGGAGTGTCCCCCAGAGGCTGGTGACTTCAGACATCAGCAGTGCTCCGCGCACAATGATGTGAAATACCAGGGACAGTATTACGAGTGGATTCCCCTCTACAATGACCATGAAGCTCCATGTGCACTGAAGTGTAAGGCCCGGGGAACGTCATTGATTGTGGAGTTATCGCCAAAAGTACTGGATGGTACCCGATGCAACACAGAATCTCTGAACATGTGCATCAGCGGAATCTGTCAGGTAATTTACAGACCCTTCTCTATTTACCCCCGGTGAACCTGTCTTTCAAAGTAAATCTTTATTGGAGTCAATCCAGATACTGTGCAGGGACTCACGGCGGCAGGGACCCAGCTTCAACTCCGGCCTTGACTGTCTGTGTGGAGTTTGCACGTTCTCACTGTGTCTGCGTGGGTTTCCTCCGGGTGCTCCAGAATTCTCTCTCAGTCCAAAGATGTGCAGGTTAGGTAAATTGGCCATGTTAAATTGCCCCTTAGAGTCAGGGTAAATACGTAGGGTTATGGGGATAGGGCCTGGGTGGGATTGTTGTCGGTGCAGGCTCGATGGGCCAAATGGTCTCCTTTCGCACTGCAGGGATTGTGTCATCCTATGAGCATGTTTCCTAAACTTTTGGCCATTTGACAGCCAAAAAGCTCTTTATCTTGCAATTTTTATCCAAACCATCCAATGGGCATGAAACAATGAAGGCTGTCAGGAAAAGGTGGATGTTGCTTTCAAAGGCGTTAGCTGAAAAAAAAATTAGAGATTAATCTTTGCTTTAATTTCTGATTTGGGTTCATTAATAATGTCCCAAACCATTATACAATTATTTCCTGTTCCTTAGTGCAATTTTCTTCCATTTCCCCAGAGCTAATATGATAGTTTGGACATTACTTTGAGGTCACTAATGCCGCATCATCATAAGAACGTGAGAAATGGGAATGGGGTAGGCCGTTCATTCTTTCCAGCCTGCACTGCCATTCGGTAAGATCATGGCTGATCTTTTACCTCATATCCACCATCCCTCACTATCCCTTTAGAGAACAACAGTCTGTCAATCTATGTCCTGAATATGCCCAATGACTGAACATCTCCAGCCTTCTGGTGTAGAAAAATCCAGAACATTCAT
Organism: Mustelus asterias; assembly: GCF_964213995.1. Classification (NCBI taxonomy): domain Eukaryota; kingdom Metazoa; phylum Chordata; class Chondrichthyes; order Carcharhiniformes; family Triakidae; genus Mustelus; species Mustelus asterias. The sequence continues at coordinate 33,237,631 of NC_135824.1, forward strand.
AATCCTTGTCTCAGTCTAATAGCGACCCTTTATTCTGAGAGTGTGAACCCCAGCTCGATACTCCCCAGCCTGGGGAAACATTCTTCCCGCATCAAGTTTGTTGAGCCCCTTCAGAATTTTTAGTGAGATCACCTTTCATTCTTGTACGACAGAATTTTCCTTAAAAAAATAACTAAATGTCATAACGGTGATAATACCGGAGCGATCCGCGATGGTCGTTGGCCGCACTCCGCACCGCATTCATCCGACACTCGGTGGAATTTTACCATCCCGCCCACCACAGGAATTGTAGCAGATAGGGCACAGACCATGCAGAAGTCCATTGACCTTGGACGGAATGTTCCGGCTTTGGGGTGAGTGTGGCTGGAAATTCCTGCCCTCAGTCACTTTTTGGGAGAGTGGTGGGCTCCACACTGGTCCTGGGGTGGTGGTGGTCGGGGGGGGGGGGGGGGGGGGAGTTGCTGAGCCTAAACAAGCCGGTGAGCCTGCCTGCAAAGTGCTCATGCGCCATTTCGCAAAGGCGCCCCAATCTCTCAGTGCAGCAGCAGACCCCACTCCCCCACGGACATCAGCAAACCCCCATCGGCGGCGGCATGTTCTATCACCCCCTCCCCAACATGGGCACTGGGGCCCTTCCAATGGGCCTTTCTGCCTGATCCCTGACATACGCACCCCCCCCCCCCACCCGACGCACCCCCTGCATCACGCCCCCCTTCATCATCCAAACCTGCACGACCCTTCCCCGCGCAACCCCCAGCTCAGCAGCCCCATTACTGCCCCCCACATCAGAGACCGCACTTAGGCCACACACCTAACTGGCACTGCAGGGTGTCTGGTGGGCAATGCCACCTACGTACTGCCTGATGTCTCTGTCCAAGACCGCAAAAAACTACAAAGGATCATGAACCAAACCCAGTCCATCACGCAAACCAGCCTCCCATCCATTGACTCTGTCTACACTTCCTGCTGCCTTGGAAATGCAGCCAGCATAATCTAGGACCCCACGCACTCCGGACATTCTCTCTTTCATCTTCTTCCTTCGGGAAAAAGATACAAAAGTCTGTGAACACGTACCAACCAACTCAAGGACAGCTTCTTCCCTGCTGCCATCAGATTTTTGAATGGACCTACCTGATATTAAGTTGATTTTTCTCTACACTCTAGCTATGTCTGTAACACTACATTTTGCACTCTCTCTTTTCCTTCTCTATGAACGGTATGCTTTGTCTGGAAAGTGTGCAAGAAACAATACTTTTCCCAATACATGTGACAATAATAAATCAGGTCAGATGATGGGCACTGTCCATACCTCTGACCACCTGGGACCTTCAATGGCCCCTGGGACCTTCAATGGCCCCTGAGCCCCTCTCCCGGTGTGACCATTGCGCCTAGTCTCTGCTGATGGAGACCAGTCGTGATTCTCACCATTCTTGCGCATTGCCCGGAGGTCAGAAGATCCTGGGAGCTGGGAGAATCCTGTGTCGAACTGGCTAAGCATATTTAAATACTACTTTAAATATGCTAATCGAGCTCGTGCCCTTTCTGGACATGATCTGGTTTGCACCATTCGAAAGGGATCGGGACGATTGCAAACTGTTTGGCGCTGGGCGCAAAACCAATTTTTCGGCCTGCAAGCTATTTTCCGGGATTGGCACAATGCAGGCCGAGGTCGGAAAATCTCCCCCCGCAAATTCTGTGAAAGATTGGTCTCGTCTACTCAAATGCTACAGACAGGATAACTCCCCCATCCGAGGGGGTCAGAATAAATCAGCATTCATTTTCCATAAAAGATGATGTATTGGACAGGCGAAGGGTGCAGTGATTGCACTGCCTTTGCCTGGTGGTGGGAAGCAAGCGAACCAAGCCTTTTTTTAAAATGGGAATTGTTCCATGAAGGTAAACTGAAAGACCATTCTTAAGAGAAGTTTATTCTGGACAAAGTACCGGCAACCATTGGACCACATTTTTGGCATTGGTTATTCAAATATGGATTTGTTGGCTTGGACATGGCTTGGCCTGAATGTTGGACGCAAGAAAAATTATTATTGTGTGGCATTCTAACAAAGTTGCATTCATGTCTATTCAGTTTCTCCTTAAATGACTTCACCTATGCTACAATTCATACCTCATCCACTGGATCTTATTTCAGTCGCTCCAGGACCGCCCCCCCGCCCCCCCCCCCAGCACTGCAACCCCATCCTCCCTCCCCAAAAAGCAGGGCTTTATGCTCTGTTCCACTCAATAGTAATTGTCAGCTCCACTCATCATAAGTCTTCCCAATCTCTGAATGACAACTTGGAAGGTTGTGTGCCTTACAACCCAAGCTCCAGTCCTCTTGCAGAACAGCAGCTGTGACGCTGCACCTCTTCCATGTCCTTCAATAAAGGGAAGAAAAACTTGTTGCTTCACATTCTGCAAAGACACAGGGGTCAGTTTTCCACTTGCAAGATCCTGGCACGGAGCATTGTCCACTGGGAGTTTGCAGCAGTAAATCGTGTAGACAACCCATGATTTTTACATCCATTTAAAATTATTGGAAAGAAAATTGTGGGCTGTGTTTGCACAATTTCCTGATTTGCAATCCCAGGCGGTTCCACACCAAAAACGTGCAAATGGAAAATTTACTTTGTTTCTTTGTGTCTTTCACGAGTTTAATCTCGGGTACAGAATCTTACCTCTGATGACTCCACCCTTACTCCTTCATTTCTTCAATATTCTTGGCCTCACGATATTTACTAACCTGTGGTTTTCCCTTTTGTGCCAAATATTTTTTTCACCCTCAGTAACTATTTACTCTCTGTACAACCCATCTCTATTCCAGACTTAAGTACTGCATCCCCTCCAAGATGAGTCTTTAAGCATCTCACTTGTGCCTCTGAGAAACACCAGCAATCCTTTGGGGACCTCTAGTCTTCAATCCCTCCCTCTCTCGCTTATTCTCCATGACAACTTTTCCTATGGCTCATTTTCTATTTTTATCAAAATTAATATCTTGCTTAAAAAAAATAAGCCAGCATTCACCTCAATGATTTTCCAGTTTCTTTTTCCAACATGAACCATTTCATCCTGCAAACTATGGGTGGGATTCTCCGGCCGTGCTCGCTCCAAAGCCGGAAAATCCCACCCAAGGTCAATGGACTTTTGTGTGGTCCACCCCCTGCCCACTACGATTCCCGTGGCGGGCAGGATGGGGGATTTTCCCCCTATATCTCCACTTGAGTAAAATCAAAAGACATCACATCACTTCCTATTTTTCTTTCCCAGGAGCCCAACGCTGCAAACTCTGGAATTCCCTCAACACTTCCTTGGCCTACAATCTTCAGCGCTCACAAACCAAAGCATGACCTCAGCTAATCACTGCTTCATGACTCATGTATTCATCTCTGGGGCCTTGCGCAATGGCTCTTGGTCCTTCAGCTTGGCGTATTATTTAGAACAAACACAATTACATCCACAATTTCTCTTGGGTTCATTTGTTGATCAGAGCCACGCATATACAATGAGCATATAAAAGTGAATGCTGGAAAGCGGAAAATGCCGGATAAACCCAGAGGGTCTGGCAACATCTGTGGAGAGAGAAACAGAGTCAACGTTTTGAGTCCATATGAACCTTCTGCAAAACTGTTCTGTCGAAGCGCGAGATGAGACTCGAAACAGTGGGCGAGACTTTCTGGCTGCGCTCGCCCCGAGACTGGAAAATCCTGCCCGAGGTCAACAGACCTTTGCATCGTCCTGTCCCACTCACTACGATTCCTGTGGCGGCGGGATGGGAAAATTCCACTCACGAACTCTGTTTCTCTCTCCACAGAAGCTGCCAGACCCGGTGAGTTTATCCAGCATTTGCTGTTTTTATTACGTAGGCATCGGCAGACTTTATCAGGAATGTGTCAATGTTATCCAATTAATCTCACTTCCCTGCTGCTTCCTCATCGCATCGAACATAGAAAAACTATAGCACAAACAGGCCCTTTGGCCCCACAAGTTGCGCCGAACATATCCCTACCTTTTAGGCCTACCTATAACCCTCCATCCTATTAAGTCCCATGTACTCATCCAGGAGTCTCTTAAAAGACCCTATTGAGTTTGCCTCCACCACCACTGACGGCAGCCGATTCCACTCACCCACCACCCTCTGTGTGAAAAACTTACCCCTAACATTTCCCCTGTACCTACCCCCCAGCACCTTAAACCTGTGTCCTCTTGTAGCAGCCATTTCCGCCCTGGGAAAAAGCCTCTGAGAGTCCACCCGATCTATCTTATATACCTCTATTAGGTCTCCTCTCATCCTACGTCTCTCCAAGGAGAAAAGACCGAGTTCCCTCAGCCTATCCTCATAAGGCATGCCACTCAATCCAGGCAACATCCTTGTAAATCACCTCTGCACCCTTTCCATCTTTTCCACATCCTTCCTGTAATGAGGTGACCAGAACTGAGCACAGTACTCCAAGTGGGGTCTGATGAAGGTCTTATATAGCTGCATCATTATCCCCGGACTCCTAAACTCAATCCCTCGATTGATAAAGGCCAGCACACGATACGCCTTCTTAACCACCTCCTCCACCTGCGGGACCGATTTTAGAGTCCTATGGACCCGGACCCCAAGGTCCTTCTGATCCTCTACAGTACTAAGAGTCTTTCCCTTTATATTGTACTCCTTTATCCCACTTGACCTGCCAAAATGGACCACTACACATTTATCTGGATTGAAGTCCACCTGCCACTTCTCCACCCAGTCTTGCATCCTATCTATGTCCCTCTGTAACTTCTGACATCCCTCCAGACTATCCACAACCCCACCAACCTTCGTGTCGTCGGCAAACTTACCAACCCATCCCTCCACTTCCTCATCCAGGTCATTTATGAAAATGACAAACAGCAAGGGTCCCAGAACAGATCCCTGAGGCACACCACTGGTGACCGACCTCCATTTAGAAAAAGACCCATCTATACACACACTCTGCCTCCTTTGGGCAATCCAGTTCTGGATCCACAGAGCAGCAGCACCTTGGATCCCATGCCCTCTCACTTTTTCTGGAAGCCTTGCATGGGGGACCTTATCGAACGCCTTGCTAAAATCCATATGAACATTTATCCTTTTCTAGTATTTATCTAATTGCCTTTTGAGCATTATTGTCGTATCTGCTTTCTCCATCCTCTAAGGGAGAACATTCCCGATCATAACCCACTCCTGCTCCACTGTTCCTAACTCATTATGTTAAAAAAAATCTTGATTCCCTCCTGGTCCCTGTCTTAAAGGAATTGATTTATCTTAGAGCACCCTTTCGGTGACACTTCAGATAATAAAGGAAAAGATATTGGCCGGAGTTTTACTGTCCTGCCCGCCATGGGAATTGGAGCTTGTCAGGGACAGACCTTGGAAAGGTCCTGGGATTTTACGGTTTCGGGACGAGCGAGGCTGTAAACTCCCGCCTATTTTGCGAAGCCATTTCCGTTTTGGCCTTTGCTTTGTCACAAAACCTTTTTTAAAATTATTAAACAACAGTTAGTGCTATTCAATCCATCTAACATTATAAAGCAAAGACACTACATTTAGACAAGAAGCTCTTCCGTAACCTAAAAATTAAACTCTGCAGAGCTTGTAGCTTGATAAACAGAGCATGGCGTAAATCTTAATCTTCACTATCCTCCCTTAGAAGGAATTTATCTTACTCAATGAAGCTATGGATAAGAGATAAAGGATCATTGATTTATTGACAGAAATAGGAGAGACATTTTTCAAATAGTCCTCACTGTTTTGCTCTTTATTGCTGGCTATCAGTTTGCAATTATGGAATGCACTCAGCAAGGTTGTTCCAGAGTGTCATATTTAGTTTCGATTCAGCATGCATTTGGGTAAATGTTCTTCTGGGCATCTAAATGGCCTTATTCAGTTGTAATTCACAGGACACAAGATCAGTCTTTTGTTCAACACTGCCACTGACCCAAATAATTCAGTAACTGGCAACTGGCAGTTGAATTATAAATAGTAACTTAATTCTGCAATTGTTACTTCATTGCTGAAGGGGGATATTTCAGTTGAATGGCAGAGTGCATTTATGTGTGGGAACTGTTGGATAGGAATGTACAGTTCTCTCCAAATCTTAGTCCCTCTCATTCCCAGGCATTTTGCATTTTCCCGCGGTGACATTAAGCAGACATTTTTTTACTGTCCCAAGCAGAAGACAAGAGAGAAATGGCCTTGTTCTGTGATATATCAGTACTTAAAACGCTCGAAGAATGGAGCGCCTGTTGTAAAATGTTGCACGGGATGAAGAAACTGAAAAGCTTAGGATTTGTGGAAGGAAGTATGCTTTTGAAAATCACTTTTAAGCCAGTGTGTCTCAGGAATTTTATTTTTAAAGATGATTTATATACATTTTCAACACCACCACCTGGAGGTTCTCTGCCAAGTCACTCACCATCCTGACTTGGAAAATATATTGCCGTTCCCTCACTGTTGCTGGGTCAAAATCCTGGAACTCCCTCCCTAACAGCACTGTGGATGTACCCACACCACAGGGACTTCAATGGTTCAAAAAGACAGCTCATCACCATTAAGGGCAACTAGTAATTGGCAATGAATGCTGGACTAGCCACTGTTACCCAGATTCCATGAATGAATTTTTTAAAAGCTGCAGTGGCCAAAGTGTGTTTAAGGAGGCCATTTGGCTGCATGTAGGTCTGAAATTAGCTGGTATCGCTCGCAAAACACTTGCAATGGGGGCCTCAGACAGGCAGTCGATGCTGATTTTAGTCAGCGCCCATCTTTCTGTCAGTGCTTCTGATCATGTCACCTGGTTGCCTGACTACCTGCCTGACACCACATCCTGCCACCCAATCTATTCTTCAGCTGATCATCAAAATCAAAGAAAAATGCTAAGCTGTCACAAGGAATTTGGGCACTGGTTCTGTTTTTGTCAATGCAAGCCTTGGGAAAGCTGACAGCCAGAGCAAAGCTGGATTCAGTATAAAAGCCCTGTCAACCTCATGCACCCATACAATCAGATATCCTGCTCCAACCCTTCCGATGTCATCCTACGTGGACCCCCTGCTGCCATCAGACGTTTGAATGGGCCTACCTCATATTAAGTTGATCTTTCCCTACACCCTAGCTATGACTGTAACACTACATTCTGCACTCTCTCCCTTCCTTCTCTATGAACGGTATGCTTTGTATAGCGTGCAAGAAACAATACTTTTCACTATATGTACTATTCACTATATATATGTATACTAATACATGTGACAGTAATAAATCAAATCAAACCCCGTCCACACTCTGGCTTAAGATCCCTCAGGCCTCTGATCTCTGAATCCCCCCTCCTTCTGCCCCATATACAATGTTCAAGGATGCATAGTACCTGAAACAAAGAGAACTGAACCACAGCGGAGCAGTGGCTGAGCTGAATGATAAGATTCAAATGCTGAAAAATAAGGGTAAACAAATATTGGGGTGAAATTGTGAAAAAAGTGGAAATAAAGATTCAGTTTTTTTGAATTATAAAATTCCATGGAGAACACAGCAGACTCACAGAAAAAGAGAATCCGAGTTCATTCTATCAAAGAAATGAGTGAACAATCTTTTCAGAAGGATAAGCCCATGGGATCTGATCAAAGATGCCGGATTGTCGATTATAGGGAGATGCAAGTCAAGGATAGTAAAGAGCAAAACCAACTGGTGACACCCACATTGCCAGAAACATTGCCAGATACTACAATGTTACCTCCAAACCGAGAAAGTTTGCCCAAAACAACTGAGTCTGATCTCCCTCCAAATGTGAAAGTAACATGGTCTAGCATGTAAAGCAGATTGTTTAGTAAATATATGTTGGGTAAAGATTTGATGGGGAAGGTGGAGTATAAGGGTGTCCGGCAGAGCAAGGGTTAATGTGTGACTGGGGCGAATTGCCAGCTGTGTTCTTAGCTCGACATGAGGAAAAGGAAATGCCAGAGGTGCCCTCCTATGTCCCAGAGTGTGGATGTTCACATTTTCCAGCTTCTGCAGTATGAGCTCTGTCGGAGTCGTGTGGAGCTCCTGGTCTGCAATGAGTGGATGTCTGCCCGGATACCCTTCAAATTTGGTGTAAGGATCTTTGCCCCCATGACTCCTGTCCACCCCATCACAAGATTCACCAAGCTCCTCACTAAGACACAACTAATGAGCTGAAAAGCAGAAGATCGTGTGTGTTCATCCGCCCCATCGCCCAATGGGAACAAGGCCAACATTTCCATCCGCCACTGGACTTAGTCTCCAGAATGGAAAATTCCACCCACAGAATCACAGATTTGTTACAGTGCTGAAGGAAGCCACTTGGTCCATTGTGTCTGCACTGGCTCTCCAGTTAAGCGCCTCACCGAGTGCCATTCGCCCGCCTTCTCCCTGTAACCCTGCCCGTTCTTCCTTTTCAGATAACAATCTAATTTTCTTTGGATGCTTCAATTGAACCTGACTCCACACAATCTTGGGCAAAGCATTCTGTGGTGAACCATAGATGGTTACCACTATGGGTACTTGTACATATGTTACTCTTGTTACTGTTGGGGTTAGGGTTGGGGTGTTCCACCTGTTGGTATTGTTCTGTGGTACACTCCGGTTGGCTCCCCCTTCCTATAGGAGTATAAAGGTCACTGCACTTCCTAGTGACCCTTTAGTCTGGGATTGTATTGTTAAGCAGTATGCTCCATTCTTGTTGCTAACAAAAGCCTTTATTTCCCGGGTACGATCCAGCCTCCCGAGTGAATTAATCGCGCATCACATTCCAAATCCGAACCACTCACTGCATGTAAAGATTCCTCATCATTTTGCCTCTTTCATTAATTACTTTAAATGTATGCCCTCTGATTCTTAATCCTTTCACAAGTAGGAACAGTTTCTCCCTCTTCCAGACCCCTCATAATTTTGAATATATCTTTCAAATTTCCTCTCAGCCTTCTTTTCTCTAAGAAAGACAGTCCTAACTTCCCCAATCTCTCTTTATAACTGAGATTCCTCACCCGGAACCATTCTTGTCAATCTTTTCTGAACCCTCTCCAATGCCTTCACATCTTTCGTAAAGTGCTATTTCCAAAACTGGACACACTATACCAGTTGAGGCCAAACTGGTGACTTATCCCAGTTCAGCATAAACTCTTTGCCCTTGTACTCTGTACTCCATGCCCCTATTAATAAAACCCAGTGTACTATATGCTTTATTAACTGGGCTCTCAACCTGTCCTGCCACCTTCAATAACTTATGCACATATCCACCCAATCCCTCTGCACTCCCTTTAAACTTGTGTCCCCTATTTCATTTTGTCTCTCCAAGTCCTTTCTATCAAAATGAATCACTTCACGTGTTTTGTTTTTAGTTTGAACTTCAAAGGCCTTTTGTCTGATGATGTAAGCTAACTTGGGCAGCACAGTGGTTAGCACTGCTGCTTCACAGCTCCAGGGACCTGGGTTCGATTCCCGGCTTGGGTCACTGTCTGTGCGGAGTTTGCACATTCTCCTCATGTCTGCGTGGGTTGCCTCCGGGTGCTCCAGTTTCCTCCCACAGTCCAAAGACGTGCGGGTTAGGTTGATTGGCCATGCTAAAAATTGCCCTTAGTGTCCTGAGATGCGTAGGTTAGAGGGATTAGTGGGTAAATATGTAGGGATATGGGGTAGGGCCTGGGTGGGATTGTGGTCGGTGCAGACTCGATGGGCTGAATGGCCTCTTTCTGTACTGTAGGGTTTCTATAATAAAGGGGTTCTCATTTTCAGCCGAGGGATGAACATTGACTTGAAAATTGTTTACCTTATCTGTCAATGGTGAAGACGGTGTGGGGTGGAGAGGGTGTGGGGAGGGGGAGTTAGTTTCTCTGCCACAGTGATCAGAGTTTAATGACTGTTGCCAAAATGCCTGTGTGGCTGTACCTCAACTTTAACAGCAAGTAAAATTGGATGTAGTGTCAATCTAACATAGCTTTCCAACAGGTGGGCTCGGTTAAACTTGGTCCCCTTGAGTTATAAGGTTATAGGATGGAATTTTCTAGCCGTTCATGCCAGTGGGATTTTCTGGTCCTGCTGCAGTGAACGGAGATTTGCCTGAGCGCCAAATTCCCCGTCCTCGATCACAGCGACGGCAGGGCACGAACAGGTGGAAAATTCCAACCATAGTGTTTTACAGCACAGAAAGATACCCTTCGGCCCATTCTGTCTGCCGACCATCAAACACCTATCAATTCTAGTGCCATTTTCCAGCACTTGGTTTGTAGCCTTGTGGCTATGGCATTTCAAATGCTCACCTAAATGTTCCTAAAATGTTGTGGAGGTTCCCGCCTCCACCACCCTTTCAGGCAGCGAGTTCCAGATTCCCTCCACCTTCTGGGTGAAAAGGTTTTTCGTCAACTCCCCTCTCCTGCCTCTTACCTTAAATCTATGTCCCCTGGCTATCGACCCCTCTACTGGGGGGAAAAGTTTCTTCCTATTTACGTCCCTCATAACTTTCTATACTTAACCAGTCTTAACCAATTTGGAAAAAAGAAATCCTTCACTGCAGAGAAAGTAAGGTGTTTGAGTGCTTAGAGAAAATAAAATGGACAGACGTTCAGAGAAGAAGAGGCCTTGAATTTTAACATTCTTTTTCCAGGAGTCGGCACGGTGGCACAGTAGTTAGCACTGCTGCCTCGCAGCGCCAGGGACCCGGGTTCAATTCCGGCCTCGGGTCGCTGTCTGTGTGGTGTTTACACTTACTCTCCATGTCTGCATGGGTTACCTCCGGGTGCTCCGGTTTCCTCCCACAGTCCAAGGAGGTGCGGTTGATTGGCTATGCTAACCTGACCCTTAATGTCAGGGAGATTAGCAGAGTAAATATGTGGGGTTATGGGAATAGTGCCTGGGTGGAATTGTGTTTGATGCAGACTCGATGGGCCGAATGGTCTCCTTCTGCACTGTAGGGATTCTGTGAGTCCCTGAAATAAGCCGGTGTGTGAGGGAAGTGGTGAAGTGTTGAGATATCCAGAGGCTTTCTAATTTTTTTGAAGGATGGGATGTGATTGGCTCCTGTTATTTTTATGAAAGAGGATTTTCCCAATATGGAAATGGACTTTGAATGTAGAAATATTTTTGAGTGGTTACTTGAAGTGTGTTTAGCCATTGGTATGTTTTTTGTATTCTTTAGACATGTCAGACATTCCCCCATGACTTGTGAGCATTTAAGCCCTGCAGAGAAGCCAGATATGAAACTTATAATTATAGAAATACTCCCCACCCATTATGTTTTTTTAGGCTTCCCGTTGTCATAATTCAGATGGTATGTGCATGTGATTTATTTCTAAGCTTGCTTGACAATCTTGGCATATCGTGCACTGAAGCCTACCTAGACTGGCTTGTCTCCAGGTATCGTCCTCCTGCAGTAAGGGCATAGCCAATGCTTAATGTTAGTTCTAACGACTTGGGATGAGACCAGAAAAGGCCGAGGTCTTTCACTTGAGTAAAATTGGGATTTGTACCCGATTTTCCGGCCTTAAGTTCAGTTGCCTCATTTTAGTAGGCCCCTGAACCTCTGCCAAAGAGTCCACTGGAATTAAGTGAATCAAGAGATGTACAGGGCCTCAGAGGCCTTTCGCCTTGTACTGGTGACCACTTTGGCTGAAATTCAAATACTGAAGTCATTTGACTTTGACTGGGCCATCATCTATCCCTAAACAAGATTGGGTGTATGTGGAGTGTTAGCATAGCACAGATTGCAGGAAATAGATGAAATGACATGTTTCTGTCATCAGCACATCGTACAGACATCAGAGGGACGTTTTTTACACAGAGGGTGGTGGGGGCCTGGAATGCTCTGCCAAGTAGGGTGGTGGAGGCAGGCACGCTGACATCGTTTAAGACTTACCTGGATAGTCACATGAGCAGCCTGGGAATGGAGGGATACAAACGATTGGTCTAGTTGGACCAAGGAGCGGCACAGGCTTGGAGGGCCGAAGGGCCTGTTTCCTGTGCTGTACTGTTCTTTGTTCTTTGTTCTTTGTACACTCTTCATTTCGAGGTAGAGGTTCATTAAATCTAACATCACACCCAAAAGGCGCTCCCTCTGACAATGCAGCTGCCTCCATTAGTGCTGCACTGCAGTGGCACTGCTGCCCATATTCTGCAACCCGTCACTTTCATAAGAACTCCTCGCGGCAGTGGGGATGAGCAGGAACTAATGTAGCCTGATTGGAAAATCACAGCCTGTATCGCACGAGGCAGTGCCACAGACCGCAATTAAAGGGTCACTGACATGATTTAAAACCTGAGGCAATAACTTACTTGGGAGGAGAAGATTGGTGAGTACGTTTCTCCTCCAAGAAAGTGACTTAAGGGATATCTTAAATCCCTAAATAATATTTACTTTGCAACTCCCTGTAAGTTAATGCTCATGTTTAAAGCTCACTTCTGATCCACGCTTCAGGTTTCCTTAATTGCCGGTGTCCTCCAGCATATTGAAAGATTGAGTTTGGAAATTATATTGTGTGTGTTGTACGAATTATCAAATTTCTGTCTCCATTATTTTGGCGGATAAACCGTTCAATTTATTTTAAATACACGTAACAATAACACAGTAATTAGAAGCTTCGCTTAACTGACTAACATTGAAATCCAGCAGGCTTAGTTTAACTCCCATTTGGAGTCATCGCATTTTCAAATGAATCCTCGTTGATCCCAGGATTAAAGCTTTCCCAACTGGTTGGGGTGGATCAAGATTTAGGCCACTGACTTTTTTTAAAAAGAGACAGATGATTCTGCGTGGGTTTCCTCCCACAGTTCAAAGATGTGCATTATAGGTTGATTGGCCAGGCTAAATTGTCCTTTAGTGTCCCAGGATGTGTAGGTTGGAGGGATTTGGCACAGTGGTTAGCACAGTTGCTTCACAGCACCAGGGACCTGGATTCGATTCCCAGCTTGGGTCACTGTCTGTGCGGAGTCTGCACGTTCTCCCTGTTTCTGCGTAGGTTTCCTCCGGTTGCTCCGGTTTTCTCCCACAGTCTGAAAGACGTGCCGGTTAGGTGCATTGACCATGCTAAATTCTCCCTCAATGCACCCGAACAGGCGCGGAATGTGGCAACCAGGGGATTTTCACAATAACTTCAATGCAGTGTTAATGTAAGCTTACTTGTGACACCAATTAATAAACTTTAAAATCTTTAATGGGGTAAAAATATGGGGTTGCGGGGATAGGGTCTGGGAAAGAAGTTCTCTTGGAGAGTCAATGCAGACTCAATGGGTCAAATGGCCTGCTTCTGCTCAGTAGGGAATTGTTTAAATGGCGCCCCCCCACCGACCCCCATTTGTTCATAAGTTTCTGCATGGTAAAATTTAATCTAGCTTTCTTAAACTAAAATGAATGTTCCTCTTCATGCAGTGAATTTTATAGCTCTTTTGTTTGGATTTGATCTTAATACTTTCTTGGGGTTACCAAATTCCATTTTCACTACATCTCAGTCCTGACAGGTGCCATTTTGTACTATGAGCTGTAGTAATTCACGAGGTTCTGTTACATCCCGGAATGATGAATGGAGTTAATGGGCTGTATCGTGCACAGGTCAAAGCTGAGGAAGTAATGCTTCAGTTGTATACAGCCTTGGTCAGACTCCATCTGGAGTACTGCTTTCAGGGCTTGGGCACCCAACCACTGGAAGGATATATTGGCCTTGTTGGGGTTACCAAGCCGATTTGCCAGAATTATGCTAGGACTTAAAGGGGTCGCATAAACCCAGGCTTGTGTTCTCTTGAGTTTAGGGGAGTGATCTAATCGAGTTGTTTCAAATGATAAATAAGTGGACACACAGCAACTATTTCCTCCAGTGGGAGAATTTAGAACGAGAAAGCATAATTTTAAAATTAGACAAGGTCATTTAGAAGTGAAGTCAACGAGGATAGTGGAAATCTGAAACTCCATGCCCCCAAAAGGCTGTGGATGCTGGGTCAACGAAAATGTTCAGAGATTGATGGATTTTTGTTGAATAAAGAATACAGAACAAATTTAGTGAGGTTCTGGTACAAATTAGCCAGTTAAATGGTGAAATGTGTATGAGGGGTTGAATCATTATCAACAGACATTTATTGAACAGTAACCTGCTTACTGGGTCTGGTTTAGTCGAATTATTCAACTAAATACCTCACCAACCAGACAGCAGAGAAATGAGAGCAGTTATCCTCGATCCAAAGACAGTGCTCACATTAAGTGATGTTTAAAAAATATTCATGGGATGTGGGCACTACTGGCTGGGCCAGCATTTATTGCCCTTGAACTGAGTGACTGAGGCCATTTAAGAGTTGCTGTGCATTGCTGTGGGTCTGGAGTCACATGTAGGCCAGACCAGGTAAGGGTGGCAGATTTCCTTCCCTAAAGGACGTGAGTGAACCAGATGGTTTCATGATCATCATTGAACTTTTAATTCCAGATTTTCATTGAATTTAAATTTCACCATCTGCCATGGTAGGATTCGATCCCACGTCCCCAGAGCATTAACCTGGTCGCCGGATTACTAGCCCAGTGACAATACCACGATGCCACCATCACCTCCCTTATGTGCTCCAGAGCTTACATTGAATGAAGTATGGTTGAAGTATATTGATGTGGAGATGCCGGCGTTGGACTGGGGTAAGCACAGTAAGAAGTCTCACAACACCAGGTTAAAGTCCAACAGGTTTATTTGGTCGCAAATACCATAAGCTTTCGGAGCGCTGCCCCTTTGTCAGATGGAGTGGATATCTGTCCGCCCTCCGAATACACAGGATCTGCTCGGATGGGGAGGATCGCAACAGACACCTCCAGACGCTGAAAGATGCCCTCATAAGAACAGGATATGGCGCTCAACTCATCGATCAACAGTTCCGACGCACCACAGCGAAAAACTGCACCGACCTCCTCAGAAGACAAACACGGGACACGGTGGACAGAGTACCCTTCGTCGTCCAGTACTTCCCCGGAGCGGAGAAGCTACGGCATCTCCTCCGGAGCCTTCAACATGTCATTGATGAGGACGAACATCTCGCCAAGGCCACCCCCACTTCTTGCCTTCAAACAACCGCACAACCTCAAACAGACCATTGTCCACAGCAAACTACCCAGCCTTCAGGAGAACAGTGACCACGACACCACACAGCCCTGCCACAGCAACCTCTGCAAGACGTGCCGGATCATCGACACGGATGCCATCATCTCACGTGAGAACACCATCCACCAGGTACACGGTACCTACTCTTGCAACTCGGCCAACGTTGTCTACCTGATACGCTGCAGGAAAGGATGCCCTGAGGCATGGTACATTGGGGAAACCACGCAGACGCTACGACAACGGATGAACGAACACCGCTCGATAATCACCAGGCAAGACTGTTCTCTTCCTGTGGGGGAGCACTTCAGCAGTCACGGGCATTCAGCCTTGGATCTTCAGGTAAGCGTTCTCCAAGGCGGCCTTCACGACACACGACAGCGCAGAGTCGCTGAGCAGAAACTGATAGCCAAGTTCCGCACACATGAGGACGGCCTAAACCGGGATGTTGGATTTATGTCACATTATCAGTAACCCCCACAGCTTTCCCCCTGATCTTGCAGAATCTCACTAGCTGTTCTGTCTGGAGACAATACACATCTCTTTAACCTGTGTTGAATGCTCCCTCCATCCACATTGTCGGTACCTTTAAGACCTGGCTGGCTGTAGAGATTTGCATTCTAATTAGTATTCTGTAACTTGATTTCTGTGTCTGTGCACTGTTGGAGAACAGATATCCACTCCATCTGACGAAGGAGCAGCAAGCTCCGAAAGCTTATGGTATTTGCTACCAAATAAACCTGTTGGACTTTAACCTGGTGTTGTGAGACTTCTTACTGTGAAGTATATTGACCAGTACTGTAGGAAATGTGGCAGTTAATTTGCACACAGCAAGACCCCACAAGCAGCAAGTAAATAAATAAGCAGAGCGCAGGATTTAGGTGTTGGTTGAGAGGCAAAACAGAGGATCTTTTCTCAATTCCTGTTATGTCCATCTGAGAGGACAAGATGGAGTTTTGATCTCTTATCCCCTGTATAACGCATCCTAAATGCTGCACCGAAGTGTCAGTCTGGGTTATGTGCACAAGGCTCTGGAGTGAGCATGAACTCACAGAAGCCTTACATAGCTGAGGTCAATGGAGTTCAAAGGAAAAATCCACCAGCATTTGCAGTTACACCATACCTTACCGAGAAGGAAGATGGGTGTGGCTGTGTTTGTTAGTGGCTAAACATTGCAGCACAGTCCATCACTGCAGGAGTTCCTCAACTAAGCAACCTGGGCTCATTCATTCTCAGCTCTTCCAATAATGATGTGGAGATGCCAGCGTTGGACTGGGGTGGGCATAATAAGAAGTCTCACAACACCAGGTTAAAGTCCAACAGGTTTATTTGGAATCACGAGCTTTCGAAGCGCTGTTCCTTCATCAAGTGAGTCTCACGTGATGAAGGAGCAGTGCTCCGAAAGCTCGTGATTCCAAATAAACCTGTTGGACTTTAACCTGGTGCGGTGAGACTTCTTACTGCTTCCAATAATGACCCTACATCATAAGGGAATGGTATCATTTACCTGTGAGATCAGTGTTCAACTCCATTCACAATTCTTTTGAAATCACCTATGTTTGTCATGTGGTGGAAACCAGGACAACTTCAGACTTGTGCTGAGCATGCAGATAATACTTCCACCATGTGACTGGCAGGTAATGGTATCTCCATCAAGATAAAGCCAAGCTATCTCCTCAGCTTCAACAGAGGCGTCATTACCAAGTCCTCCCCCATGAATATGTCACTAAGTACTCACCAGAAGCTTAACTGGACGAGTCATTTCAATAGCTACAAGAGCAGGGCATATGCCGAATACTTTGTGACGAATGCCCTATCTCTACCCAGAAGATCATCCATTTGATGGAGTACTCACCAGTCGCCTGGCTGAATGCAACTCAGAAACACTTGGGTATCTCTACACCGTTTATTATGAAGAGGTTCTTCTTAATCGGTGCTCCTGCCGCTGTGCTTAATATTCACCACTCCACCTAAAGTGCACTCTGGCTGCAGTAGATAAAATCGGCAGCATGTACAATCTACAGGATGTATTTTTGCAGCTGGATAAATTTATTGCAACACTACACCCCACCCCTGTGATT
This sequence comes from Mustelus asterias, assembly GCF_964213995.1. Classification (NCBI taxonomy): domain Eukaryota; kingdom Metazoa; phylum Chordata; class Chondrichthyes; order Carcharhiniformes; family Triakidae; genus Mustelus; species Mustelus asterias. The sequence goes on from NC_135824.1 coordinate 33,254,775, forward strand.
CCTCCCAGCAAATAGAACAAAAGTGGCAAATTTGCAGCACTTGTTTAGGTTTACTTATGTAGGCTGACATTAACACTGCAATGAATTCACTGTGAAAATCCCCTTGTCGCCACACTCTGGTGCTTGTTTGGGTACACTGAGGGAGAATTTAGCACCTAACCAGCATGCCTTTCGGACTGTGGGAGGACACTGGAGCACCTGCAGGAAACCCACACAGACACGGGGAGAATGTGCAGACTCCGCACTGACAGCAACCCAAGCTGGGAATCGAACCCGGGTCCCTGGCGCTGTGAGGCAGCAGTGCTAACCACTGTGCCACCATGCCACTTGTCTCCTGCTTTTTAATTGACCCGCCAATCCAAGAGATCGGCATTCTAGTTCCATTCAATGGGCTCACTAGTCTTTTCAGGAATGCAGGGTACTTATGCCTTCTAGTCTCAAAGTCACAACCACTTAAACTGTATTTATAACTTCCTGTCCTCCCAAAACTGCCCCTCCTCTGATTTATGTGAGCATTGCAATGAGAGATGCAGTAGCAGTTAATGAAAAGGTGATTTCTATGTTCAGCTGTGTTGTAAAGAGCTCTTGAGTGCCTCTGAAGTATAGGAGAGGATGTGAATGAGTACTAAAGAGGGCATTATAAACATTGAACATAAATGTCATGTTGCCATTTTTTAGGTAAGATAAATAGTATTTTTCTCTGGTGGGTATTGAGGGTGGGATTTGGATATGTACCTCAGCCTTTGAGAAAACTACAACCAAAATATTATCAGATTATTCTTTCACATTGCATGTTTACCCTTTGTTTAATGTATTTGGATATTTAGCTGCACCATATACAAGTTACAGATGTGTGGGGGAGGTTTTTCACGCAGAGAGTGGTGGGTGCCTGGAACGCGCTGCCAGAGGAGGTGGTGGAAGCAGGTACATTAGCAACATTTCAGAGGCATCTGGGTGGGTTCATGAATAGGGAGGGAATAGAGGGTTATGTACCGAGTAAGGGCAGATTTTTTTAGTTTAGTTCGGGCAGCATGGGCCTGGAGGGCCGAAGGGCCTGTTCCTATGCTGTACTTTTCTTAGTTCTTTGAATTTTGATGGTTAGTTTGAATTCTGCAGCTGTTTTTCAAGCAAGGAAAACCTTATTATGTAAAGACTACAAATGCTACAACCCAGTCTTTGGGGGTGTTTGGGGCAGGCGGGCGGGTGCGGGGCGGGGGGTGGAAATAGTTTCAGGTCCAAGAAGCATTTTAACAGATGGGACAATTTAGAATCCTCCTGTATGTCTCTCTGCTCAGGAACAGTAGGACAACGGTGACCACTGTTGATTCTAGTCAGTGCTATACAAAATTGCAGCACATTATTCCCCAAAATTAACATCAGGTCAGGATTATTGTGTTGCCTCCCAACGGATACTATGGATATAGGTTAATCCTTTTTAATATGCTCCATTGGTGCTGCCAGCAGCTATTATTTCCCCCCAGTGTTGTGCAGGCTCCAGTTTTGCAAGGCTGATACATACATCACTGGAGAGGTACTGTAACTATTAGGAAATGTTGACAGACTTATTAGCCTAAAATTATTATTGGTGATGTTTGCAACACATGTTTCTCAGGACGGAAAAAAAACTGTTCCAATTCAACAAGAATTAAAAGCTGTAACCAGTAATACTTTTATTAAATGCAACTACACAAAACTTGAGCACCAGAATTCTCTGTTCTTGCCGGCAGCGCACCCCTCGCCTGCGGGTTTCCTGCCGGGGTGAGGTTACGCCAATGGGAATTCCCATTGACAGCAGCGGGACCAGAGAATCCTACCGCTAGCAAACAATGTGCCACCTCCCGCTGGCGGGAAACACGTGGCTGGCAAGCCGGAGAATCTTGCCTGAGATGTGAAAAAGATAAATTAACACACGTGGAAGGTTGTGACCTATCATTGCGACCCAGGGCATCACTCAACTCCGCAACCTTGACTGACTCATTCTCAGCTTCCATATATCTGTTGTTCGGTACAATATGTTGCCTTGTTCTTTTGCTTCTAAAAATCTGTTTCATTATGAATAAATCTAATCAGAGCCTCTTAAAGAGGTTAAAGACCAATTAGTAATCTTGAAAAGGCATCCAGTGCGGTTATGGAGCTAAAGATGGCAACCAATCTGAGTACAGAAAGATCCCACCAACTGTAAATAAGAGAATAGTTGAATTTTTGAGCAAGGCATGGGGAGAATCCCTGTAAGTAATGCCTCGGGCTTTTTGGACAGGCAGACGGAGAATCGGTTTAACATTTCATGCACAAGCTGACATCTTCAATCCTGCCCCAATTTTCAGTTTAGGTTCAGGTTTGCCACTGGCGTCATAAGACATAGGAGCAGAATTAGGCCATTCAGCCCATTGAGTCTGCTCCATCATTCAATCATGGCTGGTATGTTTCTCGACCCCATTCTCCTGCCTTTTCCCCATAACCTTTGCTCCCCTTACCAATCAAAAACCTATCTATCTCCATCTTAAATGCACTCAATGACCTGGCCTCCAAAGCCTTCTGTGGCAATGAATTCCACAGATTCACCACCCTCTCACTGAATAAATTTTTCCTCATCTCCGTTCTAAAGCGTCATTCCTTTACTCTGAGACTGTGCCTCGGATCCCAATCTCTCCCACTAATGGAAACAACTTCCCCACGTCCACTCTATCTAGGCCTTTCAGTATTCTGTAAGTTTCAATGAGATCCCCCCCCCCCCCCCTCATCTTTCTAAACTCCATCGAGTGCAGACCCACAATTCTCAAACGCTCCTCATGTGTCAAGCTTTTCATACCCGGGGTCATTCTCGTGAAGCTCCTCTGGACCCTCTCCAAGGCCAGCACATCCTTCCATAGATAAGGGGCCCAGAATTGCTCTCAATATTCCAAATGTGCTCTGACCCGAGCCTTAAAGCCTCAGCAGCACATCCCTGCTTTTGTATTCTCGTCCTACGGTCGTACTAGCTCCAGTCCAGTACTGTTTAAAGGGTGCAGGTTGCAGTAAGCGGCACAGTCACTTTTTGGAATCTCTGTTTACACAAGGAGTAAGGTCTGTCAAAGTCCTGAGCTGGAACGGCATGCTCTAGTTGCCATCTCATTTTCTCCCCCTTTTTTGTTAGTCTTAGCAGCAACATTAACCATGTTTTTATAGCTCGTAAATTACCCTGAGCAGTGCTGTTGTACTTATCACTTAACACCTCCAACTGGAAATTGCACTGTGCGATGTCACGGTATGTGCACCCGATATGTTTGTATTAAATTATTTGCTCCATTGTTTTGAGAAAAGAAAATGAATTAGAGGTTCCATCAAAGGATTTTCACACAAACACACTGGATGCTTAGACTGTAATGTCTCTTAAAGTCACTTGAAGCTTAACGCTTGGTGTTTTACTCCAATGTACCAGACTTTAAAGCTTTCTATTGTTTTGTTAAATCCGGATAATTCCGAAAGGACAGGCTTCTATTTACATGACACTTCAGCAGACCCGCAGAGTGTTTCACGTCAGGTGAATTACTTTGAGAAATGGAATTGTTCTACCCACGAACGCTGCAGCCAATTTGTACAAAGCTAAGTCACAGACCAATAACTGGTTCATCTGTTTTTGGTTGAGGGAGGAATGCAGACAAGGATGCTGGGGAAACTCCCTGCGAGTTTGACTCGAGCTGTGGGATCTTTCGCGTCCACCTAAATAAGCAGAAGGGGGCCTCCGATCAATACCTCATCAGACAAATGGCTCCAAATAATGGCACCTCTGGCAATGCAGCACTCCCTCAGTATTGCACTGGAATGTCAGACCAGATTATGAGCTCGGTTCCTGGAGGCGGGCTGAAATCCACATTTATCACAACTGACTTACAAATTACAAGTGATTGGGCCACCCGTAAATGTGTGTAATCTTAGAGTGAGGTGAAGATCCACACAGCAGCAGAATTCATTTCACATACTTGATACAGATTCTTTGACTTTTTTTAAAAATGTAACACTGTGAAATTCTCCAGAAATTAAACCATACTTTGGGCATTCCAAACAAATTAAGAGTCAAATAAAATGAGCCGCGCTGTGACAGAATGAGGCCAGCTTCAGAATGTAAAGGGGAACGTAAAAATAAACAGAATTCCTGAAACCTGAGCGTGTGCTGTGGGCTCCAGCCTTCTCCTGACTGTGATGTTGTTGTTGGCAGGTGGTGGGCTGTGATCGGCAACTTGGGAGTAAAGCCAAGGAAGACAACTGTGGAGTTTGTGCGGGCAGCGGTTCAACATGCAGACTTGTACGAGGACAGTCCAAATCACACGTGTCGCCTGAAAAATGTGCGTCTACCATTTTATATTATTTGACTCTTTTTTAAGTCACCTGCCTTTTAATAAAACATTTATCCCGCAACCTCAGTTAGCACAGAACACGAGATCTACTTCGAAAGGAGATAATGCCGTTGCTACTTTCTCCGCTTGTATGTTACGTGAGACTTCTCTTAAGCTCCTCCAACAGCAGCATGGTGGCACAGTGGTTAACACGGCTGCCTCACAGTGCCAGGGACCCGGGTTCGACTCCCGGCTTAGGTCACTCTCTGTGTGGAGTCTGCACATTCTCCCTGTGTCTGTGTGGGTTTCCTTCCGATGCTCCCATTTCCTCCCACAGTCCAAAGATATGTTGGTTACGTTGATTGGCTAGCTAAATTGCCCCTTAGTGTCAGGGGGATTAGCAGGGTAAATATGGGTTATGGGGATAGGGTGGAATTGTTGTCAGTGCAGCCTTGATGGGCCAAATGGGCTCCTCCTGCACTGTGGGGATTCTATGATTCCAGTAACAGCCAGGTTCAGTGATGGGCAGTCTAGGTTAGTGAGCGGGCCACATGAAAGCCCCCACCCACTTTATCTTAATGGGCCGCAAGAACTGAAATCGGGCTTGTTCACTAACCATGGCCCCATGGATAAGATTAAATACATTTAATACACGCCAAATATTTCATAATGAGTTATGGAAAATGCTTATTCATTTGTACATTAATAGAACTCTCACCAATGGTTAAAAACAAAAGAAGTATTTACACTTTGGACACAGCAGGAGCGCACAGCTCTCACAGTCAATGTTGTGAGCAATTAGCACACACCTCACTTCACTCACCCTTGTTTTACATGTGAATCACTTCAGTCAGAGCAAACAGGAAAAAATTACACAGATGGAAAGCAGCAGAATGTGATAACATCGCACATGGGGAACAGTCGACAAAATGTCTCATGGGCTGCACTCCGACCCCAGGTGGGCTACACGCAGTCCCCAGACCCACCACTGTTACAGGTGCTCACTACTGATCAATCATAGAATCCCTACAGTGCAGAAGGAGGCCAGTCAGCCCATCGAGTCTGTACCAACTCTCTGGCAGAGTATCTTACCCTGCCCCTCTTCCCTGCCCATAACCCCACACATTTACCATGGCTAACTCACCTACACATCTGGGGACACTAAGGGGCAATTTACCATGGCCAATTCACGTAGTCCACAAAACTTTGGATTGTGGGAGGAAACCCATGCCAACACGGGGAGAATATTCACTTAGACAGTAACCCAAGACCGGAATTGAACCTTGGTCCCTGGCGCTGTGAGGAAGCAATGCTAACCACTCTGCCACCCTGCCGTCCCTTTATTCTTGATCTAATAAAGAGCCAGCTGGACAGGAAACCAGGAGAGTCGGCAACAGAGAAAGAAGACAAAGCTAACAGACAGCTCAAGTATTAGTCATGCAGCCTCCGGTGAGCCAACTAGATACAGATAAACTGACAAGTTTTTGCATCCCCCTAGCCAGGGTATTTCCAAGTTGGGCAGGGGGATGTGGTACATAAAGCGGGTGGCTAGCCTTCAACCTTCCAGCTATCCCCATACCTTGGGGGTGTGGGTAAGGCATCAGGCAGTGTGTCTACCTGCACATAGGCCTTGAGGCCCTTAGGCCACTTAAGGAACTGCATTCTGCCTCTGCTACGATGATATGTGTGGCTGGGGAAGGTGGGAAGATAAGAACATAAGAACATAAGAAATAGGAGCAGGAGTAGGCCATCTAGCCCTTCGAGCCTGCCCCGCCATTCAACAAGATCATGGCTGATCTGAAGCGAATCAGTTCCACTTACCCGCCTGCTCCCCATATCCCCTAATTCCCTTATCGATCAGAAAACTATCTACCCGTGATTTAAACATATTCAACGAGGAAGCCTCCACCACTTCAATGGGTAGAGAATTCCAGAGATTCACTACCCTCTGAGAGAAGAAGTTCCCCCTCAACTCTGTTCTGAACCGGCCCCCCCTTATTTTGAGGCTGTGCCCTCTAGTTCTGGTTTCCCTTCTAAGTGGAAAGAATCTCTCCACCTCTACCCTATCCAGCCCCTTCATTATCTTATATGTCTCTATAAGATCACCCCTCATCCTTCTAAACTCCAACGAGTACAGACCCAATCTGTTTAATCTCTCCTCATAAGCTCCACCCCTCATCTCCGGTATCAACCTGGTGAACCTTCTCTGCACTCCCTCCAAGGCCAATATATCCTTTCGCAAATAAGGGGACCAAAACTGCACACAGTACTCCAGTTGCGGCCTCACCAGTGCCTTGTACAGTTGCAGCAAGACCTCCCTGCTTTTATATTCTATCCCCCTCGCGATAAAGGCCAACATTCCATTCGCCTTCTTGATCACCTGCAGACTGAGTTTTTGCGATTCGTGCACAAGGACCCCCAGGTCCCTCTGCACAGTCGCACGATGTAATTTTTCTCTATTTAAGATGCCCAGCAAAGCATGTAGGAAGCAGGGAGGCTACTTCTTTTTCAAGACCCCCTGTGCCCGTTGGAGGGGTAGTTCCCCACCCCCATGTCCCCCCTGCACCCAGTTTCTGAAGCCCTCATTTCCCCTCCCCCAGCCCTTTTCCCAATTCCTGCCTAACAAAATTCCAGGACTTACCTTTGAATCCCAAAAGACAACCTCCTTCCTCTCGGCAACATAAAGTCCTGCCCTTGAGTGATTTTTCACTCCAAATTTTCATTCCAATGTCAGGTAAATGGAGTCGAGAAATTCCTGACTCCACAAACCCAAGTCGGCAGAGACTGCCCCGACCCACCGCCGCATTTGTGTTCTGGGGGTGGGTACTAATGGGTCAGGCCCAACATCACCGGAAACAGTGCGCAGGAAGCCACAAGGGCGGTGGGCTGTTTAAAAGGCCTCAGTGCTCTGGGACTTGATCACAGTTGTGTTGATAACAATACAACAAAAAACAGCCCCCTGGTCCTCATCTCTAACACCACTTCCCCACACAGTGCCTGTGCTCCATTCATGTCAATTCAGGCTCCCAAGCCAGCCCCTTGGCTCCTTATATCCCCTATTCCAACCTGTGCCCCTCTACCTCCCCCATGGTTCCTCATATGCCAACCTATGCCACTGCCCACCCAATGGCCCTTCATACCCACCATGACAACCCATGACCTCCCCAATCATCTCCATGACCCTTTAGAACCACTATGCCAACGTAGTGTCAGCTCATGCCAACCCACACCCTCATCCACCACCATTTGCCCTAACATCCTCCATTTAAATGCACCCAGTATCCACCATGGGCAGACATCAGCAGCCATGGTAAGATTAAATAAAATAAAGTTCTATTATGGTTTCACTATATTTAAATAAAACACCCATTGATAAAGCCCGTTTTAAAGGGCAGGGGATTTAAATACTTGATAGGTTGATAGTTCCACAGACCTTAACCACTTTTATGCACATTCTTGTCTATTGGTGATGATCCAAAATGGGCGCCTGACCTCTGCCAAAAGGCACCGGACTTCTCCAAAAGGTACCTAACCTTTCCCAAAGGATGCCTGGCCTTTTCAAAGGGCAACTGACCTCTCCCAAAGGAATCATGACCTCTACCAAATAACTCTAGTAGGTTTTAGCCTTTCGTAAAGCTCATGAAGCATCTTTCAGAAACTTGGGTCACCAAAATAGCTTCTGATGGAAGATAGATGTCGTTTTAAATGTGCCACAGCCCCAATGATGTGGCTATGTGAATTTCACCGTGAATTCTTCCCCCCCCCCCCCCCCTGCAAAAAAGTGGCAGGTACCAGTTCCGGAGGTGGAACTTCCGGATTATGGAATCTGCCGCTACTTTGGCCACTACGCAGAGCCCTCCCAGCTTTGCGAAGATCCAGGCCCTTGTGCCCAGGAATATTTACTATCCAGACATGACTTTTTATTTTGGCCTCGTCTCTGTTCTCAACACAACACCATGGGCGGGATCCTGTTCGTTCCCGCCCCACTGCCAGCATGAACGGAGAATTTGGCACTTTTCCAAAACTCCATTCACTGCAGCGGCACCGGAAAATCCCAGTCATGGACAAGGCCGAAGGCTTTTGCCACATTTTCCCCATGACTACCTGCTGCTCACCAACCTTATTTACCATGCTCCTAAAAGTCACATACGTGCATTGTGAACCTAATTTAGACCTCACTACATTTCTGTTTCAAAGAACAAAGAACAATACAGCTCAGGAACAGGCCCTTCGGCCCTCCAAGCCCGTGCCGCTCCCTGGTCCAAACTAGACCATTCTTTTGTATCCCTCCATTCCCAGTCTGTTCATGTGGCTCCTCTGACTCCCCAGCCCTTACCTTACTTTTTCTATAATCCTGCTTTCGATTCCCCTTCTGCCAAAGTCAAACCCACCCACAAGCAAACCAGTCCACAAAGACTTTGATTCCAGCCACTTTAAGGTGCAATCCATTGCCCGATATGGTTCCAATTTCCCCTCGATCCTACCTTCATAACCCAGACTCTGAAACCTCACTCCTCCTATCTCTACGCTCACTGTTGTGTGGAACCAGGGATAACATTGTAAAGGTGCCACAAGATTCCTCTCTTTCTGAATTAATTCCTTAATGATTCCATGAAACAAATTAACCCTGCACCACAATCTGATTCTAAAGTCGATATAACTATCTCAATTTAGTGCAAATCCTAAATAAGGTTACTTGTTACAGAAAAAAACACGCAGCGAGCTTTAAATGTAATACCCATTACCTCAGCTGCTTTTACTGCCTCACCAAAGACTGATGTGATAAAATTATAAGGTTGATTTTTCCTTTGTCATATCCTCGATCGAACCTCTGGAAATGGGTTACACTTATGGAAGCAAATTGATTTTCCAATAGGTTTGCATGTTGAATGGCTGGACAGTCCAAACTGGGTAGTCCTCAAGTTCGATCTCTGTTCTAGGCCGAGTTAGCAGCAGGAGGGGTACTCTTTTAAAGAGTCGTACGGATTCGAAACATTAACTCCTTCTTTCTCTCTCCACAGATGCTGCCAGGCCTGCTGAGTTTATCCAGCATTTTCTGTTTTTAAGGCCACAAAACAGAAGCAAGAGTGGGCCATTCAGCCCTTCTAACCAGCTCCGCCCTTCATTTTGATCATGGCTGATCATCCAATTCAATATCCTTCCCCCCATAAGCCTTGATCTCTTTCACACCAAGAACTATATCTCATTTCTTCCCAAAATCACACGTTTTGGCCTCAGCTACATTCCGTGGTAGTGAATTCCACACATTCCCCTCGATCCTTGATCGATTTACTCCTTGATGCCTGGTTTGCGAGCAAAGGGCAATGAAAGTCAAGGGGCCTGCTTCTGAGCGCTGTCCAAGACCCCCTGATACAAAGCGCATGTGTGAACATGAAGCAAATGCAGAATTCCATCTGGAATCTAGCAACAGATGAGAGGCTTAATGAGGGAAAAAGAATGGATATTAGAAACTGAAAATAAAAAAATTTAAATGATGCAAAATTGATTAGTTCTAAGTATTGAAATAGTGTTGCGGAAAAGTAAGTACAAACACTTAATATGTTGCTCTGAAATCCATCTTTAAAAGAAATAGGGCATCAGTCACTGAAAGTAAGCGCATAGGTACAGCAGGCAGTAAAGAAGGCAAATGGCATTCATAGCAAGAGGTTTTGAGGATAGGGATGTTTTGCTGCAATTGTGAGGCCACACCAGGAGTTTTGGTGTCCTTATCTGAGGAAGGATATCCTTGCTATAGAGGGAGTACAGCATAGATTTACCAGGCTGATTCCTGGGATGGCAGGTCTATCATATGAGGAGAGACTAAGTCGGTTAGGATTATATTCACTGGAGTTTAGAAGAGTGAAAGGGGATCACATAGAAACTTATAAATTCTAACAGGGTTAGACAGAGTAGATTCAAAAAGAATGTTCCCAATGGTGGGGAAGTCCAGAACTAGGGATTGAGGATAAGGAATAAACCTTTTAGGACTGAGGTGAGGAGAAATTTCTTCACCCAAAGGATGGTGAAAGTGTGGAATTCACTACCACGGAATGTAGTTGAGGCCAAAACGTGTGATTTTGGGAAGAAATTAGATATAGCTCGTGGTGTGAAAGAGATCAAGGTTTATGGGGGGAAGGATATTGAATTTGATGATCAGCCATGATCAAATTAAAGGGCGGAGCAGGTTAGAAGGGCCGAATGGCCCACTCTTGCTTCTAGTTTCTATATTTCTATGATTTCCCTGCCGCGCGTCCCCAAGACTGGAAATTCCTGCCGGAGCTCAATCGATCTTTACACGTTCTGCCAAATTTTCTGTCTCGCCCGCTCTGATTCCCATGGTGGGCAGGACGAGAAATTTGTTGCCTTAAAAACAGAAAATGCTGGATAAACCCAAGCCTGGCAGCATCTGTAGAGAGAGAAAGAAGGAGTTAATGTTTCGAATCCGTACGACTCTTTAAAAGATTTTAAAACTGCTTTGTGCCTCCGCTAACGTGAAAGAGTGGGGGGGAGAGAGTAATCTTGCAATAAGAAAGTGTTTGTATCTCTCATCCTGCGGCATGATTTCCCAGCCAAATCTGATGTGACTGGAGACTTTATTTTTAAAAAGTAGCCTAAAAATAAAGACAGTAAGCAGTGACTGCCAGAGCCACATAATGTTCCAATCAGTTTGATTGTGTAGGTGGACATATGGGCCATGAGTTGAAGCTGAGATGAAAGCAATCGAGGACATGGAAGACTTGGAATTGTTTTAAGTCTTGCAAAACGTCAACATTATTCATTCTTAAGGTCACTAAAAGTACCCTTTGTGCCACATCAGTCTGAAATTCAGCCTGAAGCCATCCCGCCACAACACTGCAATAGATTTTCTGACTTCTGGGTCTGTCCAGATGATTAATAAGATCCTTATTGTTAAAAGCTACCTGGTGTTTGTAATAATGCAGGCAGATTCATTTTTATCCACACACAATGTCTAATGTAATGGTCAATAGATTGCAAGTCCAATTCTGTCCATCTGTTATAGTTGTGTCAATCCTTTGCATTCTGTGTATGAGGTGGCAAGTTGTACAAATGCGAGACTGCCTGCTGTTCAAACAGCCATGAGAAGGCAATCAACAGTAAGGAAGCATCGGTTCCAAAAAAGCCAACCTGAGAATGATATTCAAGCTGTTCTAAATTTACAGTGTAATTTTATTACGCTTCTGCGTTAATTGGCTCTGTGGCTAGTGTTATATTACTGCTAGCAAATAGCTAAGATGACTGTATGTTGTGTTCTGTTTAAGTGACACCTATATAATGATTTATAACTTGTGTACCTGAACCGACATTGAAATTTGATTCATTTTTTAAATATTCTTTTAATCGCACAGAAAAAACGGCGTTTTTGAAACATCTAACACATTCAGACGTTTATTTTGGAAATTTAATTCCCTAAAGCTTTCAAAGTTACTTTCAAGATGTAATGTAAACATAACTTTATTGCCATTAAAAAAAAACGTGCCATGTACCTCCAAGCTCCCGGTATGGAATTTGGCACAATCTCAGCCTTGCTAAGTGCTATGATGAGTGAAAACAGAAATGGCAACCTCAGCACTTAATGTCAAAGGTAATAACTAGCAGAAGCAGCAGGAATGTGGCAACTTTTTTTCCCCATGGTCAAGACTGTGGGCAACAAAACTAATTTTTTCTCCAAAAGGTCAAAATTTCAGCAGATGGGTAATGAGGGTAATGCAGTTACCAGAGTTTTGGATTTTATCAAAATCCAATAATACTTGCCACATATTACAATCTGAAGCGTACAAGATTATTTGTAATGAAAACTTTGCCATCCTACCCGGTAAGTGAAGCATTCAACAATCCTGTCTAAAAATTAAAATTAAAAATTGAACTGGGAGCCTCACAAGCAGTTTGTACCACAAACATGCTGAATGAGAATCATATCAGCCACGATTGAATGGCGGAGCAGACTCAATCATAGAATCCTACTGTGCAGAAGGAGGCCATTCGGCCCATCGAGTCTGCACCGACCACAATCCCACCCAGGTCCTATCTCCATAGCCCCATGCATTTACCCTAGCTAGCCCCCCTGGCACTAAGGGGCAATTTAGCATGGCCAATCCACCTAACCTGCACATCTTTGGACTGTAGGAGGAAACCGGAGGAAACCCACGCAGACACGGGGAGAATGTGCAAACTCCACACAGACAGTGACCCAAGCCGGGAATCGAACCTGGGTCCCTGGCGCTGTGAGGCAGCAGAGCCAACCACTGTGCCATCCTGCCTCGATGGGCCGAATGGTCTAATTCTTCTCCTACATCTTATGGAAACCAGCTCTTAAAAAGTATAAATCATACGCATGATGCCATCTCTCTTTTGGTTCTTTTTGTCTCTTAACTATTAGGCAAATCGTTCATTGTTAATGAGTTATTGCAAATCATGCTGTCAGATGTTTAGATTCAGGAGGTATTTAAGCTGTCGAGTGAAGCCACGACCAAGTTCCGGCTCAAGATTGATCCCTCAAGTTCTAGTTGGGAGTCAGAATCAGATTCAACGTAGTGTCTTGTGCAGCAACACCTTTTGACACTCTTGACAGCTCATGACCAAATGAAATGTCGTATGAATATCCAGGGCTTTTAGCAGTGTGCGGTGTGACAGATTAATAAACGCTAGTCCACACACTAGCCCAACTGACTTTTGTTTCTGTGACCCTGCAGTGGAAGACGTGGTTATTGCAGTGCCATTTGGGAGTCGCCATGTGAAAATCACGGTGAAAGGACCTGCTCACCTTTGTAAGTTCAACTTTAAAATGCTTTCTTGCAGCCACTGAAAAGATTGAAATATGAGCAAAATTTTGGCAGTCATCCATAAACACGGTGTCAATGGAAACATCAAGTCTGCATCTCCTCAGCCTTAAACAAGTCCTGACGTTTCTGCTATCACTTAATTTCCATGAAGCAATGACCTTTTCCCACTTTCACTAACTACGGGAGTTGTGTCCTTACAGTAAACAAGAGCCATATAAAGTTTGGACAAAGGAAAGTTTATTTATTAGTGTCACAAATAGGCTTACATTAACACTGCAATGAAGTTACTGTGAAAATCCCCTAGTCGCCGCACTCCGGCACCTGTTTGGATACACTGAGGGAGAATTTAGCCAATTCACCTAACCAGCACGTCATTCAGACTGTGGGAGGAAACCCAGTCAGAAGTCCAACAACACCAGGTTAAAGTCCAACAGGTTTATTTGGTAGCAAAAGCCACACAAGCTTTCGGAACCTGGTGTTGTTAGACTTCTTATGGAGGAAACCCACACAGACGTGGGGAGAACGTGCAGAGAGTGACCCAAACCCGGAATTGAACCCAGGTCTCTGGCATTGTGAGGCAGCAGTGCTAACCACTGTGCCACCTGATCTATCACATTCTGGTGTTCCTCAAAGGTAACAATATCTTCTCAAGTCTGTAAATTAGTGCAAAAACACTTGCTGGTGCGAACAGTAACTCTGTTGGATGGGAAACATATGTTGATAAATCTCCATCGTTTGGGACCTGTTAACATCATCTAAATAGCTTAAATCAGTTTATTTTAACCATTTGATTGTTAATCTGATTTATGTGATGCAGAAATGATCAAATTTGTCATCTCCTATAAAGAATGTTGTATTCAGTAATTATAAAATCCACTTCCCAGAAAAGCACACTGTTGGTGCCATGAAGCAGCAACATTCAACGTGTGCAACCTCGACTGAAATGGATTCCTGGACAACTATGTATTTCTGAAATTGTTCACATGTAATTTGCTGATAATTCCCATTTTGATTTTCAGACCACTGTGCAGTGTAAACTTCTCCATATTATTTCAGGTCCCACAGCATAGAAGGTTCCATGCCTGAGGGCTTGACTGCCTTTGATCTGTTACCAGGGCCCTTGTCCATATCGATTGCAAATCTGTCGCCAGAGGCTGCAAATTTTAATCAGAATATATTCCTCCCTCGTCACAACTTTCCCAAACAGCCAAACAAACCAAAATAAAAGCAGAAAATATTCAGTTAAGTTTTATTTATTAGTCACAAGTAAGGCTTATATTACACTGCAATGAAGTTACTGTGAAATTCACCACACTGCGCCGCCTGTTTGGGTCATTGCATCTAACCAGCACGTCTTTTAGACTGTGGGAGGTAACCGGAGCACCCGGAGGAAACCCACGCAGATACGGGGAGAACCTGCAAACTCCACGCAGACAGTGACCCAAGCCGGGAATCGAACCCAGCTCCCTGGCACTGTGAGGCAGAGGTGCTAACCATTGTGCCACCGTGTCGCCCCTCTGCAGTTGTTACAGGTCAGGCAGCAACTGCAGAGAAACAAACTGAGTTAATGAATCACAAAATCCGACAGTGCAGAAGACGTCCTTTGGCCCATCGAGTCTGCACCGACGCATGGACTGGAGTTTTACTGGGAGGGGTGTGGAAGGGGTTGGAGAGTGGTGGTACATACTCGTCCCCAAACCCTTCTGATTTAAAAGTTGGTCGAAAACCAATCAACAGAAAAGAAAAGTCTGCTATGCTACCGTTAGGCAGCTACAACAAGGAAAGTGTGGGACTCCCGTCCCCTCACTGTGAGGAAGTCCCACCCTCAGGAGCCGCTGGGCAATTAGATTAACCGGCACCTCTTGCAGTCCCAGGAGTGCCAGAACTCATTAGCGGGAGCTGCCAGGATGCCCAGGGGGAAGGCGCCAATGGATCCCAGCCTCGGGTAAGTCAGAGATGTTGGGCACATTAGGTGGACAAGGCTGGTGGGACTGCTGGTGTTGTAGTACAGACAGGGAGGACAGAAGGGACTGTGCTCCCCGGGCGGCACGGTGGCTCAGTGGTTAGCACTGCTGCCTCGCAGCGCCAGGGGAACCGGGTTCGATTCCCGGCATGGGTCACTGTCTGTGCAGCGTCTACACGTTCTCCCCGTGTCTGCGTGGGTTTCCTCCGGGCGCTCCAGTTTCCTCCCACAGTCTGAAAGACGTGCTGGCTAGGTGCATTGCCCCTGCTAAATTCTCCCTCAGTGTACCTGAACAGGCGCTGGAGTGTGGCAACTGGGGGATTTTCACAGTAACTTCATTGCACCGTTAATGTAATCTGACTTGTGATACGAATAAATAAACTTTAAAAATGTTTACCCTCTCAAGAGGTGCCAGGGACCCAGGTTCGATTGCCAGCTTGAGTTACTGTCTGTGTGGAGTCTGCACATTCTCCTCATGTCTACATGGGTTTCCTTCCACACTCCAAAGATGTGCGGGTTAGGTTGATTGGCCATGCTAAATTGACCCTAGTTTTGGGGGATTAGCAGGGTAAATATGTGGGGTTATGGGAATAGGGCCTGGGTGGGATTGTTGTCGGAACAGGCTCGATGGGCTGAATGGCCTCCTTCTACTCTGTAGGGATTCTATAAGGATTCTTCTATTCTATCTTCTGGGTGTGCCCCAGATATATAAAGGACATGCCCCTCCCCTGAAGACAGTAAGCCCCTCCTTCCTTCCAGTCATTTTAACAATGTGTTTAAAATATCGGGCTGCCTGCCCGCCCACACCAACCGTGTTGTGGCTTGAGCAGCAAGCTCAGTTGACCCTTAATTATTTATTCACAATGGCAGCCAGTCTGTCGCTTTTGCCCATCCTACATATATTAGCCGGGACAACGTGGAGTTGGGCGAGAAGGTAAGGGTTAGCCACCCCTCGTATTTCACATGGCCTCTCAGCGGGGGCCAGAAAATCCAGCCCAGTGTTTCAGGTCAATGACTTTTATGTCAGGTTTCCAGCGTGTGCAGTATTTTGCTTTTGTTTTAGCTAAACGAACTGGGAACTAGCAATTTGGAGAAGAGAGACAACGTCAATGCTACCATTTACCTGGACTAACTGGGTAGCAATAAGGTGAAATTTACCAGAAGAACCTTCTTCAAGGTTGACTGCTATGATTTAAATTCCCATCTAGCAATTGCATTAAAAGTGAAACAAATTTTCCAGTAGGTTTTCAGAAACATTCTATGATAAAGACACTCAGAAAGATGGAGAATGCACCTCTTATTTTTCATGGTTAGACAGTCTAGCCTTCAAAAAGTTTTCAAAAGACCTTTGGAAAAGCACTAGAGAAAGAAGAGGATGTTAATGAGATATCTGTTACCATGCAGACTCTGCTTCTGTTTGGTTGCGCTTCATCCTAGCCTCCATATCTTTCATTTGGCAATTACTGCCAATTGTCTAAAATGTAATGGCAGTGCAAATGCAAATTTAATGCAGGAATTACTTGCCCCTATTTGCCAAAAGAAGCACAAAAGCCTAAAGCTCTAGGTTATTAGGCACGGTGGCACAGTGGTTAGCACTGCTGCCTCACAGCACCAGGGATCAGGGTTCAATTCCTGGCTTGGGTCACTGTCTGCACGTTCTCCCCGTGTCCGTGTGGGTTTCCTCCAGGTGCTCCGGTTTCCTCCCACAGTCCGAAAGACATGCTGGTTAGGTGCATTGGCCATGCTAAATTCTCCCTCAGTGTACCCGAACAGGCGCTGAAGTGTGGCGACTAGGGGATTTTCACAGTAACTTCATTGCAGTGTTAATGTAAGCCTACTTGTGACAATAATAAAGAAAAATAAACAAAAAAAATTAGTTTCTCCATATCAGACTCACCCTGTGAATGCACACCATGCTTTCCTTCCGCAACCATTGCAACACATTACAGAGAATGACAACATCCCAAACAGACATGTGCAATTAATCTCAGATGATAATCTTGATTTAGCCAGTGCCTAACATGGGAACCATTTGCTCCACAATTTTGATACCGGCTTCTGCTAACCATCATGTGAGATACTTTGATCTCAGTTATCCAAAATATTTCTCTATTGTTAATCCTGCTATCTGATTAATTCAGCTAAATACCAGCAATGGGTGGGGAGGAATATTGGATCTGAATGAGTCAAGTCTATTTCTTCCTCCTCTGAGAATGTGGTGCAGTGACCCATGTACAGTGAATGATTCATCTCGGTGCTTTTACAGAACATTGCAAAATCTTTTTTGCAGAATATTGGGTGGAATTTTCTGGCCCTCCCCACGAGTGAGATCTTCCGGTCCCGCTGAAGGTGACCCACCCCCGGTGGGTTCACAGCGGCAGGGTGGGTGACCCATGCAAAACAAAACGGTGCAAAACTTTGGCAGGACCGGAAGTTCTTGCCGGTGACCAATGGCAAGCTGCCTCCGCCGATGGAAAACATGCTACAGCGGGGCTGGATAATGCTGCCCATAATCACTAACATTAGATGTGATTCTGTGATTGGACAGCACTTGCTGAATAATTCCAAGTGTGTTAATAATTACGCCAACAACTGATTTAAGATTATCAGTTGGGTTTACAATGTGGCTCACATATGCAATGGGTTACTGTCTGTGCGGAGTCTGCACATTCTCCTCATGTCTACATGGGTTTCCTTCCACACTCCAAAGATGTGCGGGTTAGGTTGATTGGCCATGCTAAATTGACCCTAGTTTTGGGGCATTAGCAGGGTAAATATGTGGGGTTATGGGAATAGGGCCTGGGTGGGATTGTTGTCGGAGCAGGCTCGATGGGCTGAATGGCCTCCTTCTGCTCTGGAGGGATTCTATAAGAATTCTTCTATTCTATCTTCTGGGTGTGCCCCAGATGCATAAAGGACACGCCCCTCCCCTGCAGAAAGAATATGTCCAGACATTGTGCCTTTTTTGAATTAAAGAACAGCCTGGGAGATATTCCCCTGGTGAATTCGCCATGGCAATGCTCGACCAATCAGAGTTAGCTCCCTCAGAATTTTGGTAGTCTGGCATCTGTCCTGATGAGTGCAGGATGAAAAGCTTCAACAGTATGTCTCTTTTTTTTATTCCAGAGATACTCAAGTTCTCTACCAAATGACTAAAATACTTTTATGGTTCGAATGGGAATTGCACAATTTTCCCTTTAACCATTTAGTTACAAGCCCCACTGAAAAGATCAATTAAGCCGACTAAAGCAATTCTCCGATTCTACACAATCATTTTGTAAAAACAGACAACCATGATAGCGACAGGAATTTTTAAATTTTCTTTCAAGACACTGTTAAGAACTGAAAAACAAAGGTAATTGAATCTAATCACTGTGGGTTGCCCAACTAAATTACTGGAGGAACCTTGTGGAAGTCATTGTTGAAACTGCAATGTGAAAAGGTGATGTAGAGGTCAGTTTCAGCAACAGAACATATGCTATTATTTTAACCTGGTTATGGAGGCATCTGTATGTTTGAAGGGAGGATGATATTATAACTTTTTTCCTGATCGTTTCCCCCTTAGGTATAATGAAAATTCCATATTTTTCCTTTGCAAATAATGCTGATGTGGAAAATATAAAAGCCTTCCAAATAACTATGATGACGGAATAATGACACAGAAATACCCTGGGATCACTGAGCAGTTACCGACTCTTAACTGTGACTGCAGACTGGAAAATGTGCCAGAAAATAGTGGAGACTGGTTGCTCCAGATCCCTGGCCATTACTGAGAGTTTCCTGGTCTTGCCTTGGCAATGTAAATGATGGTAATACACAGTGCTGAGTTAAAACTGTCTATGCCAGGAGTTATGCTCCTTGTGATAGACTGGGACCCACTGTGTCAGTGGAGGTCAGCCAGCCGAGTGAAGTGCACGAACCAACTTGCAGGTCTAAGGGCATGCCTGGCATCATGCGACTGGCTGGCACAGGTCTAAAGTTATGGGTGAATTGGGCAAGTGTGTACACAAACATGCATCAGAAGTAATGCATGTAGTTGGCTGTCTTGTGCTAATAAGAAACCTTCCAATTTCTATTGCAAACTCCAGTGGGGTCAATGCAGGTAGGACCCACAGACACAATCCTGCTGTGGTGGCCGTGCCTTCAGCTGCCTCGGTCCCAAGCTCTGTAATTCCCTCCCTATACCTCTCCACCCTTTACCTTGCTTTCCTCCGTTAAGGCATTCCTTAAAAACTCTTTGACCAAGCTTTTGGTCATCTGACCCTGTGGATGGGAATTCATGGCCTCGCTCGTCCCAAAACCATAAAATCCCACCCCGAAGTCAATGGACCTTTCCATTGCCCGCCCCTCGCCCACTCTGATTCCCGTGGCAGGCAGGGTGGTAAAATTCCGGCGAATATCTCCTTTTGTGCCTTGGTGTCATCCTTTGTTTTATGATGCTCTTGTGAAGTGTTTTGGGGCATTTCATTACAATAAAGGCGCTATATGAATATCAGCTGTTGTTACCATCTTAAGCTGATCCAAGGACTTTCAGGCCAAATACGCACACAGCCATCTTATACTTTTCCACCTGTTTACAACATGGAATTATCTAGAATTTACAGAACCATTTGTATTTGATCCAACTGTTCCATGCCCGTGTTTATGCTCCATAACTTCTTCCTCCACCCCTCATCATCTAAACCTCTTAACATATCCTTCCATTCCTTTCTTCATTTGTGCTATATTCTCATCACTCTTTAGGCAAAGACACTTACCCTGAATTTTCTATTGGATTTATTGGTGGCTATCTTGTACCCCTAGCTTTTTACCCTCCCACAAGTGAAGACGTTTTCTCTGCATCTGCGCGACCAAACATCTTCATTGTTTTAAGCACTTCTAGATTATTTTCTAGGGAAAAGAGTTACAGCTTGTTCAGCCCCTCCTGATACATGTAGCATGTCCGGAGTTTACATATAAGTTTCAATGTATTCTCTCCCCCTCACGGTATCTTTGATTTCAGTTGAGATATTTTGTTCTTGTTTTATTTTCAGTTCTCTCCTATCTTGGTAAAGTTGGCTCTGATGGCAGAATTTAACACCCTCCCCCATTGTGGGTTTGGAGGTTGGGGTGTTGGGGGGGGCAGGGCATTAAATTGTGCCCTATTAGAGCAGATTGGGTGGGTGTATGGCCATTGGAGCCCACGCCACCTTCCCGCCTCTGCCCCCCTTGAATCCAGGGTGGGAAGGCTCGTGAACGATCTTCCCACACCACCCTGCTGATTGAAACCCATAAGTGGGCAACTAAGGGTCACTTAAAGACTCATAGAATCCCTACAGTGCAGACAGAGGCCATTCGGCTTATCGAGCCTGCACCAACAACAATCAAACCTGGGCCCCACCCCCTGTGACCTCACAAATTTACCCTAATCCCCCGACACCAAGTGACAATTTAGCATGGCCAGTCCACCTAACCCACACATCTTCAGACTGTGTGACGAAACCAGAGCACCCGGAGGAAACCCACCCGGACACGGGGAGAACGTGCAAACTCCGCGCAGACAGTGACCCAAGCTGGGAATCGAACCCGGGTCCCTGGTGCTGTGAGGCAGCAATGTTAACCACTGTGTCACCGTGCCGCCCATTAAGGACCTCATCCTGCTGCTGCTGATATTCAATCAGCGGCGACAAGCAAATGGTTTGCCATGCAGAGAATCTACAAAGGAAAATCCTGTCGGGTTTGATTGCTTGTGGGCTCCAGGCGTTGGAGGACTCATTGCCGAGCATATACTGCCGGATCAAGGTACCTGGCATTGGGAAGCGGGGGGGGGGGGGGGGGGGGGGGGGGGGGGCGCGCGGGGGGGCGCGCGGGGGGGGGGGGGGGGGGGTGGTGTTGGCTGCTGAGGCCACACCCTTGACCATACTGGTCAAGGGAAACCAAAAGAGAAAATGCTGGAAAATCTCAGCAGGTCTGGCAGCATCTGTAAGGAGAGAAAGGAGCTGACGTTTTGAGTCCAGATGACTCTTTGTCAAAGCGGAAGATTTGTCAAGGGAATGATTTTTTGATTTGATTTATTATTGTCACATGTATTGGGGATACAGTGAAAAGTATCGTTTCTTGCACGCTATACAAAGCATACCGTTCATAGAGTACATAGAGGAGAAGGAGAGGGTGTAGAATTTCATGTTATGGTCATAGCTAGGGTGTAGAGAAAAATCAGCTTAATATAAGGTTGGTCCATTCAAAAGTCTGATGGCAGCAGGGAAGAAGCTGTTCTTGAGTCCTGTTGGTATGTGACTTCAGACTTTTGTATCCTTTTCCCGATGGAAGAAGGTGGAAGAGAGAATGTCCGCGGTGCGTGGGGTCCTTGATTATGCTGGGTGCTTTTCCGAGGCAGCGGGAAGTATAGACAGAGTCAATGGATTGGAGGCTGTTTTGCGTGATGGACTGGGCTATATTCACGACCCTTTCCAGGGTGCTGGGAATGACTCCCCTTCTCCGCTTTGGAAGAGCGCCACAGGATCGGTTTTTGCCCATGTGAGAGGTTAGCCAGGGCCTCAGTTTCACGTCTGATCCGGAGGACAGCGTTTCTGACAGTGCCGCATTCTCTCAATGCTGCACTTGAGTGACAACCTGGGACATGTTAAATTCTCTGCCATGGGACTGACTGACCCAGAGGTGAGTGTGGTGAAACAATGCGAAAATGGCTGAAAATTCATTTTATTGTGGTGGCACCCATGACAGCCAGTGAGCCGAGTGATATGTCATCATAATCGAATAGCTTATATATTTTTGATACGGTAGCACAGTGGTTAGCACTGCTGCTTCACAGCTCCAGGGTCCCGGGTTCGATTCCCGGCTCGGGTCACTGTCTGTGTGGAGTTTGCACATTCTCCTCGTGACTGCGTGGGTTTCCTCCGGGTGCTCCGGTTTCCTCCCACAGTCCAAAGATGTGCGGGTTAGGTTGATTGGCCAGGTTAAAAAAAAATTGCCCCTTAGAGTCCTGGGATGTGTAGGTTAGAGGGATTAGCGGGTAAATATGTGGGGGTAGGGCCTGGGTGGGATTGTGGTCGGTGCAGACTCGATGGGCCGAATGGCCTCCTTCTGCACTGTAGGGTTTCTATGATTCTATGATTCTATTTTCAGCTGGAAATCTTTATGAAACGTATGAACCATTTTCAAGGCAAATACCAGCAGGAGGTTCAGCATGTGTTGGAATACTTCAAAGTTAAATAAGGAAACATCAAATAGGGCTGCCCAGCACTGCTGATCACATAGTCTGAGCTGTTCACTGTTCCCCCACCTCATTTCCAAACTTTTTATAAACTTTTAATTTCTACTCCGCTGTTCCAATTCAATAAAATTTTGTGCAAATGTTTTTTTCCCCTGACAATATATGGTGTTAAATATGTGGTATTAAAAATATGAATCCATTTGTTTTTGGGCAAAGATCTCATGATTGTCTATGGTGTTAAATATCAACCAAGATTATCCAGCTTCCCCCCCTCCCCCCCACCCCCGCAGTGGATTTTCCAGCAGTGGGTTCTCCAGCAGCGGAGGTGGCACACCATTGGCCATCCGTGGGATCTTCCAGTCCCGCCAAATTTGATAACCATTTGTGTTGCTTGCTAACCATGCCACCAGGTACCCGCCACAGCGACCTGAAGATCCTGCCGCCAGGAAGTGCCAGAACATCCGGTAGCACGGTAGCACAGTGGTTAGCACTGCTGCTTCACAGCTCCAGGGACCTGGGTTCGATTCCCAGCTTGGGTCACTGTCTGTGTGGAGTTTGCACATTCTCCTCGTGTCTGCGTGGGTTTCCTCCGGGTGCTCCGGTTTCCTCCCACAGTCCAAAGATGTGCGGGTTAGGTTGACTGGCCATGCTAAAATTGCCCCTTAGGGTCCTGAGATACGTAGGTTAGAGGGGTTAGTGGGTAAAATATGTAGGGATATGGAGGTAGGGCCTGGGTGGGATTGTGGTCGGTGCAGACTCGATGGGCCGAATGGCCTCTTTCTGTACTGTAGGGATTCTATGATTCTTTCCTTCTATGATTCTATGATCCCATCCATCATGTAAGTTTCCGAATTCAGATAGCGACGGGGAATCAGCAAATATAAACATTATCTGGAATCGCTGATGAACCAGGTACTTGACTATTGGCTAACTGCCGATTAGCCAGTTAGTTGAGTTCATAGAATCTCTACAGTGCAGAAGGAGGCCATTCGGCTTATCGAGTCTGCACCTCCCAACCTTATCCCCGTAACCCCATGCATTTATCATGGATAATCCATCTAACCCGCACATCTTTGATGGCGGCACAGTGGTTAGCACTGCTGCCTCACAGCGCCAGAGACCTGGGTTCAATTCCTGTCTCAGGTGACATTCTGTGTGGAGCCTGCACGTTTTCCCCGTGTCTGCGTGGGTTTCCTCCGGGTGCTCCAATTTCCTCCCACAGTCCAAATATGTGTGGGTTAGGTTGATTGGCCAAGATAAATTGACCCTTAATGTCAGGGGGTTAGGCGGGTAAATGTGTCAGGTTATGGGAATAGGACAGGACCTGGGTGGGATTGTTGTTGATGCAGACTCGATGGGCCGAATGGCCTCCTCCTGCACTGGCGGGATTCTATGATACTGATTAATAAGTTAGTTAAGTTTGGCTAACTGCTGATTAATCAGTTGATTGAATTTGACAGCTAACTGTTGATTAATCAGTTAGTTTGGGTTTATATAGCAAACCACTCATTGAGTAGTTAATTATGTCCTGTAGCCAGCTAATAAACATTTCAATGGTTGAAAAACATGGGTCATACCAGGAGAAGTGGAGGGAAAGTGCACAAACACTTGAAGCTGTAGTTGGAATCTTTTAATGACTCTCAGGCCAGTGTAACAAGGCAGTTTGCGTGCTTAGCCACGATAAGGATGTTGAGCTCACCATCAATTCTGCAGTCTCTTGCCAATGCATTTTGAACGCTGCTGTCAGATCAAATATTGGTTCACATTAATGCTTGGTGCTTGGTTCCATTTGATGTTGGGACAGCTGCAAAGTCAGGGCAACAATATGAGCTGCAGCATTTCCTATTAAATCCAGTGATATTGAATCAGGGTATCAGATTTGTGACCACTACTCTTCCTATATTTTGCTGCTGATTAAAATCAGTTGTCATCTTTATGAGGCCATACTGGCTACCGAGAATGCTTCGTGCTGAACAAGCTTTATGTCCAACCCAAAGGCCTTTATTTTGTCTGTTATTCAGTAGGTATGATGTGGAGGTGCCGGCGTTGGACTGGGGTGGGCACAGTAAGAAGTCTCACAACACCAGGTTAAAGTCCAACAGGTTTATTTGGAATCACGAGCTTTCGGAGTGCTGCTCCGTCATCAGGTGACTCACCTGGTGAAGGGGCAGTGCTCCGAAAGCTTGTGACTCCATATAAACCTGTTGGATTTTAACCTAATGTTGTGGGACTTCATTCAGTAGATAGATCTTGAGAGAAATCTCCCTGTCGGATGCCCAGTGTGCAGCACTAAAATAGAACCACTCCAGCTTTACAAACGCTGAACTTGAAGGATGGTTATGTTTGAAACCGTCTCCTTTAATTCAAGGGAAACTGGAATGTTTTGGAAAGGGAGAATGCGACCTCCGACAAAACCTGCGCAGAGATTAAACCCATGTGACCTGGACCATGGAGACAGCAACTCAAAACGTATTGAAAGTTACGTTCAAGTTCTAATGCCTGGACACAAAATGGAAGAAGCAACTGGCCTTGCTGCATTCAAAGTCATGGGGTGGGATTTTCCTCACAACCCACTCTGTGTATCGCAGAGGCAGCCCACCATTGGCCGGTGGCAGGATCTTCTGGTCCCGCTGTTGTCAGCAGTGTTTCCTGTTGAATGCACTACTTGGCGCCAGGAAACCCGCTTCCTTCTCTGTGGCATTGTCAACAAGTCATTGATCATCATGAGACTGGTCTCAGTTGGTCAGGGTGATAGGCTACTGGCCCTGGAAAGGGATGATGGCAAAAGGGGGCCATGCAAGTGGGAATTCCAATCGAAGCACTCCCTCTTCTCCTCCTGGTGACCCGCCCTCTCCTGTCGTAAACCGGTACTCGACATTACTGCCTCATCTCCCGATCGCTGAATCTGCCCCTGCGCTGGGGTAGCTAGTGCCATCTTTAAGCTCTGAAATCCAGAAGCTGCAGGCCAAAAGCAACCCAGCAGTCGGAGCAGCGATCTGACCAATCTGCCTTGATCCCAGCTGACGCCACATGGAATGCACTGTATAGAAGCAATAGGAATCTTTCACAGGACCAAAGTCATCCTCGATGCTCTCCTGCCTCTCCTTCTCCTCATTGCCCTTGCCCTCTGGTCACTGTCTGTGTGGAATTTGCACTTTCTCCCCGTGTCTGCGTGGGTTTCCTCCGGGTGCTCTGGTTTCCTCCCACACTCCAAAGGATCTGCAAGTTAGGTTGATTGGCCATGCTAAATTGACCCGAGTGTCAGGGGATTAGCAGGGTAAATGTGTGGGGTTAGAGGGATTGTGGTACAGACTCAATGGGCTGAATGGCCTCTTTCTGTACTATAGGGATTCTATGATTCTATTTCTCATCAATGTTCTCCTCACCTGAGAATAACTGATGAACACCTTTCTTTGGCTGCTCCAATTTCCTCCCACAGTCCAGAGATGTGCAGGTTAGATGGATTGGCCATGATCAATGCACGAGGTTACACAGATAAGGCAGGGGATGGGCCGAGGTAGAATGCTTTTGCAGAGGGCCAGTGCTGACTCAATGGGCCGAAAAGCTTCCTTCTGCACTGTAAGGATTCTATGATCTTCCACCTGTGAAATCTCTGTTCTGCATAAGATGAAGCAAGATGCAGCACACTCTTGTTATTCTGGCTCCCCTTGTGGTCAATCCTGAAGGGTGCCTCCATTCTTAGACACTGGAAGTACATTTTCAGCATTCCGGTTGTTTACTCTGTGACACATTTGGTCTTGTGGCTTTCGCAGAGATTCCTCACTCTGTCACAGTTCAGGTTTGAAGGGGATATCCCGTATTTCTCACGAACCTGTCCTCAACCCTGCTTCCTGGAATGAAAAGGTCTGGAATGTTGGCCTGCCCGGGTAGGAAAGCTCCCAAAGAATCTGGCTCACATCTGCATGAATCTTTTCTTGTGGTTGCACACCAGCTGTGCACTGATGGAATAATATCCCTTGCGGTTGATTAAAACCTCCTGATTATGTTAATGGTGCTCAGATTGCCATATGTGTGCAATCAGTGGCACCCTGGAACTGAAAAAACCCTGCCAGAGAGGGAAGTGTGACTGCCCACTCATCCTGGCTATTGCAATTGCACGGAAAATTGCACAACTCTCAATATTGGCAAACAGTCCATCCGTCATCACCTGCCCTATGCATTTACGTACAGCAGACTGCAAGAATTTCAATATATCTCTGTTAGCACCCTGGAGAGAGCCAGAAGCAAACATACTGAGGGCGGTGGTAACTTTCCACAGCCACTGAGGATGGGTGGTTGCCAAGTCCAGCAGGGAGCAAGTGAGAGGCTGCAGATCACAAAATGAATCACGAAAAGCAAGGTCCAACAAGTAGTTAAGAAGGCAAACGGCATCATTGCAAAAGGGTTGGAGTTTAAAAATGGGGGGTTTTGTTGCAATTGTATAGAGCGTTGGTGAGGCCACATCTGGAATATGGTACACAGTTTTGGTCCCCTTGCCTTGAAAAGGATATCGTAACATTGGAGGCAATCCAAAGGAGATTCACCAGGCTAATTCCTGAGACTAGAGGGTTGTCCTAACAAAAGAGACTAAATAGCCGGGCTCTGTATTCCTTGGAGTTTCCAAGAGTGATGGGTAACCTTATACAAACATATAAGATCCTGAGGGGCTTGACAGGGTAGATGGTGAGATGCTTTCACTAATGGAAAAGTAATGAACAAGGGGACATAGCTATAAGATAAAGGGCTGGACATTTAAAACTGAGGTGCATAGAAATTTCTTCTTGCAGAGGGTGGTGAATATCTGGAATTCGCTGCCCCAATAAATCATTAGAAGTATTCAAAGTGGAGGTGGATAAATATTTGCTGGATCGAGGAATAGAGGGCTATGGGGAAGTAGCAGAGAAAAGGAGTTGAGCCGTCATAGATCAGCCATGGTCGTATTGAATGGCAGGGCAGGCCTAAAGGGCCTGTAGGCACTCCTGCTTCTATTTCTTGTATTGTTGTGTTGTGTGCAGATGTCTGCGGAACACAAAAAGTTCAAAGAATCTCTGTCTCTGTCTCTGTACACTCAGTTACATGGGTCGTTCCTCTCTGTGACCACAGTCTCTGTCCTCTTCACCTCACCAGTATGTACCCACTGATCCCCCTACAGCACGCTGTCACTACTGGGGCTGGTAATTATCTTCGTTCTGTTAGAAATGTGCAAGGCACCTCTCATTCTGCTTTCTATGAAAATACTCCAAAATATGTATGGGTGAGAGGAACTTTCTGCTAAACATTGCCAGAGAGAACAGACAAGGCAGCTGCAAGAATTGGGTATTTATTAAGTTCGGCCTATCCAAAGTAGATCAAATTCCCATGAAGAGTACCTGTCGCCTGCCTCTTTATACTGATCAGCTTTCCGGGCCCTGGGAAACTTGTGTTGAAGATGTCAAATCTGAAGGAAAGTTAAGTTGCTGTGAAAAGACCCGACTGTGCACCCAGTTATCAGCTGTAGCATTTGCGTCTACGTATCAAAAGGTCCCGGGTTTGACTCCCACTCCAGGGCTTGAATGTAAAGATGTTGCCTGATGCTGCAGTGCAGTACTGAGGGAGTGCCATACCGTTGGAGGTGGAGTTGCCAAACTCTGGGTTCAGGAGGCTGCTCGGGACCCCAAGCACATTTTGAAAAAGAGGAAGGGGGTTATCCCTCGTGCCCTGGTCAACATTCAACCCTCAATCAACAGAAACAGATCTTCTGATCATTATCATTGCTGTTTGTGAGTGTTTCCTATGTGCTAATTGGCTGCTGCTATTCCTACACCACAACAGTGACTGCACCTCATTGGCCATAAAGCACTTTGAGATTCCAGTGGTCATTAAAGGCACCATGTGAATCTTTTGTTTCAGTTCTGAGTCATTATCCACCAGCCTTGATCTTGTTGGTTCCTCAGAGCAGGTTACTTGCACACAGCCAAGCGTGCTCAAGTGAAACCCAGATATCAGCAGGATAGAGCCAGTAATTTCTCTCCTAATTTAACTGGCCGCTGGTATAGGGTGTTGCTTCCTGTTTGGGAGGACTGAAGAAGTCTTTCTATCCATGCAAGGGATAACTAAGTCTTTGTTGACTGATAGAGCTATTTACAAGGGTGCAAGTTAGGAACTGTCTTCATGCATGCTAGGACACACTGCTCTGTCCAACACTGGAATGACTCTGGGTGTGGATCATGCACTTACATCACTGTGTGGGCTGCACTGCACTCAGTTCCACATTAACCCTACATTTGCTACAACCTCACACTACACACAGCAGCTCCCAGCCTGTCCATTCTTGTCTATTAAAGTACTTCACTGCCTCTCATAGAGTCATAGAATCCTACAATACAAGAGGAGGCCATTTAGCCCATCAAGTCTACACCAACCACAATCCCACTCAGGGCCTATCCCCACAACCCCATGCATTCACCTAGCTGGTCCCACTGACACTAAGGGGGAAATTTAGCATGGTCAATCCACCTAACCCGCACATCTTTGGAATGTGGGAGGAAACCGGAGCACCCGGAAGATACCCACGCAAACACGGGGAGAATGTGCAAACTCCACACAGACAATGATCCAAGCCGGGAATCAAACCCAGTTCCCTGGCGCTGTGAGGCAGCAGTGCTAACCACTGTACCACCATGCCTCCCAATCCCACCTCCCGTGACTGTTGGAAATAAAGATCAAATAAATCGAAAGGATGTGAGGAGGTTACAGCTTTCTGCCTGATTGTCCAACCTCTTGGATTGTCCTCAGTTCTTCATCATACAGATATGTGAAATATCTGTTCCATACTGGAAATTCAGGCCAGCAATTAACCTCTCCAAGATGATGGGTGGGATTCTCCGGCCACGCTCGCCCAAAAACTGGATTATCCCACCCGACATTAATGGACCTTTGCGTGGTCACCCGCCCGCCTGCTGCGATTCCCATGGCGGGCAGGACGGGAGAATTCCCCCCCAATGACTGGAATAAAATCCCAAAGTTGCCAATGCTTAATTTAAACCATTACAGTTTAAACATTATCAGTGCAAGATCAATTCAAAGTTCCAATGAATCCAAGAAATCTGCACAATCTTTCCTGCACTACTTCTCCTGCCTCTGGAACTCCTTTGCAGGATGTTTTGTTGTTTAAAACTCTCTTTAGTAGATCAAAACTCAAAGCCAGAGTTAATTGAAACTTGCTGAAGATTGCGATGCCAGTGCAGTTTTTTTCAACATCTCCCTGTGTGCCAGCGATCATGGCGTTCTTCCTAGTTATTGACATCAGTTGCTGCACGCTGCAGTCTGTATAGAGAGTAACATTTTAAAAAAGCAAATACACAAAATCCAAAACAACTGAACAAACATACCTTGTCATTGCGTTCGCGATTGTAGTGCCGAATGAAATCTGTATCTTGAAACCAGTCCTTTATTAAAGGCAAAACACTGCGGATGCTGGAATCTGAAACAGAAACAGAAAATGCTGGAAAATCTCAGCAGGTCTGACAGCATCTGTGGAGAGAGAATAGAGCCAACGTTTCGCGTTCTTTGTCAGAGCTCTGCTGAGATTTTTTCTGAACATTTTCTGATTTTAAGAATGTGGTGGACTTCAGTTGTGCCTTTGTCCTGCCTGGACCACCGTTGTGTGTTTGTCCTGCCTGGACACGTCCCCTGCCGGCTCCTCCCCTTGTCACCTAGTATAAAGGTGGCTGTTCCCTCCCCCTTGTTCAGTTCGGGTCGGTTATCTGTTGGGATGTGCTCCTGATTCTGTAATGAATAAAAGCCTACAGTTGTACTGGCACACAAGTAGTCTTTTGCCTAATTGATAGCGCATCAAAGAACAACAAGAAGTACAGCACAGGAACAGGCTCTTTGACCCTCCAAGCGCAAACCTTCTGCCCTTACTCGGACCAAATCCCTCCCTGCATCTGTACCCACCCAGATGCCTCTTAAATGTTACTAATGTGCCTGCTTCCACCATCTCCTCTGGCAGCGCGTTCCAGGCACCCACCACTCTCTGTGTGAAAAACTTACCCCGCACATCTCCCTTAAGCTTTTCCCCTCTCACCTTGAATCTGTGCCCTTTGTAATTGACACTTCCAACCTGGGAAAAAGCCTCTAACTATCCACCCAGTCTGTGCCCCTCATAGTTTTGTAGACCTCTATCAGGTCTCCCCCTCATCCTCCATCTTTCCAGTGAAAACAATCCTAGTTTATTCAATCTCTCCTCATAGTCGACACCCTCGAGACCAGGCAACATCCTGGGGAACCTTCTTTGCACTCCCTTCAAAGCTTCTACACCCTTCTGATAGTGTGGTGACCAGAACTGCACGCAATACTCCAAATGTTGCAGTCCATTTTGTTACTTTGAATCCGTTTAGTTTGAGAATTCACATTTCTAAATTTGAGGCATGCCCAGTCTGTTTACTTTGAACATCTTCAGATGGAGTAAGCATTTGAAAGCATTACTACACTTCAGTATTTGGTACCATTCCAGTAATAGATGAAGCAGACCATGCAGAACTGGTGTACTATGACTATCCAAATTGACAAGTGAGCAATAAAGTACTGATTGGTTTTCAGTGAACGAGGTGCCCTCAAGCTAATTTCCAGAGCCGTGAATCTAACACCTGTGGATTGCCCTAATAAATATCAGGTTTCACATTTGATGGTCTAAATAATTCAAAAATCTGTGGGCAACGAAAGAAACTGATAAAAGGTGATGAAGGTATGCATGGTTTCGGAAAAGAATGAACATTAATTCAAACAATGACATATGTAACCAGGTGAATACATCCCTTGGTTATTTCACCAGAGGACTACATGCAGGTTGAGTTTTTTTTAATTAGCTCTTGGGATCAGGGCATCACTGGCAATGTCAACATTTGTTACCCATCCCTGATTGTCTTTGGATCAAGTGGCTCACTAAGCTATTTCAGAGGGTAATCAAGATTCAACCACATTGTTGTGGGCCTGGAGTTACTACATAGGCCACACCAGGTAAGGATGGCGGATTTCCTTCCCTAAAGGGCATTGGTGAACCAGCTGGCTTTTTACGACAACCTGGTAGTTTTGTGGTCATCATGAAATGATGTTAAGAGGCTTCAAGGTGATTTAGACAAGTTGAGTGAGTGAGTAAATACATGGCAGATTCAGTATAATGTGGATAAATGTTGAGTTATCCATTTCAGGCAGCGAAACAGAATGGCAGAGTATTATTTAAATGGTGACAGATTGGAAAATGTTGACATACAAAGGGATCTGGCTGTCCTAGTACACCAGTCACTGGAAGCAAACGTGCAAGTACTCAAACAGTTAGGAGGACAAATGGCATGTTAGCCTCCAATGCAAGAGTACTTGAGTACAGGAGCAAAGATGTCTTACTGCAGCTTGGTGAGATCACACCTCAAGCATTGTGGGCAGTTTTGGTCTCCTTCTCAAAGTAAGGATATATTTGCCACAAAGGGAGTGCAGCGAAGGTTCACCAAACTGAATACTGTGATGGCAGGATTGTCATATGAGGAGAGTTTGAATTGGCCTGTATCCACTGGAATTAAGAAGAGAGGGGATTTCATTGAAATGTATCAAATGTGCATTTGATAATGTGAATTTTAAACATTGAAATGGATCAATGTATACATTTGATATATACATTATATATATCATAACTGCATGCAGGTGTGTGTTTCCTCTGGTTGAGGGGTCCAAGTGGAAACTAAGTCACTGATTTCCTTCCCTAAGGGGCATTAGTGAACCAGCTGGCTTTTTCCGACAACCTGGTAGTTTCATGGTCATCGTGAAACAATGTAAGAGCTTCAAGGTGATTTAGACAAGTTGAGTGAGTAAATACATGGCAGATGCTGTATAATGTGGATCAGAAGGAAATTGATTTATAGACTCTAAAGGCATCAAGAGTAATGAGGAGAATGTGAAAGTATGGCAACGAGATGGAGGATCAGCCATGAAGATGGTGAATGACAAAGCAGGCTCGAATTTACTCCTCCTATTTTCTGTGAAAGAACCTTCCAATTTCAGATTTATTAATTGAATTCAAATTTCACGAGCTGCCCGAGTGGGATTTGAACCCATATCCCCAGAGCCTCTTCTGTCTGGTGACACAACCACCACACCACCATCTCCCTTTGTAGTTGTCAGCTGGTTGAGCCTTCAAGTGATGTATGGACCCAAGCTGCAGTCTCATTACAATCCACAGGCCTGCAGGGCTATGGCTGGTGGGTAGGCCTCTTTGGAAGTATCTCAGAAATAAAGTTAGAATAATTTTCTCATTATTAATATTTTGATGTACTTATGTGAGAAATTTCAGCTCTATTGAGTGGACTTAGTGGAAGAGACTTGCTTTCAGAGACTGGTGGTTGAATTCATAGACTCACTCCACCTCTAATGAAATCATTCTCATTCAATTTACCCTTTAGTGATTGAGATATTTGATGATAATACCACAAATGGTGGCTATTGCTTTTGATTGTGTAATGTTGCTTTGGCATGATGCCCTCTTCCTGTGTTGCAGGATTCTATGATACAACGCATTGCTTCTGGCTATTGTTTTTTTGGGGATTGTCAGGCAGTGTCTTGTCCCTCCTCTCCTCCAGCATCACAACCCCCTGAGATATTTGGGCTCATCTGGTTCTGCCACCTTAAGGTACTTCCCTGGTTTTAATCACTGCAGCCCTGCCTTCAGTCGCCTATGGCCCAAACACTGGAATAACACCCCCACCCCCTGCTCCCCATCCCCCCCCCCCGCTCCCCCATCCCCCCCAACCCCCTGACACACACAGCTTTCTGCCCCTCTAACTCACTTCCCCTCTAACGCACTTCCCCTTTCAAGATCTTCATCAAATCCTACATCCTTGGTGAATTTTTTGATCATCTGCCAAGTATCTTCTTACATTGCTTGGTGTCATACTTAGTTTTATACCGTTTCTCCGCACGGTGGCACAGTGGTTAGCACTGCTACCGCACAGCGCCAGGGACCAGGGTTCCCAGCTTGGTCACTGTCTGTGCGGGGTCTGCACGGTCTCCCCGTGTCTGCGTGGGTTTCCTCCGGGTGCTCCGGTTTCCTCCCACAGTCTGAAAGGCGTGCTGGTTAGGTGCATTGGCCAGGCTAAATTCTCCCTCAGTGTACCCGAACAGGCACTGGAGTGTGGCAATTCGGGGATTTTCACAGTAACTTCATTGCGATGTTAATGTAAGCCTACTTGTAACACTAATACTTAAACTTTGCATAGTTATTGCTATACAATCCCTTCTATTTTGTTAAAACATTGATGCAAGGCTTGAGGGCTTACAAAAATACACTTTTTAAATGTTACATTAAAAGTGCGAGATAAATATAAGCTGTTGTTGTTTTGAGGGGGAGCATGTTTTACATCATTCTATTTTAGAAAAAAATTTGAATTTACATTGCATCTTTTATGACCTCAGGTATCCCCAAAGCACCTTACTGCCGATGAAGTGTATTCACTATAGTAATGTAACAAGTATTTAAATATGGAGCTATCATGTTACATTGCCCTCAGTCATGCAGCAGTTGAAGTTAGTGGGTTTTTTTCCCGTCTATAAAGCTGTATTTTTAGATCGGGCTGATCATTTCTTGATGGTGTAAAATGAAAAAGCCTCACAATAGAATGTTTATAACTCTGATATTTATCTACCATTCTCCAAAACCTGCAGCTAATCTTTGTTTTTCCTGTTTCCACTGTAATACTTGCTGTTTTGGGAATGGTAACTTTGGAAAACAAACTGCAATGTATTTAGTTAATTGTTGTGGTGTTAGGTGGATATTGATTCTAAGTGTTCTCCGGTAACCCTGTTAGTGGAACGGGATTTATCAAGTTCACACTTAGTCAATGGGACAATCAGTATTGTTAACATTTTCATAATTTCAGGTATGATGCTTTTAAGAGGTGTGACATTTCAATCCCACTTTTAAGACTTCGAACTATTAATTCACCGAATCACAGAATTGTTAGAGTGCAGAAGGAGGCCATTCAGCCCATCGTGTCCGAACTGACTCTCCAAATGAGCAATTTGCCGAGTCTCATTCCTCCACCTTCTCACCATAACCATGCAGATTCATCCCATTCAGATAACAGTTTCATAGAATCCTATCCCTACAGTGCAGAAGGAGGCCATTCGGCCTATCAAGTCTACACCTATCACAATTCCACCAAGGCCCTATTCCCGCAACCCCACATATTTATCCTGCTAATCCCCCTGACACTCGGATCAATTTAGCATGGCCAGTCAACCTAACCTGAATACCTTTGGACTGTGCGAGGAAACAGGAGCACCCGGAGGAAACCCACGCAGACACGTGGAGAACATGCAAACTCCACACAGCCGAGGCCGGAATTGAGCCCCGGTCCCTGGTACTGTGATGCAGCAGTGCTAACCACCGTGCCGCCCTGGTTCCTTTTCAATGACCTCGATTGGAGTGGCCTCCTCCACATTCTCAGAAAGTGCATTTTCGACCCGAACCACTCACTGGGTGAAAATGTTTTTCCTCCTCCTGCTTTCGCTTCTTTTTCCAATTACTTTAAATCCATTCCTTCTCCTCTCAGTCCTTTCATGAATGGGGAGTTTCTCCCTACCTACTCAGTGCGGACCCCTCATGATCTTGAATACATCCCTCAAATCTCCTCTTGGTTTCTCCAAGCGGTCCCAAACTCTCCAGTCTATCTTTGAAGTTCCTCATCCAGGGAAGCATTTTTGTGAATCTTTTCTGCGTTCTCTCCAATGCCTTCACCTCTTTCCAAAAGTGCAGTTTCCAGAACTGAAAGCCGCACTCCAGTTGAAGCTGAACTAGTATCTCAGACAAGTTCAACATAAACTCCTTAGCCATGTACTCTCTGCCCCGACTCATAAATCCTCGGATACTGTATGGTCTATTAACCACTCTCTGAAATTGTTCTGCCATATTTAATGAGTTGTACACAGATGAACCCAAGTCCCTGTACTCCTGTCCCCATTTACCCTCTCTATTACATTGTCTCTCCACATTCTTCCTACCAAAATGAATCACATCACATTTCACCGCATTGAACTTTCTGCCACCTGTCTGTCTGTTCTACCAACATGTCCTTCTGAAGTTTTACACTATCCTCCTCACAGTTCGCGATGCTTCCAAGCTTTGCATCATCTGAAAATTTTGAAATGGTGACCTGTACACCAAAGCCTAGGTCATTAACGTAAAACAGAAAGAGGCTCTTTCCTCGGTGGTCGAATTATGAACAATCTATATTTTAAATCCTATTATTTCTTGTGTTTTCCTTTACCCTGACTTTTTTTCTTTCGGTACTTTTATTCCAACCAAAAAACCCAATTCAAATTGAATCTGATTCATGGTTCCCACGTGGGGGACAGACAAGACCCAAGCTGACAAGATGAGGCACTGCACCCCTTACCGTTCTTGATCTAACCATTCACCTCAGCCAAAAGGCTGAGATGGCTTTGAAAAATTGGCATCAGGTAAAGCCTCAGTTTAACCTCATTGGCTTCCCTGATCCTTTACTCCACCCTAGCCTTGGCAAACCACCATCGCAGGTGTCAGCACACCCCCAGCTAGCCTCATCCCCCTGCCTGATTTCTGCCTACGAAAATGGAAACGTAGGTTTGAACTTGAGTCACATTCGGTACTGATCAGGATTAGTGATGTAGTTGCTTTAATTACATAGTCCTGGGCTTTAGCACATTGGTCATTAGCGAATGTTAAAAAAATTCACAGGGCCATTTATGCTGTCTTTCCAATTAGATGTCGCATTTCCACGAGATGATTAGACAGATCACTGACCTTGCAGTCAATTGGGGATACAGTTCCACTGTCAGTGATCAAACACAACTCCTGTGTAACATGGGAGTAATTCCTACAACAGTGACTACACTTCAAAAGCACTTCTTAGGCTGTAAATTATTTTGAGGTTTCCTGAGGGCATGAAAGAAGCTATATAAATGGAGGTTCTTTATTTCTTCGCTTGGCCATGCTGAGGAAATTGATATTGCAGGAACAAGCCTTTAAAAAGGCTGAAGATTTCAGCAGGTAAGCAGTGAAAATGCTGCCAGACTGAATTCACTGCCAGATATGTGTAACAGATGGCTTATGTGGGATTTTGTGGCACTTTTAGTGCATGTTTTAAGTTTACAAAGCATTTGGCTGAAAGATTCTCCTGATTCCCTTACAAAAAAAAGGTATCTTTCTCAGCAGCTTCCACCGATAAAAAAGAACAGAAGCCTTGGATTATGTAACACTGTTCACTACCTCGGAGCATGCTAAAGACTTTTGGCAGAGCCGGAAGATCCTGTCATGGGAAGGGCTGGAAAATCTCTCCCAGAGTCTCAGTTCACCCACCACTAGTGTATTTGAATCAAGTTCTGGCTAAATTAAATCTACAATTTTAATTTTTTTAATATATATATATATTGATGAGCATCATAGAAAACATAGAAAATAGGAGCAGGAGTAGGTCATTCGGCCCTTCAAGCCTGCTCCACCATTCAGTATGATCATGGCGGATCATCCAACTCAATACCCTGATTCCCCCTCCCCCCACCATGTCCTTTGATCCCCTTCGCTCCAAGAGCCAACTCTTTAACTCCTTGAAAATAGATAACGTTTTGATCTCAACTGCCTTCTGTGGAGCAAATCCCACAGTGGGAATTCCTTCTCTGGGTGAAGAAATTTCTCCCTATCTCGGTCCTAAAAAGGTTTACCCCACCATCAAGAACATCTTTCCTGCATCTACCATGTCAAGTCCTGTTAGAATTTTATAGATATCTATGATATCCCACCCCCCTCCACTCCCCATTCTTCTAAACTCCAGTGAATATATTCCTAGCCAATTCAATCTCTCCTCATTAGTCAGTCCCGCCATCCCAGGGATCAGTCTGGTAAACCATCGCTGCATTTCCTGTATGGCAAGAACATCCTTCCGCAGATAAGGAGACCAAAATTGTGCACAATATTCCAAATGTGACCTCACCAAGGCCCTGTATAGCTGCAGTAAGACGTGCCTGCTCCTCTTGCTATGAAGGGAAACATACCATTTGCTGTCTTTACCGCCTGCTGCACCTGCATGCTTACTGTCAGTGACTGGTGTACGAGGACACTCGGGTCTCACTGCACACTCCCCTCGCTCAATCTATAGCCATTCAGATAATAAACTGCCTTCCTGTTTTTGCTACCAAAGTGGATAACCTTATATTTATCCACATTATGTTGCATCTGCCATGTATTTGCCCACTCACTCAACTTGTCCAAATCACGCTCAAGCATTTCTCCATCTTCCTCACAGCTCACCCTCCCCCTCTCGCCGAGTCTCCGTTGTGCTGAGCCCATGGCCAGAGCAATGGCAGGCAGGTTGGAGCACCTATTCGGCAGCCACTGACAATCGCCAACTTCTCCATGCAGGAGGCCAAGTCATCACCCATCGGAGATATCACAGAACTCAAGATGTGGGTGGTCTCCTTTATTGTCTGTGCCTGCCAGCACAACGTCTCTGACAGCTCCGCTAGATGCTCTCCAGTCCAGTCCATGCGTCTGCAGAAAGTTTTCTGTGACCATCACCACAGCTCTGTCATCGTCTGCAGCTCTTCATAGGCCTGGCCTTTAAAAGTCCTCTCTGTGTCTGTTGGGCCCCTCGATTGTCACAGCCCCCACCAGCTGCTCCAGCGTGCATGCAATGTGCTCACTAGATTGTGACCCCAATTCCAACGACAATCACCTATCCACTGAGGTGACTGTATCCCTCGCAGGCCCAGCCCTCCTCCTCAGAGGCTGCATCGCGGACGATAGGGCAAGCCCTCCCTCCAGAATGCAAAGATTCTCATTAGAGAACACAAAGAATTAAGTACACGTTATTCATAATCCCTCTTCCCATCCCTCTCTCTAACGCACATCGCCTTTCTGCCAAATGGTTAATACCAAGTTTGAGACCTCCTCATTCTCTTTTCGCTGCACTCCTGCCTCACTGTCATTGATTGCCTGGCAGTCATGCTCTTGGGCCAATTCCACCTCTGCCTCCTCTGCAAGTGTGGGACGGAATCTTAGTTACGGCACCGGGAGTCTCACCTGCCATGTGGAGATTGGCAGGAGACCCACAGTGCCACTTTTCAAAAAGGCTTGCCGACCGACGGGTCAATCAGGCAGTGGTGAAGACAGCCTTTCTCTGGAATCCAGGACCCCGAGAGAGGGAGTTGGCCAATAGAGAGCCAATCAGAGGCCAGTGCCACTGAGGAGGCAAAGGCTGCTACAGGAAGGGCACACCCCAGAATCCCAGGGCCACAGAGGACCAAGGCTGCACATAGGTAATGTGGTTTCATGGGGGTCATTTGGAGAGGAGAGCAGGGGTTAGCTTTCAGCAGGCTCTTTCCCTTTCTGATATTCAGTCTCTCAATCTGGCACTGAGCAGAATGTAGTGTTGCAGTCATAGCTCGAGTGTAGAAAAAGATCAACTTAATGCAAGGTAGATCTGATGGCAGCAGGGAAGAAGCTGTTCTTGAGTTGGTTGGTATGTGATCTCAGACTTGTTCCTGACGGGAAAAGGTGGAAGAGAGAATGTCCGGGGTGTGTGAGGTTCTTAATTATGCTGGCTGCTTTGCCGAGGCAGCGGGAAGTGTAGACAGAGTCAGTGGATGGGAGGCTGGTTTGTGTGATGGACGGCTTCATCCATGACCCTTTGTAGTTTCTTGCAATCTTGGGCAGAGCAGGAGCCATACCAAGCTGTGATACAACCAGAAAGAATGCTTTCTATGGTGCATGTGTAGAAGTTGGTGAGAGTTGTAGCTGACATGGCAAATTTCCTTAGTCTTCTGAGAAAGAGGCGTTGGTGGGATGAGTTGGGAGATGAGGCCCTTAATTTGTCATCAATTGGCGGATGAGGGGCCTCAATTGGCAGCAACGCAAGAGGTTGACTAAAGGCCTCCCCTCACAGAATGTAATTCTGGTGGAGACAGGAAGGGGGCAGGATTTAGGGGTACCATCATCCCATGCCCTTCCCACCTCCAAGCTCAGCCCCATGGGGAGATGGAGATTCAGCCTCTGATGTGAAGCACTCCTCCACCTGTCTTTGCACATTCTCTGGCATTCTGTGCCTTTTTCTCCTGCATCAGGGTGATGATTTGAATTCCTCTCAGCTGCTGTAAGACAAATGCTGCTGCCTTGTAGTTGCTACAAGTATGTCCGGGTGCTGCGTAAAAATGGCACCACAACCCCCCTCCACCCTACAACTGACGGGAGTGTCGGTGAATTCTAGCCTGTCCCTGTGATGTAATTGGCCAGGTCCTGTGGCCATGCCCTGTTTATTGGCTGGCGCCACATAATTGTGGTTGGCCAGTCACTCCTGTCGTGAGTGGAAGTGTCTGAATCTGCTATCGATACCTGTGTCAGGACGATGAAATTCTGCGCCTGATGTGTAAGAGATTTGCTAGGGACGAAGTTGAGCTTATTAAAGGACCCCAAAGAGTAATCTTCGTACATTGGCAGAGGACGTGACTCAGGTATTAAATGGAACGCTTTGCATCTTCACAAAGCAGCAGATGATGTGAAGATCACACAAGGAGAGGGAAGTTATCAACAGTTTAGTAACAGATGAGACATAATAAAAAGATAAGCCTCCAAGGTTGCTGAGAGAAGAATTGGCATCATTAGTCACAATCATTCTAGATACAGAAGTAGTGCTGAGGGTTTTTTGATTTGATTTATTATTGTCACATGTACTGAGATACAGTGAAAAGTATTGTTTCTTGCACACTATACAGACAAAGCATACCATTCATAGGAGAAGGAAAGGAGAGGGTGCAGAATATAGTGTTACAGTCATAGCTAGGGTGTAGAGAAAGATCAGTTTAATATATGGTAGGTCCATTCAAAAGTCTGATGGCAGCAGGGAAGAAGCTGTTGTTGAGTCGGTTGGTACGTGACCTCAGACTTTTGTATTTTATCCCCGATGGAAGAACGTGGAAGAGAGAATGTCCGGGGTGCATGAGGTCCTTGACTATGCTGGCTGCTTTTATGAGGCAGTGGGAAGTGTAGACCGTGTCAATGGATGGGAGGCTAGTTTGCATGATGGGCCAGGCTTTGTTCACGACCATTTGTAGTTTCTTGCGGTCTTGGACAGAGCAGGAGCCGTACCAAGCTTTTGGAGGGCTGGCAATGTAATACCAAGAAAGGTGAGAGGGATACAACTCCAATTTTCTCCATGGAAACCTAATTAAATTAATGCAATGATCTTTGTATATCAGGTCTATGGTATTCCATCTGAATGGAATGATACATTACTTGCCATCCTTGGATTTAGACTTTGGAAAGTTTAATTTTTAGAGGGGCTTTATATGAGCTGTGCTGGAGAATGTGCTGTTTTGTACTGGAATATGATATCGTACAGCACACTATGTTTAACAGTCTCTATAAAATGCAGGGAAATAAATTGTCAGACATATTTTCTTCTCCTGGAAGCTGCAATATTGAGGTTTGAACTTGGCAAAGTCACACAAAAACTCATTGGTCAAGAACCAGCTGACATCCTTCCTCAAAGGCCATGTCCCTATATTGAGACTTCACACTTTCCACATTTAAAAGTGAGCTGGTTTCTCAGCTCTCTGCAG
The DNA here is from genome assembly GCF_964213995.1 of Mustelus asterias. NCBI lineage: Eukaryota > Metazoa > Chordata > Chondrichthyes > Carcharhiniformes > Triakidae > Mustelus > Mustelus asterias. The sequence continues at coordinate 33,295,683 of NC_135824.1, forward strand.
TCATTGAAAAACCATGCTGAGCCTGCTGATGCGTCTGAAGGGGTTTGTTACCCATATATACTGTGAAACTGAACTGCAGTCCAGCATGGATGGAGCATTTGGCAGGCCCAGAACCATCTGTAGCACATCTGGACCATTCAGACCCCGTCCACTCAAATTATGGTAGATGTGCCAGAAAGCAAGCAAAAAACAGCTTGCGCTGTAAACGCATGCACTGTCGAACCCAGATGCATGGTCATCTCATGGGGCGGACACACACTGAAACCCAATAGACAAGTACTTCACTTATGGCTTTCCACCAGCAAGGAGCACAAGATGAGATGCTGGGATTAACAAACAATATATAGAACACACGTTTCACATGCTCTCACCTTGTGGTGGATTATAACTCTACCCCCTTTCTTTGGAACAATCCCAGATCAGACATACATCCCAGATGATTCCTCGCAATATCCGGTTGAGAAGGATAGTACCTGAAGATGCTAAATGAATCTGAAGGACTGAACCATCTACGGATCTGATCTATCTTCCCCCTAAAGGAACGGATCCCTCTGGAAGTATCCAGATAGTGTTTCAGCTAGATTATAATATCCTGGATATTATTAGGGTCAGGTAACAACTCCACAGTAATATACCTCCCCCCCCCCCTCCCCCCCACCACACAAGGTACACAGTTGGGTTCACAAGCTAGCAATACAGAAGATTATGTGGCTCAGCAAAAATTCCAATATCTGTCAAAGTTTATTAAAGAATTAAACATGCAATTCACAGGTGAAAACAGTCCACCACAATGTTAAAAAGTTCAAGGAAAGGAGAGAAAACACAGACTTAATTTTAGTAGAGAATCCAGTTTTAAATCCAATTCTTATTACAGTAATATATTTCAAGGAGGATATCTATCAGTTATTTTAGTGGGACTTCCCTTAATCCCCAAGTGAAGGCTACAGAGTTAGTTAGAGGATGCTGCCTCGAGGAACCTCAATTGTCCTACCTTTACCATGAGAGACTCTCGGACCGGAATCTTACAACCGTCTATGCCGGTAGGATTTTCCCATCCCACCGCAGTGAACGGAGATTTGGCTGGGCGCCAAATTCTCCGACTTCGCTGCAGCGGGAGAGTGGCATGAATGACAGGTAAGATCACACCCTGGAACATATTCAGCAAATCTCAAAATCTGATATATGTCCTCAGTATTTGCAGCATTTCTTGGGACTCCGTAACTATTGTTTTTAGGTATGGGATGGTATCTTAATTGTAATTAGGTTCAGCCTCTTTTTATGTCACAAATGAGGTTTGTCGCACCGTTAATTTCGAAGCAGATCCATTGTTCGTTGATTTCTAATTGTATAGCGGTTAATTTCCAGGGAAGGTCTGTCCCTCATTGATTCAGAGAAGCCCAGGCTGAGAGAGCTCATGATGCTCAATTTTCATTAGTCAGATGACTGTGTTTTAATGTTATAATGTATTTTTTAGGTTGGGCTAGCTCTGTAAAGTTGATTGTGGTTTAGGGCTATCATAATAATATGCTAAAACATAGAATCTCGACAGTGTATAAGAGGCCATTTGGCCCATCATGTCTGCACCTATTCTCTGACCGAGTCTTACCTAGCACCCTCGCTCTATCCCTGTAACCCCGCACGTTTACCATGGCTAATCCACCTAACCTATACATCTTTGGACACTAAGGGGAAATTTAGTATGGCCAATCCACCTAACCTGCACATCTTTGGAGTTTGGGAGGAAACCTACGCAGATATGGGGAGAACGTGCAAACGCCACGCAGTCACCCAAGACCAGAATTGAACCGGGGTCCCTGGAGCTGTGAGGCAGCAGTGCTAACCACTGTGCCATCGTGTCGCTCTCGTGACTGAATGCCTGACAGAATTGTAAAGATGATGATTTACTTTTGGGACTTTGAGTTTGGATCGTTTTTATCAGGAGCTTTTGTTCATTCATTCATGGGGATGTGGGCATTGCTGGCTGGTCGAGTATTTATTGCCCATCCCAAACTGAGACCATTTTAAAAGTCAACCGCATTGCTTTGGGCCTACAATGACATGTCGGCCAGATTTCCTTCTCTATTAGTGAGGCAGATAACAATCAAATTAGATTGTTGATTCCAGATTTCTTTTAATTAAATTCAAATTTCACCAACTGTTGTGATGGGATTCGAACCCAGGTTCCCCAGAACATTACCCTGAGTCTTTGAATTACCAGTCCAGTGACAATACCTCTATGCAACTGCTGTCCCTATTGCTGTATGAAGAGACAAGTTCCTTCATGCAGAGGCCCATAGCTATGGAGTGTGAACTGTATTTCACATTTAAAATAAAAGAACCCTTTTTGATTTTGTTTATACTTTCGTTGTGAGGAAAGTAACTTTTTTCACCTTACTTCCTTATTATGGCCAAATTCCTTTCCAGGGATTCCTCCACAACAGAGGAATCGCAACAAGGGGATTCAGAGGCCACACACAGTGGGCATGTTGTTTTTAGCAAATTTCTTTGTGTCTTGTTATAGTGTAACCAATGCTGTGAGGGTCAGCTGACCAGGTAGACAATGTAACAATGATGTGATGATCAGCTGACCTGGAATAAATACAATGTAGATAGGGATTGTAGGGAGCTTGTGTGGCCCAGGGTGTGGCCTGAGTGTTGGTGTAATGAAGTTTCTTTATTCAACCTTTTTTCTTTGATTTACCTTGTGAACTTAGTTATTTTTTTGCTTGCAACTGAAGATTCTTACTGCCGGATGAACACTTCAGAGATCATAAATCATAGAATCCTACAGTGCAGAAAGAGGCCATTCGACCCATCGAGTGTGCATTGACCACAATCCCACCCACCCCCACAACCCCCTGCATTTACCCTAGCTAGTCCCCCTGACACTAAGGGTCAATTTAGCATGGCCAATCAACCTAACCTGCACATCTTTAGACTGTGGGAGGAAACCGGAGCACTCGGAGGAAACCCACGCAGACACAAGGAGAATGTGACGACTCCACATAGACAGTGACCCAAGCTGGGAATCGAACCCGGGTCCCTGGCGCTGTGAGGCAGCAGTGCTAACCACTGTGCCGCCCCTATGTTATGTTCTTGTTATGTTCTAAATTGTATGTGTAGATGTTAGAAACAATTTTCAAAGGTAGTTGGAGCAATTTAATTGACTGCTGTCCTGTCTTTTATTGGTAGCCGTTTGGTGACTCTGGTTTGAAATGTCTGGATTTCATGTTTGGTCAGTTTTATTCCTCCTCTTGCTATTTTCTCATTGGCACATTACTGAATTACGGGTTTGGTGTTCCATTAAGTATGTGATATTTGAAACATGCATTTCATATCCGGTGTTACATGATTAGGAGCATAGACAACTTGTCAGGTGTGTTTGTCAGCCGTACCTCAGTTAATGGTGTTCTTGCCTTAAGGTTGTGGGTTCAAGTCCCACCCCAGAACTTGAGCACAAGAATAAAACTGACACCGGCACGGTGCTGCACTATTGGACATGGTTTCCTTTGGGTGAGGCAGTAAACCAGATGGATGTAAAATGATCCAATGGCATTATTTCGAAGTAAGAAGTCTCACAACACCAGGTTAAAGTGCAAGAGGTTCATTTGGAATTGCGAGTTTTCGGAGCACTACTCTTTCATCAGGTGAGTGGACACTCACCTAATGAAGAAGCAGCACTCCGAAAGCTCACGATTCCAAATGAACCTGTTGGACTTTAACCTGGAATTGTGAGACTTCTTACTGTGCCCACCCCAGTCCAACGCCGGCATCTCCACATCATTATTTCAGAGGAGAGCAGGGGCCTTACCCGCTCTGTCCCAGCTAATTGTGGCCCAATCAACACCACAAAAACAGATTATCTGCTCATTATCACATTGCTGTTTGTGGAAGCTTGCTGTGCACAAATTGCCGACCCCATTTCCCATGTTAAAGCAACTATTTCAACATTACTTCATTGGCTGTTAAGTACTTTGGGATGTTCAGTGGTCATGAAAACTGTGGTCTAAACACAAGTCTTTTCTTTGTTTCGAAATGGAATGTGCATATGATTTAGATACAGGGTCCAACTTTCGTCCTGGGTTTCTGAAACAGGGCCTCTGAAGAAAAACATTAATAAAGATATTGGTAGCAATGGAAAGGTAATGCACACGGGCAGTTTGCATGCAAAATATGTAACTTGATTTTTTTTTTATTATGTGGGAAACCTCATTTTGAGCCTAGTATATTGGAGTTTGTGGTTGTAAGTTAATTGAAAACAGATTGGACTGAGCATTTTACACCGTGGATTAGAGTTACAGTGGTGTGAATTTTACAATATTACTCATGAGTGAGGATGTTCAAGAGGAAGTGTGATGATGGCACCTGGAAAATTGGCACAGTCTGACAATGGTGGGAATCTCCCATGATATGTTGCACATTAATCAAATATTTATGTTGGTGCATGGAGTGGGTCCTGCAATGTGAAAGTTAAATAAAGATGCACAACTCCAATGAATGCAACAAGAATTTGCACTCGGGGCCCGATTTTACCATCAGGTTGCACCCGTTTTCAGGCTCGAAAACTTAGTAAAGTCGGGCACGAGGCAAGTAGCGCAATCCGCGCCCATTCCCCCTTTGCCAATCACCGAAAATGGTGGCCATCTGGACCGCGTCCATCTGGACCGTGACGTCAATTTAAATGCATTTGCATGCATTTAAATTGACGTAATGGGCTGCATGCCCAATCTTACCCGTCCAGATTCGGCGTGAAACAGACATGGTCCGCAAAGATCCAATTTGGGCGCTCCAGCTTCTGAGGAGCTAAGTTCAAATCTACTGGCGGCTCTCTGACTCAGATCGGTGGCTGGGGCGGGGGGGGGGTGGAAGGGAGCGGGTCAAATGGCTCTCTGGTGGGGGGAAGGAGGGAGGCGGGTAGGATGACTCTCTGGTGGGGAGGAGGAGGGGGAGGGAGGTGGGTCAGATCGCTCTCTGGTTGGAGGGGGGTGGGGAGGCAGGTCAGATGGATCTCTGGTGGGGGAGGAGGGAGGGAGGCGGGTCTGATAGTTCTCTGGTGCGGGGGGGAGGGAAGCGGGTCAGATCGTTCTCTGGTGGGGGGAAGGAGGGAGGCGGGTAGGATGGCTCTCTGATGGATGGGTGGGAGGCGGGTCAGATGGGTGGGAGGCGGGTCAGATGGCTCTCTGGTGGGGGAAGGAGGGAGGCAGGTAGGATGACTGTCTGGTGGGTGGGGGAAGGAGGTGGGTCAGATCACTCTCTCAGGGGGGCAGGGAGGTGGGTCAGATCGCTCTCTGGTGGGGGGAGAGAGAGCAGGTCAGATGGTTCTTTGGTGGGGGGAGGGAGGTGGATCAGATCGCTCTCTGGTGGGGGAGGGAGGGAGGCAGGTAGGTCAGATGGTTCTCTGGTGGGGGTAGGGAGGTGGGTCAGATGGATCTCTGGTGGGGGGGAGGGAGGCGGATAGGATAGCTCCCTGGTGGGGGAGGAAGGAGGTGGGTCAGATCGCTCTCTGGTGGGGGGAAGGAGGGAGGCGGGTCAGATCGCTCTGGTGGGGCGGGGGGGAGGTAGGTCAGATGGCTGTCTGGTGAGGAGAAGGAGGGAGGTGGGTAGGATGGCTCTCGGGCGGGGGGGTGTCCACTGCCACTCTGCGTGTGATCAGTGGGGTGTGGGAAGGGGGGGTCTGCTGCCACTCTGTGTGCAATTGGTGGGGGGGAAGGGGGGCAGGGGGTTGTAATCGGTCTGGATAGCTGGGGGTTTGTGAGGATAAGGGGGTCTGTTATGTTGTGGGGGTAGGGCAGTGTCTGTGGGGGCTAGGGGGAGGCATTATCCAGCCCGGGAGCAAAGTGGCAGGGCAGAATTGCTGTTTTTTTTCAGGCAGAGTGCGTATGGGGGCATCTGAGAACGGGTCTAAAAGTCGGATCTGAAACACTCTCAGATTCAGCATTTAGAATCAAAATGGTAAAATCGGGCCCATAATGTCAGTAAACATCCTCAGGTGATTCGGAAGAACATTGCCAGAAACCAAACAGCAGAGAGTTGTTAGGATTTGATCAAAGATGCAGATTTTATGCAGCAACTTCATAAAACCATGGAATCCCTACGGTGCAGAAAGAGGCCATTCGGCCCATCGAGTCAGCCCGACTCTCTAAAAGAGCATCCCACCCAGGCCCAACTCCCATGACCTCAAATATTTACCCCACTAATCCCCCTAACCTACACATATTGGGACACTAAGGGGTAATTTAGCATGTCCAATCCACCAAATGTGCGCATCTTTGGGCTGTGGGAGGAAAGCGGAGCACCCGGAGGAAACCCACGCAGAATGTGGAGAACGTGCAAACTCCAATCAAACCTGGGTCTTTAGCGCTGTGAGCCAGCAGTGCTAACCATTGTGCCACCGTGTTGCCCACACTGAAGAAGGAAAGACAGATGGAAAGGTTTAGAGAGGAGATTCCGCTGCTTCAGATGAAGGCACAATTGCCAGTGGTGAAGCAAAGCAATCTGAGTTTTCTCAAGAGGCCAGGATTTGAGGAGATCCTGGAGGGCAAAAGGAAAACCAAATGCATAATGTTAATTGTATATCAATTGTGTCCAATTATATGCAGAAGGGTCTTAATTGTGGTTTCACTCGAGCAAGTATAAAGAGATACTTAATGACACTGTGGTGCAGTTGAATTAGGGGAAGGCGATAGCCTCGTGGTATTATCGCTAGACTATTAATCCAGAAACTCAGCTAATGTTCTGGGGGACCCAGGTTTGAATCCGGCCACAGCAGATGGTGGAATTTGAATTCAATTAAAAATTATGGAATTAAGAATCTACTGGTGGCCGTGAAACGATTGTCGGAAAACCCATCGGGTTCACTGTAACTGTACAAACAGATCTTTATGTAAAACAGTAACATCGATAAACCGCAGGTCTGTCAGCATCTGAAATGAACAAAAACAGGTTCACATTTTGAAGGATTATCAGCATTGAAAATGATGGAGAAAGGAAAATGAGTGAAATATATTGATAAGCGAATCAGAGAAAGGAATGATTGCAAATTGTTCTGGAAACATGAAAAAGCAATGAAAAAACACTTGCTTCCCTCAACACAAAACAGTAGGTCTGCTCTATGTTGAGGGCAGCAACTGATTCAACATGTGGCTGTCAGGAGAATGCACTGATGCTACCCAATTAAACTGGTCACTATATCTGTTAATGACTTGGATAACTCAACACCAATGCAACCCTGCTACCTTTCTGTAAACTCTGGTCATTTACAAATGATCAAATAACCAAATTGAAGCTTGCCACCTCTTGCAACCTAATGAAAGACACACAGGTATATTCATGTCATTTTAAAGTATATAAATTGGGGGCCACGGGAGCACAGTGATTAGCACTGCTGCCTCACAGTGCCAGGGACCCAGGTTCGATTCCCGGTTTGGGTCACTGTCTGTGCGGAGTCTTCACGTTCTCCCCGTGTCTGCGTGGGTGCTCCGTTTCCTCCCACAATCCGAAAGACGTGCTGGTTAGATGCATTGGCCATGCTAAATTCTCCCTCAGTGTACCCGAACAGTTACTGGAGAGTGGTGACTAGGGGATATTCACAGTAACTTCATTGCAGTGTTAATGTAAGCCTACTTGTGACAATATTAAATGGACTAAAACTAAAATATTTTTATGTTTCAAAATATTTTCAGTCTTGGGTATTTGAAAAAAGTGACATTTATGTTTGGTCATTTTGTTTGCTTTTTATTGGTAGATTTTGATCCCTTCTCGTAGTTTCTGGGGTCTGACTTTGGAGTCATGCAGTGCAGAAAAGGCCCTTTGGCCCATCGAGTCTGCACCAACAATATCTACCACTGAAGGCGCGCTAATCCCATTTTCCTGCATTTGCTTCCTGCAGCTGAAAAAAAATCGTAAAATATTATTGGTTGCATGGTTTAGGTTCTGCTGTTTTCATTCTTAGGCTTTTGCACATTTCTTTTCGAGAAATGTTTGGAATTAGAGGTTACATTGCTTTATAACGGCAATGTAGTCAGGCCTTCTTTAAAAAAAAGTGGTATTTCTGTGAAATCGAATAATGTTTACAACATGCGTACTTTAGTGATCAAATTCTACAAATGTGAACTGTACATCAATGATCTTGGTTTACATTTGTACTAATTTTTTTGTTTGAAAGCTCTGACAGAATATGTAAGTGTGTTTTAGAAGAACATACTGATCAGCTATTGTACATTCTTGCTGGCGTGTATGTGTGTGTTTGTAAATACTATAATATGATCATCTGGTTTCGTGTAACTCCCTAAATTTGGCCACTTTATTTGGCAATCGTGTAAAAGAAGTATGGAAGCAATCTTTTTAAGAACATGTTTGTATCTGTAAATATGGTGCCTTTATGATCATGTGGCCAGGCTGAGCTAGCAGTGCCAGTTATTATAACAGAGTTACACTGTTTTGGGGTTTGTATCATGGGGAAAATATGAAAACCACTACGTTCCTTGCTGATTCCAAGTTCCCAGTGTAATTAGATCCGGTGTGTATCTACTATTATACTGCTTCGTACTTCCAGCATCTGAAGGGACATGTTCACACACAGAATTATTGTTAAAGTTGCAATTTCAACAGTTTTTTTGCTTTTGCAAATTGAAATGCCCTCCAATTATTGGTGTCCCTGAAGAAAACCTCGGGTAAATTGTATTCTAATAGAGGTCTTTTATTGTTTGCACAGAAACGTATTTGCTTCACTTTAATTTGCCTGTAAAATTGTGGCAGTCATTAATTGCACTGCTCAAGGGCAATAAATGCTGGTCTAGCCAGCGACGCCCATATCCCATGTACGAATGAAAATAAATTTTAAAACTGACAATATACTGTGTTAACATAATTACACTAATTACTAAAATAATTATATAATATTATAATATTGATTCAAATCCAAGTTTCATTTCTCAGTGATATTTTTATTTAAAACTCAATGCTCTATGTTTCCATTTCATAGAGTCATAGAGGTTTACAGCATGGAAACAGGCCCTTCGGCCCAACTTGTCCATGCCGCCCTTTTTTAAAAACCCTTAAGCTAATCCCAATTGCCCGCATTTGGCCCATATCCCTCTATACCCATCTTATCCATGTAACTATTTAAATGCCTTTTAAAAGACAACATTGTACCCGCCTCTACTACTACCTCTGGCAGTTTGTTCCAGACACTCACCACCCTCTGTGTGAAAATATTGCCCCTCTGGACACTTTTGTATCTCTCCCCTCTCACCTTAAACCTATGCCCTCTAACTATTTCCTCCTACTCTTTGCCTGTATTCTCTTTGTCTCTTGCCTTTTTTTCCTCATCTTCCTCACTAACTTGTGTTTGGCATTTTTGTAATTCAGTATTGCATTCTCTCCTTGTCCAATGCGAGAAACCAAGCACATAGTTGGGGCGGCACGGTGGCACAGTGGTTAGCATTGCTGCCTCACACCATCAGGGACCCGGGTTCGATTCCCGGCTTGGGTCACTGTCCGTGTGGAGTTTGCACATTCTCCTCGTGTCTGTGTGGGTTTCCTCCGGGTGCTCCCGTTTCCTCCCATAAGATGTGCAAGTTAGGTGGGTTGGCCATGTTAAATTGCCCCTTTAGTGTCCCAAGATGTTTAGGTTAGTTGGATTAACCCTGGGAAATGTGTGGGGTTACAGGGATAGGGTGGGGGAGAGGGCCTGGGCAAGATACTCTGTTAGAGAGTCGGTGCAGACCCAATGGGCTGAAGGGCCTCTTCTGCACTGTAGGGATTCTATGATTTATAAAATTATAATGATAGCCCTAAACCACAATCAACTTTACAGAACTAGCCCAACCCAAAAAATACGTTATAGCGTTAAAACAGTTATGTGACTAATGAAAGTTGAGTATCATGAGTCCTCACAGTGTCCCAGTATGTGTAGGGGGATTAGTGGAGTAAATACGAGGCGTTATGGGGACAGGACCTGGGTAAGATGCTCTGTCATAGAGTCAGTGCAGACTCGATTGGGCCGAATGGCCTCCTTCAGCACTGTAGAATTTTGTGAATCTATAGATCTTGTGAAAAATGTTAATCTCGGCAGTGGTAATGTCTGGTTGGCAGACAAGCTGTGAAAAGCAGATAAAAGCATGAGAAACAGGCAGTTAGCTGAGTTTTGCAGGTTAACTAGAAATACCCTGAAGTTTGCCTGATAAAGAATTTTCCCACGAGTTTTCACAGCTTTCATGATACCTGCATTCGGTTTGCCAAGTCAGCCCAAACTCTGGCATTTGCAACTTTGAGGTTGTCTGAGGTCACACTGCAGATGTCAAAGCAGCTTTCTCGAAGGCCAACCTGTGGAAAGCGACTGGCCCAGATGGGGTACCCAAACAAGCAGTCAGATCCTGCGCGGCAGGGGTATTTATAGACATCTTCATCCTCTCTTTACAACAATCTGAGGTCCCAATCTGCTCCAAGAAGACGACCATCATCCCGATACCAAAGAAAGGCCAGGCAGCGTGCCTTAATGACTATCGTCCAGTGGCTCTGACATCCATCATTATGAAGTGCTTTGAAAGGTTAGCCATGGCACGAATCAGTTCCGGCCTCCCGGACTACCTGGATCCACTACAGTTCACCTACTGCCGCAACAGGTCCACAGCAGACGCCATCTCCCTGAACCTGCACTCAACCCTGGAACATCTAGATAACAAAGACACCTATCTCAGACTCCTATTTATTGACTACAGCTCAGCTTTCAACACCATTATTCCTACAAAACACATCTCCAAACTCTGTGGCTCGACTCCTCCCTCTGTGACTGGATCCTGAATTTCCTAACTCAGTGAGGTTAGGCAACAACACCTCCTCCACGATCATCCTCAACACCGGTGCCCCACAAGGCACAAATACCCCTCCAACTCGATTTTCAAGTTTGCTGATGACACCACCATTGTGGGTCAGAAGTCAAACAATAATGAGACAGAGTACAGGGATGAGATAGAGAATCTGGTGAACTGGTGCGATGACAATAATCTCTCCCTCAATGTCAACAAAACGAAGGAAATAGTCATTGACTTCAGGAAGCGTAGTGGAGGACATGGCCCTGTCTACATCAACGGGGACAAAGTAAAACTGGTCGAGAGGTTCAATTTTTTAGGTGTCCAGATCACCAACAACCTGTACTGGTTGCTCGATGCCAGCGCTATAGTTGAGAAAGCCCACCAACGCCTCGACTTTTAGAAGACTAAGGAAATTTGGCATATCCGCTACGACTCTCACCAACTTTTACAGATGCACCATTGAAAGCATTCCTTCTGGTTGTATCACAGCTTGGTATGACTCCTGCTCTGTCCACAAGAAACCACAAAGAGTTGTGAATGAAGCCCAGTCCACCACTCAAACCAGCCTCCCACCCATTGACTCCATCTGTACTTCCCGCTGCTTTGGAAAAGCAGCCAGCATAATTAAGGACTCCACGCACCCTAGACAAACTCTCTTCCTCCACCTTCCGTCAGGAAAAAAGATACAAAAGTATGAGGTCACGTACCACCAACTCAAGAACAGCTTCTCCCCTGATGCCATCAGACTTTTGAATGGACCTACCTCACATTAAGTTGATCTTTCTCTACATCCTAGCTATGGCGGTAACACTACATTCTGCACTCTCTCATTTCCTTCTCTATGAACGGTACGCTCTGTCTGTATAACGCACAAGAAACAATACTTTTCACTGTATACTAATACATGTGACAATAATGAATCAAATCAAGTCATGTAGTTTGTATCTCTGGGAACATTTCACCTGCCCTACCTCCCGTGAAAGAGAAGTGATTTTCTCAGGCAGGTCTCTCACAAAAGCTTTCCTATGGTTCATTATTGAACCTCCCTCCTTCAGTACACAAGACAGGAATGAGGTCTGCCTTCGGGTGCGCACATTGCCACAGACACTGTATCTAACATCTGCACACCTCATTTTTGAATAGCAGCTTTGCCTGAGACAGAACAATTCTTAACTTACTGGAAGGAGAGGGAAGAAAGGTGAAGGAAGAAAATTGAAAAGTAGCTAGGGGTACAGGTTCATAGCTCCTTGAAAGTGGAGTCACAGGTGGACAGAGTGGTGAAGAAGGCATTCAGCATGCTTGGTTTCATTGGTCAGAACATTGAATACAGGAGTTGGGACGTCTTGTTGAAGTTGTACAAGACATTGGTAAGGCCACATTTGGAATACTGTGTACAGTTCTGGTCACCCTATTATAGAAAGGATATTATTAAACTGGAAAGAGTGCAGAAAAGATTTACTAAGATGCTACCGGGACTTGATGGTTTGAGTTATAAGGAGAGGCTGGATAGACTGGGACTTTTTTCCCTGGGGCGTAGGAGACTTGGGGGGTGATCTATAGAGGCCTATAAAATAATGAGGGGCACAGATCAGCTAGATAGTCAATATCTTTTCCCAAGGTAGAGGAGTCTAAAACTAGAAGGCATAGGTTTAAGGTGAGAGGGGAGAGATACAAAGGGTCCAGAGGGGCAATTTTTTCACACAGAGGGTAGTGAGTGTATGGAACAAGCTGCCAGAGGTAGTAGTAGAGATGGGTACAATTTTGTCTTTTGAAAAGCATTTAGACATTTACATGGGTAAGATGGGTATCGAGGGATATGACGCTATAAAAAGGAAAAGAACAAAATTATTTTCCAATTCTAAGAAAATGAGTGCATATGAAATTGATACGTCCGATTGATTTCAGTAGGATTAGCTTGGTGGATTTCAATGGTACATTTAGCCTTCACGTTATTGTGACTGATGATTAACAAAACAATAGACCACCTCTCTAGAGCATTGATCACAGTTTTGGGAACAGCGACTATCAGCTCCAATTTCACACTGTAGTTGTTTAATCATTAAAGGTTGTTTTCAAAAGGATTTGTGACAATATTTTCAATGGTGAAAAATAGGGTGGAATTCTCCAGCCCCAACGCCCCCAGGTGGGTTTTCCCACAATGGAGGCGGTTCGCCATTGGCCCACGGCAGGATCTTCCAGTCCTGTTGAGGGCAATTTATATTTTTCGCCCATGCCACTGTGGCGGGGGTTGACTTTGGTGGGACCAGAAGATCCCGCCAGCGGGAAGGGCTGGAGAATTCCACCCATAGTCTTTGTATACAACTGAAAGCAAAACATTCGAGAATGGGTTAATATATTATCTCAATCTACAGTAGGCCAGTCATAAAGAAGGGCATTCACTTTCCCTCTGTCCGAATAAATTAAATATTCTCTTTTGCCAAAAGTTTTTCTGGGATTCATTCCCAGGATTGACTCTTTATGAAGCTTTGTGTCACTATGACAAATGACAGTCCTAAAGTTCAATGGCCTAAATTTGCCAATATAATTGCAATTATCTTGAATTACTGGAGATGTGCAGCCTTGGATATTGTGTGTCCAGTAGTTCATAATGGACTAATATATCACAAAGCAAGCAAGGTTATCATTAGGATCCAAAGATAACCAATTAATACAAATGTGCTTATTGAATATTAACTCATTCAAGAGCTAAGAACGGCAAAACTAGTCAGATGCTTTGAACTGCAGGGCTGAAATTGCAGGAATGATGATTTTTTAAAAATTGCTCCCATAAGGTAGAGCTCATGTTAAAGGAATTGATTACTCAGGAAACAGGCGTGCTAGGGGGGAGGGGAGTTTAGAAGCTAACTCCCCACCAATCATAATGAAGTTTCCGGATTCAGCTGGAAAGCTAAGTGTGCTGAACTTTAAATCCACAAGTTGGAAGGAGCTGGAAGAGAGAAATAGTCTTGTGAATGAAAACAGGCAGTTGCCGCTCTCGTTCTGAGCCCTGGAAAAAATGCAGGGAGCAAATCATTTCATCAGCTCGGCCCACGGATCACATTTCAAACGGGGATCGGAAATTGAGATCAAACCGGCTTCAGCAGCATCAAAGCAAGTCACCATTAGCTCAGGCTGGGCATTGACATTGACAGAAATACACAGCAGGAGGTAGTGCAGGACCTCAGCAGGCTTTAGAGAGTGGTGGCAGGGTCACCAAGATCAAAGTCCAACCTTGTGCAGATTCATCAGGCTGAATCACATGCTCCATCCTTGCCAAAAATATGACAGGTTATGGGGAAACTTCCCAGAACAAGCATATGCCAGGGCTGTGCTCTGGGAGCCATGGCAACAACCCTCTATCCCCTACCAGCCTCTCGGGTGGCACAGTGGTTAGCACTGCTGCCTCACAGCGCCAGGGACCCCGGATCGATTCCCGGCTTGGGTCACTGTCTCTGCGGAGTCTGCATGTTCTCCCCGTGTCTGCATGGGTTTCCTCCGGGTGCTCTGGTTTCCTCCCACAGTCTGAAAGACGTGCTGGTTTGGTGCATTGGCTATGCTAAATTCTCCCTCAGTGTACCTGAACAGGCACCAGAGTGTGGCGACTAGGGGATTTTCACAGTGATTTTGTTGCAGTGTTAATGTAAGCCTACTTGTGACACTGATAAATAAAAATAAAGAATGAACCCATATTCATGCTTTCCCTTCAATTTCCGCTCACACTAAGAATTAAAACCATAGAATCCCTAAGAAAAGGAGGCCATTCGGCCCACCGAGTTTGCACTGACCACGATGCAACCCAGGCCCTATTCTCGTAACCCCACATATTTACCCTGCTAACCCCCCTGACACTAGGGTCAATTTAGCATGGCCAATCCATCTGACCCGTACATCTTTGGAGTGTGGGAGGAAACAGGTCATCGAGTCTGCACCGACCACGATCCCACCTCGGCCCTATTTTCGTAACCCCATGTATTTATCCTGCTAATCCCCCTGACACTAAGGGGCAATTTTGCATGGCCAATCCACCTAACCAGCACATCTTTGGGCTGTGTGAGGAAACTGGAGCATCCGGAGGAAACCCACGCAGACACGGGGAGAATGTTCAAACTCCACACAGATAGTCAGTCGAGGCCGGAATTGAACCCGGGTCCCTGGCCCTGCGAGGCAGCAGCGCTAACCACTGTGCCACCCTTTGTGAGATGAAGCAGAGAAGATATTGCCTGCCACTCCTTTATCCGCTCAGTTACCAGAGGAAAACTTGTTTTTGTTTCAGGAATAATTGAACTTTGAATTTTGCAACTACCTAATTCTGGTGCATTGACAGATCCCATACATGAACACTAAAATTTCCTGTTGACCGCACGTTCTATCAGAGGGCCAACTTAGCAGATTTTCCCTAGCAGCACTCCTTACATCTGGAAAAACCTCGACTGTGAAACTTCATAAACAGTTTAAATGCGCGCGTGAGGGTGATAAGTGTAAGCTATTGGGGGTGTGAAGTATCCCACTGATTTTGGTTTAATTTTAAATGTTGTCGTGCTTGGATCTTTGAGAGTTCACGTTGTTGCAATTTCGGCTTGTCAATTGTTATTTAACAGGATTGTCAGTTGGGAAAACCCGACAGGTTCCAAATTCCCCAGTGTCATCTAGAAAGTCAGGCTGTTAACAGAAACCTTGAAGCTGCAAAGTGAGGGATCTTTTTTTTTTCAAAACAGACTTTTATCAGTCCTTTCAATCCGGGGGGGGGGGGGGGGGTTTGTGTGATTCCAAATTTCTTGCACTGTTCTGGCAAACTGAATTAAAGAGATTTTTGATACACAATTGCATGTGGCATTGTTCACGGTCAAATGATAATCAGATTCTATTTTTCTATTTACATTGGCGTCTGACTGGGTCTGTGAGCAGAAATTACATTGGCGCCTGGATAAGCATGGGGCACAGTAGCAGAATAAAAATTCCTGCTTCAACCCCCAACTTGCATATTAAAAGTGGCATCCTGCCCTAAACAGGCAGGTGTTCTGGCTGCTGTTCTCAGGGCCGGGCTAAACATGGCAGAAGTTGGAGTGCCAGTGGAAACTAATGATGAGAGCCAGACTTAACATTCAGCTTGCTACCAACCCATTTACACAAGGCACAGGCAATTAAAATCAACCCCTCAGTTAAAATCAATTGTGCAGTCCCTAGGAACCTATGGCCGCTTCATCTGAGTGGAACGCAGAACTTGACGAACAGAGATCAATAAAGTGCAAAAGTAATTTACTTCCAACCAAAAAGGCTGCTCCTATAGAAGGGAGCTTTGATCAGCTTACTCTCGAGCTGCACCGGACATGACAGGATCTGTGGCAGCTCACTGATCAAGTTAAAATGAGATTGCCTATTCAAAACATCACCTACAGGCATGATGGGGAAGGCTGACAGCTAACCAGACATTTTCATATTACAAATTCCATAGGAAATGTTTATATTGTAGTTTTCAATTGCGTGTATGAGGCACATAAAAAAGTTCCATTTATTATACCGTTATTTACCATTGAAGACTGTGTCTACAGCTGCCAAAACCCCAAGCTCTGGAATTTCCACTACAAAACCTACCCATATTTCTACCTCTTTCCTCCTTTAAGATGTTCCTTAAAGCCTCATTGACCCAGCGTTTGGCCATCTGGCCAACCATCTCCTTAGTAAGAGTTTTAACAACACCAGGTTAAAGTCCAACAGGTTTATTTGGTAGCAAATGCCATTAGCTTTCGGAGCGCTGCCCCATCGTCAGATGGAGTGGAAATCTGACGAAGGGGCAGCGCTCCAAAAGCTAATGGCATTTGCTACCAAATAAACCTGTTGGATTTTAACCTGGTGTTGTTAAAACTCTTACTGTGTTTACCCCAGTCCAACGCCGGCATCTCCACATCATGACAACCATCTCCTCACAGGGTTTGATGTCAAACTTTGCTTTACCAAAGCAACTTGTAACATTTTATGACAGTAAAGGTGCCATTTGAATACAAGTTGTGAATGGGCAAGCGTGGCTCTTAAACTCCATTCATTGTTTTATCCAAACAAAATAATTTGATTTAGTCACTTGTTTCAAGAAATCGAAGTTTTACGCACAATCTTTTGTTTCTTAAATTGAGATACAGCGAGAGTTAAATGACGTGAGATTTTGCTCTTTTTAAGTTGCCCAAAATATTAATGAAATCTTAAATTGTTCAGATTTTGCTACGATGGTCGAGTGGTTAAGATGTTGGACTTGAAATCCAATGGGGTTTCCCTGCGCAGGTTTGAACCCTGATCGCAGCGACTGTAATATGAATTGTAGGGGTGGCACAGTGATTAGCACTGCTGCCTCACAGCGCCAGGGACCCGGGTTCAATTCCATCCTCGGGTCACTGTCTGTGTGGAGTTTGCACTTTTTCCCCATGTTTGCATGGGTTTCCTCTGGGTTCTCCGGTTTCCTCCCACAGTCCAAAGATGTGCAGGTTAGGTTTATTTGGCCATGCTAAATTGACCCTAGTGTCAGGTGGATTAGCAGGGTAAATATGAGGGGTTACTGGAATAGGGCCTGGGTAGGATTGAGGTCGGTGCAAACTTGATGGGCCAAATGGCCTCCTTCTGCACTGTAGGGATTCTATGATCTCAAACTGGGTGTGGATTTTAATTTTAATTTTATCCCAGCAGGAAAAATATAGGTTTAAACGAGCTGTCTATTTAAGTTTTGGAAATTAAAATGTGGATGGCGTGAAGGGGTGTAAAATGGGGGGAGCAAACCGATCCCATCAGTTTCTCATTCAGCAAGTTAGGTTAAAATTAACCTCGAGGAGCGAACTTGGAGAATTTACTCCTCTTAGTCTTTCTAGACCGGCTAATCCCTTGAAGGAAAAGCTTTGCTTTTTTCCTCATGGAGACTCAGAGGAAATTGAACAACAATCTAAAATATAAGTTTTCCATGAAGTAAAATCTTTGGATTAACCCATCACTTAACATATATTTGGAGATTGAGGTAATAAATATTTTTCTCTTTCTCAATAGATAGGTCAAAGCCTCTTTGTACATTTGCTGCCTCTTGGGCTAAAACATGCAGGGCTACCCTCAAATCTGTCCACAAAGCAGCTATCTGAAATACCCTACAAAGATTCAAAAGCATAACTTGTGTTAAAGACAGAACAAGAAACACTATAGGTCTGTAATAGTTGAAGTGATCTGGTCATGTGACTCTAAAGAACTTTACTTCTGGTTAGTATATTTCTATTTGAAGAAATTAACACGAGCAAATCTGGTTATAGAATATATGGCTGCAGACTATGTTCCTTAAAGTATGTTATCTACATCCAAGAACTTACACCCAGTCTATCCCTGCATGCTTCCTTTCTGAGCTAGTGCTCCCTGACATGTGTTGTACCTTGTATTCACAATCTCAATGTTTTGAGTGGTTAAAAAGAATGATGTTCAGAACGCATTGTTCCACGCAATTAATCAAAATGTAAGAGCCATGGGGTGAATTTCTCCAAATTCGCTGACCAGCCATGATCAAGATGAATGGCGGAGCAGGCTCCAAAGGCCAAATGGCCTAATCCTGCTTCTAGTTTCTAGTTTCATTGTGCTTGGACGATTCGCCCCTTTTGAAGTGGTGTTTTAATTATATGTGAGCACTGAACTGATTCACCAGACTGATCCCTGGGATGGCAGGATTGTGGTAGGAGGAGAGGTTGGATCGAATAAACCTGTATTCACTAGAGTTTAGAAGAATTAAAGGGGATCTTATTGAAATGTATAAAATTCTGACAGGACTGGACAGACTGGATGCAAGGTTGTCGTTTCCTGGAGGAGGGGGGGAGGGGGTTTCTAAAAGGGGTCACAGTTTCAGGATACAGGGCAAGTATTTAGGACTGAGATGAGGAGAAACTTTTCCACTCAAGAGGGTGGTGAACCTGTGGAATTCTCTACCACAGAAGGCCAAGTCACTAAATATATTTATTGAAGGAAATATATTTCTAGGCTCTAAAGGCATCAAGGGCAATGGGGAGTATGGCGACGAGATAGAGGATCAACCATGATCTTATTGAATGGCGGAGTAGGCTCGAGGGGCCGAATGGCCTACTCCTGCTTCTATTTTCTATGTTTAACTTGCAAAAAATAAAGAAAACCAAAGCTATGATGAGTAACCCAGCATTCCACATAGTGTGCTTGAGATTTGTGAATTTTGAGTCATGTGATTTCTCCCAACATTTCTCCATGAACATATTTAGAAAGATGTAGCTGTGAATGAATCTGTGTAATAACATTTCCATATTTAAGATGTCAAACATGTTGGAAAGTCTCGAATGTATAATTCTCTGAATCAATTTTATTTCAGATATCGAATCAAAAACCTTACAAGGGCATAAAGGAGATCACATGCTAAATGCGTCAGGAATATCTGTCATTGAGAATACAACAGTCGAGTTTCAGAAAAGCTCTGATAAAGAAGTTCTGAAGATGCAGGGTCCACTGGGTGCAGATTTTATTATTAAGGTAATTACGGAAGTTTTGATATTTCTTAACTCATACGAATAATAATTTACTGTGCAACTGCCACTTTCAAAGTTACGCTGTTGATATCAATTTAAAGAACACCGAAACTAGAAGGAGCAGTCAAGAGGATTTAGCTGTAATGGATCACGTGTCACCTGCTTTGTGCAGTTCTTGGAAGTAATAAGCAAACGAGAGGACAAGGGCTGGACGCTCTATAAATTTAATTGGATTTTCAGCAGGCGCTGACAGAATTCTTTTGAGAGACAAAGAAGGCTAAAGTTCATGAAGTTAATGGCAAATTAGTTAGCTGGATCCAAAACTGAGTTGGCGATAGAAAAGAAAATATAATGGAATTTGGGCACAGGGCAGTGATTAGGTGTTGAGTTGGGGTTTTGAGTGGGGGGTTTGGGAAGGCTCTAACTCAAATCTCCTCCTGTTTCAACTGTTCGAAATGGTCTGAGTGAGAATACTGCCGGTAATCATCATAAACCACTCATCATAATGCACTCATAATGCATCATAATGCACTCACAGGGATGCGTTGGTTAGAGGCACGGACAGGCGATTCTGTGGGAGCGAACGGGACTCCAGGATGGTAGTCTGCCTACCTGGTGCTGGGGTAATGGATGTCTCCAAGCGGATAGGAGGCATCTTAAAAGGGGAAGATAAAGAAACGGATGTCATTGTACACATTGGTGCAAATGACGTAGATAGGAAGAGCAGGGGGATCCTACGAGAGCAATTCAGGGAGTTGGGAAATAGACTAAAAAGTAGGGCCTCCAGGGTGGCCATCTCTGGGCTGCTCCCAATGCCTCGTGCCAGTGTGGCTAAGAATAGGGAGTTAGTACAATTGAATGCTTGGCTAAAGGACTGGTCCAGGAGGGAGGGCTTCATTTTCCTAGATCAATGGGAAGTTTTCAGGAGAGGATGGCACCTGTACAAGAAGGACGGGTCACAACCAAGTTGGAAGGACACGAATATCCTGGCTGGGATTTTTGTTAGTGCAGTTCGGGGGGGTTTAAACTAGTATGGCAGGGGGGTGGGGATCAAAATATTAGGTCTACAAGTGTAGAGGCTGGGGACGAGCTTGGGGCTGGGACAAGTCTGGCAAAGAAGAAGAGCACTCTGGGGGGGGATGACCTCACTGGGCCTGGAGGTCTGGAGTGCTTATACTTCAATGCAAGGAGCGTAGCAGGTAAGACAGACGAACTTAGGGCCTTAATGCTCACGAGGAATTTGGATGTGGTTGCGGTGACAGAGACTTGGTTGAAAGAGGGAGAGGACTGGCAGCTGAATATTCCGGGGTACAAGTGTTTTAGGCGAGACAGAGGAGGGGCCAAAGAGGTGGGGGAGTAGCAGTATTAGTTGGAGAGCATATTACAGCGGTGCAGAGGGAGGACAATTCAGAGGGGTCATGTAACGAGTCACTCTGGGTGGAGCTTAGAAACAGGAAGGGCGCAGTCACTATGTTGGGGGTATACTACAGGCCCCCCAACAGCCCAAGGGAAGTGGAAGAATGGATATGTCAGGAGATACTGGATAGGTGCAGGAAAAATAGGGTTGTTGTAGTGGGAGACTTCAATTTCCCTGGTATAGACTGGAAATCGCTGAGAGCTGGGACTCTGAATGGGGAGGAATTTGTAAAATGCGTACAGGAGGGTTCTTTGGAACAATATGTAGATAGCCTGACTAGAGAGGGGGCCATACTGGACCTAGTACTGGGGAATGAGCCCGGTCAGGTCTTCAAAGTTTCGGTAGGGGAACATGTGGCAAATAGTGACCACAATTCTGTTAGCTTTAGGATAATGATGGAAAAGGATGAGTGGTGTCCCAAGGGTAAGGTGTTGGATTGGGGGAAGGCTAACTTTAGTGGGATTAGGCAGAAATTGGCAGCTCTTGATTGGGAGAGGCTGTTTGAGGGTAAATCCACATCTGGCATGTGGGAGTCTTTTAAGGAACAGTTGTTAGGGCTGCAGGACAGGCATGTGCCTGTAAAAAAGGATAGGAAGGGTAGGATTCGAGAACCGTGGATAACCAGGGAAATTGAGGGACTGGTCAAAAAGAAAAGAGAGGCATATGTTAGGTCCAGGCAGCTAAAAACGGAGGGAGCTCTGGAGGAGTACAAAGAAAGTAGGAAAGAACTCAAATGGGGAATTAGAAGGGCAAAAAGCGGTCACGAAATGTCCTTGGCAGACAGGATTAAGGAGAATCCCAAGGCATTTTATTCATACGTTAGGAACAAAAGGGTTGTCAGGGAAAAAATCGGACCTCTCAGGGACAAAAGTGGGGAATTATGCTTAGAGCCCAAAGAAGTAGGGGAGATCCTAAATGAATACTTTGTGTCGGTATTCACAAAGGAGAGGGATGTGTTGACTGGGAGTGTCTCGGAGGAGAGTGTTGAACCGTTGGAGAAAATCTCCATTACAAGGGAGGAAGTGTTAGGTTTGTTAGAGAATATAAAGACTGACAAATCCCCAGGGCCTGATGGAATCTATCCAAGGCTGCTCAGGGAGACGAGAGATGAAATCGCTGGGCCTCTGACGCAAATCTTTGTCTCGTCACTGGACACAGGTGAGGTCCCAGAGGATTGGAGGATAGCTAATGTGGTCCCGTTATATAAGAAGGGTAGGAAAGATAACCCGGGTAATTATAGGCCGGTGAGCTTGACGTCCGTGGTGGGGAAGTTGTTGGAGAAGATTCTTAGAGATAGGATGTATGCGCATTTAGAAAGGAATAAACTCATTAACGATAGTCAGCATGGTTTTGTGAGAGGGAGGTCATGCCTCACTAACCTGGTGGAGTTGTTTGAAGAAGTGACTAGAATGGTTGACGAGGGAAGGGCGTGGATGTCGTCTATATGGACTTTAGTAAAGCGTTTGACAAAGTCCCTCATGGTAGGCTGGTGCAAAAGGTTGGATCTCATGGGATAAAGGGGGAGGTGGCTAGATGGGTGGAGAACTGGCTTGGTCACACAAGACAGAGGTAGTGGAAGGGTCTTTTTCCGGCTGGAGGCCTGTGACTAGTGGTGTTCCGCAGGGCTCTGTATTGGGACCTCTGCTGTTCGTGATTTATATAAACGATCTGGAAGAAGGTGTAACTGGGGTGATCAGTAAGTTTGCGGACGACACAAAATTGGCAGGACTTGCAGATAGTGAGGAGCATTGTCAGAAGCTACAGAAGGATATAGATAGGCTGGAAATTTGGGCAAAGAAATGGCAGATGGAGTTCAATCCTGATAAATGCGAAGTGATGCATTTTGGTAGAAATAATGTAGGGAGGAGCTATACGATAAATGGCAGAACCATAAAGGGTGTAGGTACGCAGAGGGACCTGGGTGTGCAAGTCCACAGATCCTTGAAGGTGACGTCACAGGTGGAGAAGGTGGTGAAGAAGGCATATGGCATGCTTGCCTTTATAGGACGGGGCATAGAGTATAAAAGTTGGGGTCTGATGTTGCAGATGTATAGAACATTGGTTCGGCCGCATTTGGAATACTGTGTCCAGTTCTGGTAAGAAGTTTAACAACACCAGGTTAAAGTCCAACAGGTTTATTTGGTAGCAAAAGCCACACAAGCTTTCGGAGCTCTAAGCCCCTTCTTGAAGAAGGGGCTTAGAGCTCCGAAAGCTTGTGTGGCTTTTGCTACCAAATAAACCTGTTGGACTTTAACCTGGTGTTGTTAAACTTCTTACTGTCTTACTGTGTTTACCCCAGCCCAACGCCGGCATCTCCACATCCAGTTCTGGTCGCCACACTACCAGAAGGACGTGGAGGCTTTGGAGAGAGTACAGAGGAGGTTTAGCAGGATGTTGCCTGGTATGGAGGGGCTTAGTTATGAGGAGAGATTGGGTAAACTGGGGTTCCTCCCTGGAAAGACGGAGGATGAGGGGAGACTTAATAGAGGTGTATAAAATTATGAAAGGCATAGATAGGGTGAATGGTGGGAAGCTTTTCCCCAGGTCGGTGGTGACGTTCACGAGGGGTCATAGGTTCAAGGTGAAGGGGGGGAGGTTTAACACAGATATCAGAAGGACATATTTTACACAGAGGGTGGTGGGGGCCTGGAATGCGCTGCCAGGCAAGGTGGTGGAGGTGGACACACTGGGAACGTTTAAGACTTATCGAGATAGCCACATGAACGGAGTGGGAATGGAGGGATACAAAAGAATGGTCTAGTTTGGACCAGGGAGCGGCACGGGCTTGGAGGGCCGAAGGGCCTGTTCCTGTTCTGTATTGTTCTTTGTTCTCTGTTCTAACCCTGGAACGCCTAGATAACAAAGACACCTATGTCAGATTCCTATTTATTGACTACAGCTCAGCCTTCAACACCATTATTCCCACAAAACTCATCTCCAAACTCCGTGGCCTGGTACTCGGCACTTCCCTCTGTGACTGAATCCTGAACTTCCTAACCCACAGACCACAATCAGTAAGGATAGGCAACAAAACCTCATCCACGATCATCCTCAACACCAGTGCCCCTCAAGACTGTGTTCTCAACCCCCAACTATACTCCTTATACACCTATGACTGTGTGGCCAAATTCCCCTCCAATCCGATTTTCAAGTTTGCTGACGACACCACCATAGTGGGTCGGATCTCAAACAATGACGATACAGAGTACAGGAATGAGATAGAGAATCTGGTGAACTGGTGCGGCAACAATAATCTCTCCCTCAATGTCAACAAAACGAAGGAAATTGTCTTCGACTTCATGAAGGGTAGAGGAGAACATGCCCTTGTCTACATCAACGGGGATGAAGTAGAAAGGGTTGAGAGCTTCAAGTATTTAGGTGTCCAGATCACCACAACCTGTCCTGGTCCCTCTATGCTGACACTATAGTTAAGAAAGCCCACCAACACCTCTACTTTCTCAGAAGACGAAGGAAATTTGGCATGTCCGCTACGACTCTCACCAACAGATGCACCATGGAAAGAATTTTTTCTGGTTGTATCACAGCTTGTTATGGCTCCTGCTCTACCCAAGATTGCAAGAAACTACAAAAGGTTGTGAATGTCGCCCAATCCATCACGCAAACCAGCCTCCCATCCATTGACTCTGTCTACACTTCCTGCTGCCTCGGCAAAGCAGCCAGCATAATTAAGGACCCCATGCACCCCGGACGTTCTCTCTTCCACCTTCCGTCAGGAAAAAGACACAAAAGTCTGAGGTCAGGTACCAACCGACTCGAGAACAGCTTCTTCCCTGCTGCTGTCAGACTTTTGAATGGACCTATCTCTCATTAAGTTGATCTTTCTCTACACCCTAGCTATGACTGGAACACTACATTCTCGTTTCTTTCTCGTTTCTGAATGGAGGGCTGTGACAAGTGGTGTTCCTCAGGGATCAGTGCTGAGACCTTTACTGTTTGTAATATATATAAATGATTTGGAGGAAAATGTAACTGGATTGATTAGTAAGTTTGCGGATGACACAAAGGTTGGTGGATTTGCGGATAGCGATGAGGACCATCAGAGAATACAGCAGGATATAGATCAGTTGGAGACTTGGGCGGAGAGATGGCAGATGGAGTTTAATCCGGACAAATGTGAGGCAATGCATTTTGGAAGGTCTAATACAGATAGGAAATATACAGTAAATGGCAGAACCCTTAGGAGGGTTCTGGGTGTACAGGTACACAGGTCACTGAAAGTGGCAATGCAGGTGGAGAAGTAGTCAAGAAGGCATACAGCATGCTTGCTTTCATCGGCCAGGGTATTGAGTTTAAAAATTGGCAAGTCATGTTGCAGCTTTATAGAACCTTAGTTAGGCCGCACTTGGAATATAGTGTTCAATTCTGGTCGCCACACTACCAGAAGGATGAGGAGGCTTTGGAGAGGGTCCAGAAAAGATTTACCAGGATGTTGCCAGGTATGGAGGGCATTAGGTATGAGGAGAGATTGGAGAAACTTGATTTGTTCACACTGGAGCGACTGAGGTTGAGGGGAGACCTGATAGAAGTCTACAAGATTGAGAGGCATGGACAGAGTGGATAGTCAGCAGCTTTTTCCCAGGGTGGAAGAGTCAATTTCTAGGGGACATAGGTTTAAGGTGCGAGGGGCAAGGTTTAAAGGAGATGTACGAGGTAGATTTTTTACACAGAGAGTAGTGGGTGCCTGGAACTCGTTGCCGGGGGAAGTAGTGGAAATGGATACGGTAGTGACATTTAAGGGGCGTCTTGACAAGTACATGAATAGGATGGGAATAGAGGGATATGGTCCCCGGAAGGGTAGGGGGTTTTAGTTAAGTCGGGCAGCATGGTCGGTGCAGGCTTGGAGGGCCGAAGGGCCTGTTCCTGTGCTGTAATCTTCTTGTTCTTTGTTCTATGAACGGTATGCTCTGTCTATATAGCATGCAAGAAACAATACTTTTCATTGTATGCTAATACATGTGACCCCATGCACCACAACCCCAGATCACCACAACCTGCAAGTTGACTGTTTCAGTTAATTGGCATTCAAAAATGTCTGGACCAATGAAGCAGATTGAAGGAAGAATCCTAGAATAATGCTAATGCAATCTCATGTACACTGGAATGGAAAACAACAAATTTCCACCCACTGCTGTTAAGGTGGAGAAGGAAATTGTGCGTAATCGGCTTGTAGCACTGTTTGCCTGTAACGTAAAAGGTCTTGAGTATATGATCATAGAATCATAGAATCTCTACAGTGCAGAAGGAGACCATTCGACCCATCGAACCTGCACTGACCAAGCCCTATCCCTGTAACACCACGTATTTACCCTGCTAATACCCCTGACACTAAGGGGCAATTTAGCATGGCCAGTCAACCTAACCCACACATCTTTGGATTGTAGGAGGAAACTGGAGCACCCAGAGAAAACCCACGCAGACACGGGCAGAAAGTGCAAATTCCACGCAGAGAATCACCCAAGGCCGGAATCGAACTCCTCTCCCTGGTGCTGAGAGGCAGCAGTGCTAACCACTGTGCCACCATGCCACCCTAAATCTAGGCTGATAGTTCAAAGTAACACGACAGAAGTGCTGCATTGTCAGATGAGACTTTAAACTTAGACCCCATCGACCTGTTCAGTGGACATAAAAGATCATTAGAGATTGAGTTACTAGGCCAACATTCCTCCCTCAACAACATTATCAAAAACAAATTAACTTGTCATTTTCCTACATTGTTGTTGTAGGACATTTTCTGCCAATTGACTGTTTCCCTACATAACAGAAATTATACTTCAAAAGTATCAAATGTTTTAGGATATCGCAAGGGCATCAACAGGTTCTTTTTTTCTCAACCATTCATCAAAAACTTGATCGAGTTGTTGTCACAAGAAAGAATCAAACCCAGCTCCCAGACACTACACATCAGAAGTTGCTGTCCTCAGATAGAGCAATCTTGAGGACATATTTGGAATTTTGTGTACAATGTTCGACATCTGACTTTCAGGAAGGGTTCCGAATAGAATGACCAACTTGAGACCAGGGCTTTTCATTTTAAATAAAAATACTTTTTATTTTGTCCAAGCTAAAATAAAAGACTCAAAACATTGAGGTTCCTTTCATTGGAGGAACGAAAGTTGAAGGGAAATGTAATCCAAGTCATTGAACTGCTGAGAGGAAGCGATGACATGGACAAAAGTAGGTTTTTTAAAAATTCCACTGTAAACACAGAATTCGCATTAACAAGCTTGAGATTTAGGATTGCGAGAAATAGTATTCCCCAGTTATGTTGTGAATGTGTGAATCGAATTGTCAGTAAATACAGGTTAGCATTGCATACATCCTTCAGAAAGGAGTTGATTATATATCGCGTTCAATATTGAAGTGGATGTTATTGAGGGAGGTAGGCACTGTGTAGTCAAATACGCCACGGAACACATTGTTCTGTACTGTCCATAGCTGATGCAGTGCACCAGAAGGGAATATTGGAGTAAAAAATGTAAAATGGATAATGTCCACCGAGACCAGCAAGCTGAAGCCGCATTTTGAAGTGTAATTTTCTTTATTCATTCATGGGACGTGGGCGTCGCTGGGGTTGGCCAGTATTTATTGCCCATCCCTAGTTGCCTTTGAGAAGGTGGTGGTGAGCTGCCTTCTTGAATCGCTGCAGTCCATGTTCTGTGGGTTGACCCACAATGCCGTTAGGGAGGGAATTCCAGGATTTTGACCCAGCGACTGCGAAGGAACGGCGATATATTTCCAAGTCAGGATGGTGACTGGCTTGGAGGGGAACTTGCAGGTGGTGGTATTCCATGTATTTGCTTCCCTTGTGCTTCTGGATGGAAGATGACAAATCAAAAATGATTCCTTTAGAAACCACATTCAGTGCCATCATTGCTGACTCTTCCATTGCCACAATCCATAATAATTGTATTCCTCCTGCATGATACTAAAGCAGGCTGGCAGTTAAAGGAGCTGTTTTGGACTAAGTGTGAGCAACATTAGGAGAATCTTGGAATGATGATTGACCGGGGCAGCGTTGGAGGTAGCTATAAGGCGAAGGGGATAAAAAGATAAACTCTTAAACAAAGAATACTCTTTAGTTCAACCAACTTGTTACTTTGGATGCCTATTTTCCCTCGTAAACCAGCCAAAAAAGTTCAAAATAGCTCACTCTCTTGAATATGTTACATAAAGTTACAGTTGGCTAAGTTGGTGGCTCAAATGCTGTCTCAGGGTTCCTGTGCCTGAACTAACCAATCAAGCTTGGCCTCTGTGATATGATTAGATCTGCTTTATGGTGTTGCAGCTATATAATGCACTTTGCCAACTTTCCGATGAAGTAATATGGTTAAAGAGTAAAACTTGTGCTTGCTTCACTGCATGCTGTTATACTTTTGGGTTATTACACTAGAGAGGGTCCAACTCCTGTAAGTGAATCCAGCATCCATTAAAATTTAGTGTGTTCACATTGATACTCAATAGCCAGGTAAATCTAGCAAGATTGGCTTGTTCATACATTTTGTGTCAGTTATACAATTTCCTCGAGTTTGATAGGCAGAAAAATGTTGGACTGGCTACTTTTAACATTGCCACTTTAAAAAAAGATTCAATTTTGGTCCTCAAATTGTCTGCCAGCTATTTGAGTTAAATATTTCTATGTTTGCAAGCACTGGAATGGAGGTCTCAATTTGTGTGTGTAGGGGGGGGGGGGGGGGGCGGGGTGGTCCTGCAAGTTGAATGAGTCTTGGCTGAAGAGCTTCATCCCTAGCAATTGTTGAAACACACATCAAACATGATCTTTTAAAAATTAACTTCTCCAATGCTACAATTCCACGCTAAAAGGTTAGATTGCAACAAGTAAATGTCATTAGGTGTGTACTTTAGCAGAACCGAACAAATGAAAAGCTACAGTAAGAAAATGAAACACAATTGTCTTATCCCAAGTCAGATTTCTGTGAAATCACAGAATCCTACAGTGCAGAAGGAGGCCATTCAACCCATCGAGTCTGCACCGACCACAATCCCACCCAGACCCTATCCCCATAACCCCATACATTTACCTTAGCTAGTCCCCCTGACACTAAGAGGCAACTTAGCATGGCCAAACCACCTAACCCGCACATCTTTGGGCTGTGGGAGGAAACCCACGCAGACTTGGGGAGACCGTGCAAAACTAATGCACTTGTGATCTTGTTACACTCAAAATGTCTTTTAAATTTCTGGTATAAACATGTTTTAATTTGTCTTGCTGAATACTAATGAAATATAAATTGGATATATAGTACTTGAAGCACATTCAATGAATAGCTTTGTTGTCATAATATTGTTATAATGCGAACTTGCAACTTTGAGTTTTCATTCGTGGTATCTGCACATGGACATGGTAAGAAATTGGTTCTTGTTCCTTATCATGTGCGCGATGGAAAAAAGTTCAGATAATCTTCATTTCCCTTGCCATCAAGGCCTCTGGTCCCAATATTTCATGCACGCAACCACGTGGCATTGAAAAATATTTTCCGGTAGCCATCTCTCTTGCCCGATTAATAATTATTTTTTCATACTTTCTAACACCTACTTTCTTTTTTCTCATCGTTTTATTCTGTGAAGATACTGCGCCTTTAAGAAATGTATTTTTATCATGTTTCTTGCGAGGGGTATATTTAAAATTCAGCTCTGTTTTACACGGTGTCAATTTGTCTGGGCAACAGGCAGCTCAAATGTTGAGAATACAGGATAATGACTGAGTTTAGCTAATGGTGTGTTTGTCTAAACAGAGTTAATGCATTTGTGTTCACTCATGTTTCCTTTGGGGTTTCAGAGTAGTGTTTTAGTTACGTTGATTGACAAGAGTTGTGAGCTAATGGGAGGAGTTAAGCTTGTTTCTTTTTTATTTTAAAACAATGGTCTTGAAAGAAGCAAGAGGTGACTTTCTGTCTGTCCCTCTCTGGAGGCTGCTGTTTGGGGCTGTCAGAAGACAGGTCTCTCTCTGTCTTTCTCCAGAGGTGTTCAAAAGGCTCCAGGACTGTTAACAAGTACCAGCACATAAGCCTGTGTGTTGCTAACTGATTTTGATGAGGGGTTTTAAGTTTGTAAGAGGAATATTGCTTGAATTGGAACTGATAGGGATAGGTTAGTCATTAAGTATTGTATCTTGTCATGTTTAATTATTGTTCAATTGGTAAATGTTAAGCTAATTCATTTGTTATAGTTAAACTGATAAAGGCTTCCTAGTGTGTCAACAGAATCACATCTGGAGTGAAACAATTTATCTTCACAGTGTCAAAATAGCAAATAGTTGGGGTCTAGTCTAACTTCATAATGTACCTTGGGATTTCTGATCTCGCACTCTAACAATTCCCCCTCAATTTTCAGTCTGCTACTCTGTAGATATGAACATCTTCCACTCTATGAGGACTGAGCTGCAAACTTGCTCCCCGCTCTGCTTTTCCCCCTTTCTATACATTTCTCATTATCTGTATCCTGTCTTATTGTATGTTCCCCATTATTTTTTTGCCTTTATGTGTCTGTTTATTTTCCTTTCCTCTCACCTCATGGCAGTCTGGAGTGTGACTTGAGGCTCTGACCCTCAGCCAAATAAAAGATGGTACCTCTCCTTGGACCTGAAGGAGTGGGGAGAGCTGACCTTCCTGGGATAAAATGCATTGGCTCTGGCTTGAAGGTTATATCTGTCACCTTCATTTGAATGTTGGCAAATAGAAGCTTGAGAAGGCCATTTGCTCCTTTGAGCCAGCCCCACTATTCAACAAGATCATGACTGATCCTCAACTATAACTCCACCTTCTCACACTATCCCCTATCCCTTTGACTCCTTAGTATCCAAAAGGCAATCGCTTTCTGTCCTGATGTGCATTTTGGGTTATTAGCCAGAATTAGCACGAGCTTTGACTTTAAGCTGCTAGAATTCTGTGTTAGATGGCTTTGGGCCTGGGCTGAATGGGAAAGAAAGAGATTGGGGGCATGTGGGTGATTCAGGGTGACTAGGATAGGAATGAGACCCTGGGGCGATTCAGGATTTGGGAAGCAGACCCTGGCGAGAGGGATGCAACGCAACTGGGGCCATCATTTATTATGTTAACAGAAAAGGCTGGAAAATCTCAGCAAGTTTGATGGCATCGGAGGAGAGAGAACAGAGCCAATGTTTTGAGTCTGGATGATTGTCAGAGCTGAAGACGAAGGGTGATCCAGACTTGAAACGTTGGCTCTATTCTCTCTCCACACATGCTGTCAGACCGACTGAGATTTTGCAATATTTCGCGTTTTTGTTTCAGATTCCAGCATCCGCAGTATTTTGCTTTTTTCTTAGTATTTGTTATGTTAATGTTGATTGATCGCATAAAGGATGCATGAAAAGACATTGGTTCCATGAGGGTTATACAACCACACTTGGTTTGAAATTGTTAAAGTACAGCAAGGTGGTGGGGAACTCCAGGACCAGAGAATATAGTCTCAGAGTAAGGGGGTCACCCATTTAACACAGAGATGAGGAGGACCACCTTCTCTCAGTGGGTAATGAATCTGTGGAACTCTTTACCACAAAGGGCTGTAAAGGATAGGTCGTTAAGTGTGCTGAGATAGACAGATTTTTAATCAATAAGGGAATTAATGATTATGGGGGTAAGACGGGAAAGTGGAGTTGAGGACTAGCGCATCAGATCAGTCATGACTCATTGAACGGCAGAGCAGACTCAATGGGCCGAATGGCCTACTTCTCCTCCTATGTGTTATGGTCGACTTGAAGCAAGTTTTGGTGAAACAAAGGGAGCAGTGAGCTCTCTGAACATCTTGAAACGCGATATACCCTTCCGCAGAAACCAAGGACAGGTGGAATTTCACAGTCACTTACTTTCCAACCAAAATTGACACGGTAACAGAAATGTTTTTTGAACAATCAAAAGATAATGTGCCAGTGTAGGAGAATAGCACATTTCAAATATATTCAGGCAGACTATAATTTGAACTGAAGTGAATTCTCAAATTCCAGACACTGATCATTTCGTTTGGCAGCTTCAACAAACATAATACATGCATAAGAATGATGACTGCATTCTCTGGACTCCGTTCAAAGTTTCCTGTAATTCTGTTCTCAATATACCTGAATAGTTGACCTCACAGAGCAGCCAAGGCTTGGCTTTGTTGGAAAATTGTTGTACCCAAAGGCAAGTCTTGATTACATTTTTCAATATGCCCACAATATAGAAAAACAAATTGGCCTCGGTATCCCTCTCTTTGTTTGGCACGGGTTCAGGAAAGACTCAACATGCCTGAAGCATGTTGCAACTGCGTTGCCTGTCACAGCCTCAGAGTACCTAGATTTGGTGGGTTAGGTCATTTTCATGATCTGGTCACGTCCCTGGCGCCAGGCCTGTTCCCAGGTTAAGGCTCCTCACCTTAAAAAGGTGCAGCAATGGCTGAGTGGATTTGTTTTTAACAATTATGAGATACTAGTTAGCAACATTGGACTGCATATGAGAATTTAAGATGCAGCAATAAATTAGGGAACATTACAGCAGAGAAGTCAGTGGTGCAGTGGTATTATCATCGGACCAGTAATCCAGAGATCCAGGGTATTTCTCTAGGGACCTGGGTTCGAGTTCCACCATGGCAGATGGTGAAATTTGAATTCAATTAAAATTTGGAATTAAATGTCTATTGATGATCATGAAACCATTGTTGTTTGTCGTTAAAAACCCATCTGATTCACTAATGTCCTTTAAGGTAGAAAATCTGCCGTCCTGACATGGTCTGGCCTATATGTGGCTTAGTGTCCTCTTAAATGCTCTCTGAAATGGCCTGGCGGGGCAATCAGGGATGGGCAGTTAATGCTGGTCCACATCCTATGAAGGATTTTTAAAAAGCCTTTGCCTTTTTTCCAAGTGGTACTCCATATTTTTCAAGCAATGAACTGATCAACTTCCCTCTTTAAATACATGCTGCCAGATGCAACGTTTTCGGAAGGCAGGCCACAAAGGCCAATATTTCAAAACTCAACCAGCTCATTTAGTGGTGGTGCTATTGAGTCACTCTTGATGACGTCTTCTACCCTCAGAATGTATTCTGTGCCACCCTCACTGCTCCTCCCAAGTGTTATTGAACCTGGAGGAGTTTGAGATAGAATCATATGCCGGAAATCTACCGCCCCGTCCGCCATGGGAATTGGAGCGGGCGAGGGGCGGACAATGGAAAAGTCTGTTGACCTCGGTCTCAGGTCGAGTGAGGCCGTAAGATGAAGCCCATAGAATCCTGCAGCGCAAAGGGGCACCATTCTGCCCACTGACTCTCCGACAGAGCACCTTACCCAGGCCCAACCCCCGCCCTATCTCCGTAACCCCACATATTTACCCCACTAATTCCCTTAACCTACACATCTTGCTACACTAAGGGGCAATTTTAGCATGGCCAATCTACCTAACCTGCACATCTTTGGAGTGTGGGAGGAAACCAGAGTGGCTAGATGGAACCCATGTAGACACGGGGAGAATGTGCAAACTCCACACAGACAGTGTGAAGCAGCAGTGCTAACCACTGTGCCACCGTGCTGATCCAACAACTGGGAGAGGGTTTCAGCGGAGGGTTTGCATGCCTTTGTATCCTTTGTGTGTTTCTGGTCCAATAAAGTTAATCGTAAATTGAGCTCTGAATACACAAGCATGAGTTGTATCAAATATCTTCATATGGTCTGTAAATTAAGTGTTTGTTAAGTTAAACCCATTCTTCTCCCCTTTGAGTTACATACTCGTGAAGACAGAGGCGAAACAGTTAATAAATAACTATCTTCAAGAGTATTAAATGTTACTTAATGGAAATTGTAATTTTTTTATTAGCGATGCAGAAACATGTATTGTCGTCTACTTGGAACGGCCCTCAGATATTAATTCTACAAAGGTTGCGGTCCATATTTAGAAGTTGCACTGTGCCAGAACCTGAGCTGTATTTTAAACCATGTACATGGCTCTGACAGCACACTTCAACATTGCCAGCGCCACACTGCTTCAGTGCATAGCCTCTACTAACAGTGAAACTGCTGAATTAACACCCAGTTATCAGGGATTATTCCAACCTCCACCTCTAGAAGCAGCAAGTGCATTGGGAGACACGGGGAGGTTGGGGGGGAGGTTGGGGGTGGCGGGGGGGGGGGGGGGTGGAGTTGGGTGTTGGCTGGAAGCAGGAAACATCAGCCCATCTCCCTCTTTGTGGCCGATTTACATTCGGAGCCCTCACAATGCACAGCCAAGAGAGGCTCAGGGCATCGCAACCTCTCTCAGGGAAACCTTGCAATCGGACAGCATGTTGATTCCTTCCACGTGGGAATCAATCAGGGTGGAGTGGGAGGTTTGGTGTCGCATACTTGAAACCCAGCACAAACACAATGTCTCAGTATTGTCGTGCCAACTCACACTGCCAACATTCACAATGGAGAAAATAACAGCCCCAGACCTCAAATTGTGCCCTTCACTTCTTTGTTAATGGGTACAAAAATGTAACCAGAACAAAATGATGGATAGTATTCAAAGAATTGCGTCTGAAAGCATTGGACAGGGTCACTTTAGCCACAGTTGTTGAGTGGATATAGTGTTACATTTCACTCAGTAGCGTTGCTGTGGTACTCTCTGGATGATGTTTGGAATTAGTGTTTGCCAGTCTAAGGGCCAAACATTAATGTTTGGGCAAGTCATAGAATCAGAAAATCCTACAGTGCGGATTTCCAACTGCATTGACATCCTGGCTTTCACTGACACTTAAATCATAGAATCCCTAGTGTAGAAAGAGGCCATTCAGCCCATCGAGCCTACACTGACCACAATCCCACCCAGGCCCTATGCCCACAACCCTACTTATTTACCCTACTAATCCCCTGACACTAAGAGGCAATTTAGCATGGCCAATCAACCTAGCATGCACATCTTTGGACTGTGGGAGGAAACCGGAACACCCGGAGGAAACCCATGCAGACACGGGGAGAACATGCAAACTCCAGACAGATAGTGACCCAAGCCGGGAATTGAACCTGGGTCCCTGGCGCTGTGAGGCAGCAGTGCTGACCACTGTGCCACCGTGCCTAGCCAGGAGGTCTCACTAAATAGTGTATCTATGTCTGTGAGCCATGTGTCACAGGTGTTCCAAGATGTATAAATTAGGTGGATTGGGGAGTAAATGCATTGATTTACGGGAATAGGGCAAGGCATGGGCCTGGGCAAGATGTTCTGTTGGAGAGTCAGTGCAGACTCGATGGGCTGAATGGCCCCTTTCTGCACGAGGGATTCTATGATTTAAGTGTCAGTGAAAGCCAGGATGTCAATGCAGTTGGAAATGGCGTTGGAAATGACAGAGGCCTTAATTGTGAGTGAAGGGAACATCGAGGGGCACTATTGTGGGTGAGGTGAACATGAAGGGAAGTGGGTTGGTGATATGAGCTCCCACTGGGTGAGTTGGCTAAACAGGTTGATAAGAGGGCAAGCTGAGGTTGCGGTTCACAAGGAGGCAGCAACAAATACCTTGATGGGGCTTTTGGAGAATGTCAAGAGAAGCATGGGAGATAGATCCTGGAGAACACAGTTTAGTGTACGGCTGCACAAGCAGTAACTCAGGTTTAGTGGATGATTCCTTGGCACGGGGTTTTTCCATTGGCATTCTAAGACGACCTCTACCCCTGTTTTGGCTGCAGGAGGTCCACCAACACCACCACTCTGGCTTGGCATGAGGTGGCAGAGGCAGTCAGTGCCAATGCCCCACAGACGAGGTCAGCCATCCAGTGCAGGAAGAGGATGAATGATCTCATCCGTTCCACAAGGGTAAGTCAACCAGGCCATCACTCAACTGCCACAGTGCCATTTGCAGGATGACACTCCACAGGGATCCCACTCGCTGGCATCTCAAGGGACATCACCACTCTCTCTCTCACACAAGCTTTCACATCTCCATCTGTCCTCGTATCTTGTGCAGCTCACGCCTCATCCTGTCCACGGCTTCACTCAGCATCCACACAAGGCAGACATCATTATTATCAGACTTGGCAAGCGTTCACATCACAATTTCTCCAGCTATCTTTATGCAGGAGAAGCTTGAGCACAGTTGGAGGGAGAGGCCCCAGACTGGAGGGTGTGGGGGGGTGGGGCTGACATTAAGGCCCTCACAGACAATGAACAGAGCAGTTGAGCTGGGAGCAGTGGACGTGGACCATTCCTGCCATAATGGAGACGTTGGTGGCAATCACCCAAGCGAGGACCCTGCCCCAGTTCATTCCTCAGACAACCATACTCTGTCATGCACTAATCATCTCAGCTTTCTTTCATAAGCACCTCTACCAAGTGCCCAGCGTCCTCAGCCATCCAGGACCTCATCCTGAGCTCAAATGAGAAAGCTGAGGACAACACCCTTGAAGACCCGTCACCCTGCTCACCCACGCGCTCCACCAGCGCAGGGGGACACATTGCAGTGAGACCTCATTCTAGAACTAACTCGGGGTCATGATCTGGTGAGCACAGCACGTAACTCAACCTAAAGCAGGCAGAGGCAGGGATATCTGGGATATCCGGCACTTGGAGGACTGTTGGAGGCCAGGATTGTGAGGAGTCTGATTCAGATAATGAGTGTGTGGATTCAGCCCTTCCTCAGCTGCTGGAGCTGCAGTGACAATCGCAGCAAAAGCAAGAAGGGATGTCAGCAGCATTCTTCAGATTGTAACGGATGATGGAGGAGTCTGTCCACTTCTGCCTCAGGTGATAGTGCTGGCATGCCAATGCACTGAGGTCAACATTAATAGGATGATACCACCATGGCGACCTAGGTCCAGGAGATCAGTCCTGCACTGCTACAGCAGCAGTACTCCCTCGCTGAAGCCTTTGGTGGCATCCATCATGGCTATGCAAGAAGAGGTGGGCACCTAGATTGCACTGCAGCTGCCCCGTCTTCTGGAAGAGTAAACCAGGGTCCTCAGGCATCTATAGGGAGGATGACCAGCAGGTGGACACCCTGAGGCCATCCACCCAGGTGACTCAGTGTCCAGCTAATCCAAATCTCCTCTTCCTGTGACCCCATCAGAATCAGCTCCACAGGCTGAGGAGGGTACACCTGCCCCACGGCAAGATACGCAAAGCAGGCCGGGACCCTCCAGGCCTTGGGCCTCCAGAGGACACCCGCCAAGGTCATCACTGGCAGCAGGGTGTAGCAGTCAGCAGGCTGCCTCCACCTCCACTGTGGATGTCGGGCTAGCACCAAGGCGTAGTGGTAGGGTTCGGAAGATTAAACAATGTTAGAATCACATCGTTGGCATGGGTGTTTCATATGTATGTATCTTCCACAAGTGTAAATAGACTCCCACCCATTTCATATCACCTCTTGTGTATGCCTCTTTATGATCAGCTGTGTTGGTGTCAGTCATGTGTGATACCATGCCCCTCGCTCCACATATCACCCACCTCGCTCTCATGTGCCTCTGATCAATTTTGTAGCTTCCAACTAACTACACCATGCGCCCTTTCCCAACCTGATTCTGGCATCAGTTGTACCTCATCCTTAAAGTAAAGCGTATTTCTGGAAGGGAGCTCATTTTCTTGCTTTGCTGGGCCGTGTAATGTTAGATATTGGCTGTGTAAGATTGAGACACACGTGTACAGCTGTATCCTTGTTGAAAGTGAAGGCTTGGTGAGCAAGCAAAGATATTCTATCACATGGAAAAGGTTCATACGTACCGGAACTCCATGTTCTCTGTCATCCAGCAAGGTTTTCATTCAAGGAGTTGAAAATCACAGCCCATGTGTGGTCCTGACTGCTTTGATCATTATCCACTCGACATCTGATAAACTCACCGATAAGTGTGACCATCTTCCCAGCTCAACGTACTTGAGCTGTTATCCTCACAGCCACATTATTATCATGACGTTCCATGCTCGCAGACCAGCTACACATTTATAGAGTGGAAGCGTTTTGCCGGGGAGCTTTGATAGCCACATGAGTACAGCCTATGCCACCCTGCATGTGTGGGAACCCGGAAATCGCAGCAAAGCCCAGTGTACTGGCTCTGACGAAGGGTCATCCAGACTCAAAACGTTGGTTCTATTCTCTCTCCACAGATGCTGTCTGACCTGCTGAGATTTTGCAGCATTTCCTGTTTCTGTCAATGTACTGGTGTCCTGGCTGGATTGGTCTCTGCCAAAGTTAGCATAGTTGTGAACCTTGCCAAAAACAACATCTGTAACCTCCTGGATACATTTGTGTGTGGAAGTTATCTTTAAAGAGATGCTCATGTCCCCTGGTGACTGCATGAAATCAAATTCCAAAGAAATGCACCAATTATTAATAGAGGATTGGGTCACTCCAGAATTGAAGGGTTGGGGAAAATTCACCACTTGTAAAGTCAGAGATATACAGCATGGCAACAGGCCCTTCGGCCCAACTTGTCCATGCTGGCCAGGTTTCCTAAACTGAACTAGTCCCATTGATCTGCGTTTGGCCCATATCCCTCTAAACCTTTCCCATCCATGTACCGGTCCAAATGTCCTTTAAATGTTGTAATGTTAATGTTGGGTTTCCTCCCACAGTCCAAAAGACTGCTTGTTAGGTGAATTGGTCATGCAAAATTCTCCCTCACTGTACCCGAACAGGCGCCGGAGTGTGGCAACTAGAGGATTTTCACAGTAACTTTGTTGTAGTGTTAATGTGAGCCTACTTTTGACAATAATAAATAAACTTTAAAACTTTAAACTTTAATTGCGCCTATCTCTATCACCACCTCTGGATGGGAGAGAGTTGACAAGGAGATAAAGGGGGAGGCTTGTAAAATAGGAAAGGTTTTGTGGGGCAGGCTGTACCATTTTTAAAAGGCCACATGAACTAAATCACTATTAATTCAGCTGATGAAGGACTTTGATCATGTTTCAAATCAGTTTGGCTATTTTTACAGGTTTAATGCCAAGCCAATCTGCAATTTCCTTTTGAGTAAATATAGATTTAAATAGACAGAAATCCCTGTGGCATTTTCAGTTGCCTCCACAATGTCGGTGCTATGTACACATGGATAATTTATGTGCCACAAAATACAATAAAAACATTTACAATCTTGAACTGAAGACAAAACATTGCAATACTGCAGTTTAATGCTGTTTAAGATACTTGATTTCAGCTTTTCTGCGTGAAATAGGATTAGGTTGTAACAATGCCCAGTCCTTTAGGCAGTAGGCATAATTAATGGGAAAAATTGGGAACAAAGTCAATATTAGTCCGCATGTAACTTAGCAGCAGGAATCTGCAGGGCTGTATGACATAATTTTCATGGCTAAGAAAAGTGGTACTTTTCCAAGGCCCTGGGAACCACAGATCAGATCATCACTTCATCAGCATAAATCTGCATTATACCAATGGTCAGGGTAAAGGTCGGTCATAGAACTGTCCAGCTACCATATCTGTCCGTCACATAGCAACCAGTTGAGTGAAGAGTCTTTGATTTTGATTATCATAATTTTTTTAATCCCTAATGGCGGCTTGGTGGCACAGTGGTTAGCACTGCTGCCTCACAGCATCAGGGACCCGGGTTTGATTCCCGGCTCGGGTCACTGTGCAGAGTCTACACGTTCTCCCCGTGTCTGCGTGGGTTTCCTCCGGGTGCTCCGGTTTCCCCTCCCAGTCCGAAAGACTTGCGGGTTAGGTGCATTGGCCATGATAAATTCTCCCTCAGTGTACCCGAACAGGAGTGTGGCGACTAGGGGATTTTAACAGTAACTTCATTGCAGTGTTAATGTAAGCCTACTTGTGACACTAATAAATAAACTTTAAAACTGATATATCTTATGCTGATTCTAACTTGGAAATCAAACAAAAGATTTTGAACAAGTGTCAAACTGAAACTCTCTCTTCAATGTCTTGGTTTGAATTTCCTCACAATGCTGATTGCAGGAAGTTTCATTCTTGTACATTGGTTTGGTATACCTCTTGGGACTTAACCACAAAATAAATCCTATCTTCAGTCTCTCTTCATCCAATCTTGTATTTTCTATATTATCAGTTTGGGCATCACTTGCAATTTCCAACAGAACTCTCACAAGGTGAATTTGAAAGCTATTGTTTACCAGAAGGTTCTTCCTTTGATATTGGTGAATTCAAAACCAATAGTTAGCAAAAGGAAAACAGAGTTGCAACAAATTTTCAACAACATGCTAAACGACACTACCACATTGACAATAGGAAAGGTAACAAAACAAAAGATCATGTTGAAGTTGTACAAGATATTGGTAAGGCCACACTTGGAATACTGTGTACATTTCTGGTCACCCTATTATAGAGAGGATATTATTAAACTAGAAAGGGTGCAAAAAAGATTTACTAGGATGCTACCGAGACTTGATGGTTTAAGTTATAAGGAGAGGCTGGATAGACTGAGATTTTTTCCCTGGAGCGTAGGAGGCTTAGGGATAATGTTTTGAGATCCATAAAATAATGAGGAGCATAGATGAGGTAGATAGTCAATATATTTTCCCAAAGGTAGGGAAGTCTAAAACTAGAGGGCATAGACTTAAGGTGAGAGTGGAGAGATACAAAAAGGTCTAGGGGGCAATTTTTTTCTCTCTCATGGTGGTGAGTGTCTGGTACAAGCTGCCAGAGGAGGTAGTAGAGGCAGGAACAATTTTGTCTTTTATAAAGCATTAAATCAGTTACATGGGTAAGATGGGTATAGAGAGATATGGGCCAAATGGGGCAATTGGGACTAGCTTAGTGGTAAAAACTGGGCGGCATGGACAAGTTGGGCTGAAGGGCCTGTTTCCATGCTGTAAACCTCTATCACTCTATAATTCAGCGCTACACAAAATAAACCAGGCATGAGATTGGGGCATTACAAAGATATAAAAACAAATGGAGTGATAAATGACAGTATATGAAGGAGGACATCAAGAAAATCAAGAACATGTTTCTGATTACGAATGGGTTGTGAGAGGAGATTCAGGGCTGTTTAATCCCCCTCCTGTCCATAACTATGATATAAATGAAGAAAGGTTTATCCATAGAGTATCATACTTTAAAGATCGTCATAACACAAAGGTCACCATAGCCAAATAAGACAAAAGAAAGAATTATTGGCTCTATGAAGAATGGCCAAGCTCTCCAACCATTATCTGTTAAACAATGTTGACTGGGTGAAATCTAGTTTGTTAAGGTGGGAAAAATGACCAATTGGCTGGAAAATCAAACGGTCAACATTTCCATCTCTTGCACAATTAGAGAATTGTGTATCAGTCAACAGCAGAAAACTAATCAAACAATTTAGTCACCATTTTTCTTCTGAAATGGTTTGTAAATTCTGTACAATCCTGCAGACATCTGCCAACCAGCTAGAGGCTTTCACATGTTAAACTGGATGTTGTTGCCTGTGTCCCCCCCACCTCCTCCCTCCCCCCCTTAATATTCTGCACCGTCTTCAGATTCAAGTGAATACAGCAATCATTATCGTTACTTAAGTAATAAAAACAAGGAACCTGCACCAGAATTCAACCATAAAACCATCATTACAAATATCCTGTGCTTACATTTGGGAACATAACACCAGTAGGAAATTGCATTAGCAGCAATACTAGGACAGTTCTGCATGAATAAGTTCCAGTAAACTTTCATTCCTGTTTTTAAATTGACATCTAAACTTACAACTTTGCATTAACTCTCCTGACAACATCAAGCTCTCCTTTACCAAGTATAAATCAAGCAATGTTGCAGAGTGGTATTAAATAGAAACTAACATATACATCTGCCATGATGTAAGTATACATCGAGGAGGAAAACTTTAGGTTGAACTCCGGATTGAAGTATGTGTGTGGAGGTGAGAGGCAGCATGTTGGAAGCCAAGAGAACGATGCCCCTCGTGTGAAACTCCAGTCTGAAGAGAGAATGAGATGGAAGGAATGTGATTCTAAATTGAATATCGGAGGCTGGGTAGGAATTTATTGACTTGTTCAAATCAATCGGTTAGATACGAGTTAAATGTAAAAATGCAAAGAAAAATGGGTTGGCGCTAAAAGCTGTTACACAATTTCCGTACAGCAAAATTCTGTATTGTTCAGTCTTATGATTTATGGTATTATGTAATGTAAGAACATAAGGAATTGGAGCAGGAGGAGGCCGTTTGGCCCCTTGAGCCTTCTCCATTGTTCACTAAGCTCCTGGCTAATGTGATTGTGGCTTCAATTCTACTTTCCTGTCACCTCTGTTCGCCCTCCCCACCCTGGCTCCCCACATTAAGCCCTGACTCTCCAGTAAATCAAAAATCTGTCTAATTGAGTCTTAAATATATTCAACGTCCCACTGCTCTCTGTGCAAGAGATTTCCAAACACGAATGGCCCTCTGGGAGAAGAAATTCCTCCTCGCCTCCATCTTATTCTGAAACTGTGCCGCCTAGCTCCAGGTCCCCCTCATAAAGGGAGACTATCCTCTCAGCCTCGACCCTCTTAAACCCGCTCAGAATCTTCCAACCCCTTCAGCCCAAAACCAGCCTGCGGAACCTTCCCTGAAATACCTCCAATGCAAGTACATCCTTCCTTAAACAAAGGGACAAAGATGGTGCTCAGTGCTCCAAGTCTGTACAATTGTAACACGATTTCATGGAATCCCCACAGTGCCAAAGGTGGTTATTTATTTTATTTGTTAGTGTCACAAGTCAGCTTACATTAACACTGTAATGAAATTACTGTGAAAACCCCCTTGTTGCCACACTCCTGTTCGGGTACACTGAGGGAAAATTTAGCATGACCAATCCACCTAACCGGCCCGTCTTTAGGACTGTGGGAGGAAACCAGGGTCCCCGGAGGACACAGACACGGGGAGAACGTGCAGACTGCGCACTGACATTCACCCATTCACAGAGATTGCGCTGACAACAATCCCACCCATGCCCTATCCCTGTAACTCCACGTATTTATCCTGCTAGTTCCCCTGACACTAAGGGTCAATCTAGCAGAGCCAATCAACCTTGCCTTCAGATCTTTGGAGTGTGGGAGGAAACCAGAGCACACGGAGGAAGTCCACGCAGACATGGAGAGAATGTGCAAACTCTACAGCATTGACCCGAGGCTAGAATGGAACCGAGTCCCTGGTGCTGTGAGGCAGCAGTGATAACCGCTGTGCCACCGTCCTTTTCCTCCATCCCAATTTGCAGTAAGGGCCAATATTCCATTGCATTCCTAATTGTTTCCTGTGATTTTTTTACTCAGGCATCCGGGTCACTTTATTCCCCCGTTCCTACCGTTCCTACCGTTCTCTATGAGGGTGGTAGTGGAAGGGTCTTTTTCCGGCTGGAGGCCTGTGACTAGTGGTGTTCCGCAGGGCTCTGTATTGGGACCTCTGCTGTTTGTGATTTATATAAATGATCTGGAAGAAGGTGTAACTGGGGTGATCAGTAAGTTTGCGGACGACACAAAATTGGCAGGACTTGCAGATAGTGAGGAGCATTGTCAGAAGCTATAGAAGGATATAGATAGGCTGGAAATTTGGGCAAAGAAATGGCAGATGGAGTTCAATCCTGATAAATGTGAAGTGATGCATTTTGGTAGAAATAATGTAGGGAGGAGCTATATGATAAATGGCAGAACCATAAAGGGTGTAGATACGCAGAGGGACCTGGGTGTGCAAGTCCACAGATCCTTGAAAGTGACGTCACAGGTGGAGAAGGTGGTGAAGAAGGCATATGGCATGCTTGCCTTTATAGGACGGGGCATAGAGTATAAAAGTTGGGGTCTGATGTTGCAGATGTATAGAACGTTGGTTCGGCCGCATTTGGAATACTGTGTCCAGTTCTGGTCGCCACACTACCAGAAGGACGTGGAGGCTTTGGAGAGAGTACAGAGAAGGTTTACCAGGATGTTACCTGGTATGGAGGGGCTTAGTTATGAGGAGAGATTGGGTAAACTGGGGTTGTTCTCCCTGGAAAGACGGAGGATGAGGGGAGACTTAATAGAGGTGTATAAAATTATGAAAGGCATAGATAGGGTGAACGGTGGGAAGCTTTTCCCCAGGTCGGTGGTGACGTTCACGAGGGGTCATAGGTTCAAGGTGAAGGGGGGGAGGTTTAACACAGATATCAGGCGGACATATTTTACACAGAGGGTGGTGGGGGCCTGGAATGCGTTGCCAGGCAAGGTGGTGGAGGCGGACACACTGGGAACGTTTAAGACTTATCTAGATAGCCATATGAACGGAGTGGGAATGGAGGGATACAAAAGAATGGTCTAGTTTGGA
Source organism: Mustelus asterias (assembly GCF_964213995.1). Taxonomy (NCBI): domain Eukaryota; kingdom Metazoa; phylum Chordata; class Chondrichthyes; order Carcharhiniformes; family Triakidae; genus Mustelus; species Mustelus asterias. The sequence goes on from NC_135824.1 coordinate 33,339,648, forward strand.
CCAGGGAGCGGCGCGGGCTTGGAGGGCTGAAGGGCCTGTTCCTGTGCTGTATTGTTCTTTGTTCTTTGTTCCGCGGCATTCTGCAGTCTCTCTCCATTTAAATAATACTTTGTTTTTCTGTTCATCCTAACAAAGTGGATAACTCACATTTTCCCACATTGTACTCCATCTGCCAACTTTTTCCCACCCACTTAAATTATCCATAAGACTATCCATACCCCTTTTTAGGATCTTTGTATCCTCCTCACAACTCGGTTTCCTATCCTTGTAGCATCAGCAAATTTGTCGTCAGAATGCAGTCTGTCCCTTCATCAAAGTTTTTAATGTGGTTTGTAAATCATTGAGTTTGCATTTAAAAGAATAATTTGCCCACAAGGGTTTCACAAAAGTCTGGAAATCGCTGCTACTCCCTCACTGTTACCCATCTGCACATTAATACCACACATACTGTGTGAGGAGCGGGGGGGAATGGACCTACCTCGCACTAAGTTGATCTTTCTCTACACCCTAGCTATGACTGTAACACTAGACTCTGCACTCTCTCCTTTCCTTCTCTATGAACGGTATGCTTTGTCCATATAGCGCGCAAGAAACAATAGTTTTCACTGTATGCTAATACATGTGACAATAATAAATCACATCAAAGGGGGAAGTACCCGGTTGTGAGGGCATCTTCCTGCACAGGTGGTCTGTTTGCTCCTGGGACCGTCATCCATGGGCCACAGTGTGCCCAATCAGGAGGGGCATCAGCCCATAGAGAGGCTGCCAGGCTTTATCGCCATCCCAGCTGGTTTTATTCTGCCCACCAATTCCCACCCATCCCATCCAAGCCCATCCCAACAGCTCAACACCTTCCAGCCCACACAGGAGGGGAGTGTAAAATACCACCCACAGTGACTCTGGTCACAGGGTGTTGCCAAAACACGAACCATTCATACAAGCCATTGTATCATGTTTAGTGGCCCAGATACTTGCAGATGAAATTCTCCCTATGTCTGGATGGGTTTCCTCCGGGTACTCCAGTTTCCTCCCACACTCCAAAGATGTACTGGTTAGGTTGGTTGGCAATGCTAAATTGCCCCTTAGTGTCAGCGGGATTAGCAGGGTAGATACGTGGGGTTATGGGGATAGGGCCTGAGTGGGATTGTTATCAGTGCAGGCTCGATGGGCTGAATGGCCTCCTTCTGCACTGTAGGGATTCAGTGACTCAATGAAGCATCAATCACCCCTGTATATTTTGGAAATTTCGCAGTCACATGAAATTGGACAGCCGTGTTATGATTCCACTGCAGTTCATTGGGAACGCATTAGTCAACTGTTCCATACATTCTTGGACCGCAAACTGGTTAATTTTACTGATGTTCCATGCTCTCACTTGGAAGGAGCTGGAAGCTTAAAAATATCGAGCCAGTCACATGGACAGCAATTGGCAGTGATATTTAAAGTTGGCTGCAAGTCTACTCGATGCAAATGGCATGGTTCTGTAACTGCATCCTGGCCGGGCCTGATCCTCCGGAGACTGCGCTGTCCTTGGATCAGCAAACACAATGGGTCACCTCACTAATTGGTGCAAACTGGTGCCATTGATATCCCTCACCGCCTTTCTCTGCTCCTCTTTATGGTATTCTGTTCAATCAAGTGACCAAGATCAATTTTTATATTCTGTGGATACACTGGCTGGAATTTTCCAGTCTCGCATGCCCCAGCAAGAATGGAGAACTTGGCGCTCAGCCAAATCTCCATTCACAACAGCGGGACTGGATAATCGTAGCCGCGGGCAAAATCAGAGAATTCTGACCACTATCTGCAAAAATGGATTGACTCTGAAGCTTCTGACCCCAACACGTGGAAAGCATGCCTGAACTTAATAAAAACAGGAAGTGCTGGAAACACTCAGCATGTCAGGTAGCATCTGTGGAGCAAAACAGGTCGAAGCCTGACCAGAGGAATATTTCCAGTATTTTCAGTTTTTATTTCCAATTTCCCACTTCGACTATGTTTTAGTTTTGTGTCTGAGCTGTAATACCTATACATTGCGTTGCAAAGAGATTAGTGCATCATATGGGCAGCTCAAAACATCAATGGGCCAAGACTGAGCACAGAAGAGGTTTACCAGGATGTTGCCTGGTCTGGAGGATATTAGCTATGAGGAGAGGTTGGATAAACTCGGTTTGTTCTCACTGGAATGACGGAGGTTGAGGGGCAACCTGATAGAGGCTTACAAGATTATGAGTGGCATGGACAGAATGGATAGTTAGATGCTCTTTCCTAGGGTAGAAAAGCCAAGTACTAGGGGACATAGGTCTAAGGTGCGTGGGGAAAAGTTTAGAGGAGATGTGTGAGGCAAGTTTTCTTTATACAAAGGATGGTGAATGTCTGGAACCCGCTGCCCGAAGAGGCGGTGGGAGCAGGTATAACAGCAGCATTTAAGGGGCATCTAGAGAATGCATGAATAGGATGGGCATGGAAGGATACAGACTCCGTAAGTGCATACGGTTTTAGTTTAAGCAGGCATCATGATCGGCACAGGCTTGGAGGGCCGAAGGGCCTGATATTGTGCTGTACTGTTCTTTATTCTTTGATTAATCAGTAGTAATGACAGTGAAATGGTCAGCATTCACTGTTGTAATTCCACTGAATTCTGAACTCCATACATGTGCTGTTAAACACGTAAATCCCAAAGTTGTTCTCAGTGATTTGGCTCTGTAGGGTGTATGGTTGAATCGCCACAGACAGCAATCAATTAGAAATCACTGAAGTGTGAAAACTTGCCCTCCTGCAGCATTTGCCAAACCTTGGAAAGGTTACACACTGCTGAGCGAGATGCAATTTGGTTTTTAATGGCAGACTAAGACTGGGATTCTCTGGTCCTCCCACATGGGGTGTTCTCCGGTGGTGAAGACAGCCCGCTGTTGATCAGCAGCAGCATCTTCCAGTCCCACCGAACGCAATGGCGTTTTCCACGGCTTGACGCCCATGCTGCTGGGAAACCCACCAGCCAATGACAACCCGCCTGGGCCGTTGGAAAACTTGCTACGAGGGGGCCAGAAAATTCCGAATTAAGTTCAATAATTACTGATGAAAATCTCCTTAATCTTGAACATTTGGTTTTATATTTGTGGGACGCCAGGTTTCTGTCATCAGATTATGATAAACATCCACAATTTTTGTGTTTTAAAGTTTATGATATTACAGCGTCCATCCCGTGTGCATGTCCCAATAATTTATTTTGCTCTCTGTAAAACAATATTAAAGGTGGAGGCTGGTCAGTGCGTTTTACTTCTTGGCTTGCTGTCAGTGAGAATGCTTCAATATAATTGGCTGCTTACCCTACTTGGACACATCACTGTTTCCGGCCCCTTGTCACCAAATTCTAACTAACGAGAAAGGAGAATCTGCAAAAAGACGATTGGTTGATATTTGTGGGCAGCTTTTTATGAGGTCAACAGTGTGAATTCTACCAAAATCTGTGCCATAGGCAACTCAAAAAGACGACCGGCGGAACTTTTCCATCCTGATGGAGGGTGACCATAGCGGCACATGGGTACAGAGTTCTGTGCCAGTGGCCAACATGTTGGTTTGAAGTGATTTGGGAGAAGGGGGTTGTGCCTACCTTTCCACAAATGGCGAGTGGCCGATTGACGTTCATTAAAGGCCTATTTCAGGCCTAATGTCAGAGACCGACTGGAATTATCCAGGCAGCCTCCAAGTCCCTGTAGATGTCAGGCAACAGGTGCCCAGAGACAACTCCACCCACAATCTTCCTGGCTCACCACACTGATCGTTCACCACGGCAAGCCGGTAAGATTGTGCCCATAGAGTTTCAGAGCAGGGAGGTTATGCTGGAACTGTACAAAACATTGGTTAGGCCACAGCTGGAGTATTGTGTGCAGTTCTGGGATTCACATTATAGGAGGGATATAATAGCACTGGAAAGGGTGCAGATGAGATTTACCAGGATGTTGCCTGGGTTGGGGAGTTGTAGTTATGAAGAAAGATTGGATAGACTGGGATTGTTTTCCTTGGAGCAGAGGAGACTGAGAGGAAATATGATTGAGATGTATAGATATATAGATAATGAGGAAGAAACTTCTCCTTTGGTGAAGGGATCAGTGATCAGGGGGCATAGATTTAAGGTAAGGGGGCAGGAGGTTTAGAGGGGATGCAAGGAAAAAGCTTTTCACCCAAAGGGTGGTGGGAATCTGGAACTCACTGCCCAAAAGGGTGGTGGAGGCAGAGACCCTCATAACATTTAAAAAGTATTTAAATGTGCACTTGCGATGCCAAGGCATACAAGACTATAGGCTAAGTGCTGGAAAATGGGACTAGATTTAGATTAGAAATGGAATTGCCTTTGACCAGACGGGCGGAAGTGCCTTTTTCTGTGCTGTTTACCTCTATGACTCTATCACTTGGAAAAATATCATCATTCCTTCATTGTGGCTGGGTCAAATTCCTGGAACTCCCTCCCTAACAGCACTGTGGGTGTACCTACACCTCAGCGAGCACAGCGGTTCAAGAAGGCAGCTCACCACCACTTTCTCAAAGGCAGTTAGGGATGGGAAAAAAATGCTGACCTAGGCAGCGATGCCCAATCCCAAGACTGAATAAAAGAAAATGGAGAGAATGTACCTTTAACTTGAGACGCGCTCCTCTTATTGACCTGAAAAGGCCTCGTGTTGGCTGGCCAGACCACCCTTTCGCCACTAATTGGCTAATTCAGGGAAAATCACTGCCGGGTGACTTTTCCCTACGGTGTGGACTTCTGACCTCCATTTGACCTTTTGTTGGGTTGCTGAAATCCAGGAGAAAAATTCTGCCCAATAACTTTTCAGACTGTGCCCTGCGTACTTCTCACATCCCCAATCTGGATGCTAAAGAATAATAATTTATAACAGGCAGGCTGCTCAAATTCCCCCGATCCTGTTCGCTGCTATCACTGATAACTGCTGCTTAATACTTTCAGCTGACTGCAGTTTTTAGTTCCAGTATCAAAAGAAGTGAGAAATATGAGTGCAGGATATGCTTGAACTCAGTAGGAAAGCTGATGACTCATTGGGTTGGAATTTCCTGCACTATCCTGTCTGAAGTGGGTTAGGGTGATGGAGGAAGATCAGGGAGGTCTGATGTTCCTGTTCCGATCTCTATTTCCCACCCTAGGTCAGCATCTCTTCCCAACCCACCATGAGGAAATTACAGTAGGAGTTGGAGTGGGACAAGCGCCCTCATTTCCTGCCTTCAATTGGTGAATCCTCCCCCACCCACCCCACCCCCGAGAACACCAAAAGAAAGGTGGCAGTGTTACTTGGGACAACAGTGGAACACTATCTGATGCCTCTTTCCTGAGGGGAAAATCCATTATTTGTCACTACTTCCTTCCAAAAGATCCTTCGATCTTTAACCTTGTTAGGCCCCATTTAAGTCCAATGCCTAAAGCTGCTAAGCTCATCCTTGATCATCCAGGCTTTTCCATCCACTTAAAATGGGCCCACCTCTCATAAAACAATAAGACTTAGGAATGCAAGTAGGTCATTCGACCCATCGAGTCTGCTCCAGCATGCAACGAGAACACAACTGATCTGATGTGATAATCCTGAGCTCCACTTTCCCGCCTTATCCCCAATAAGACCATAAGGCACAGGCTGATCCACTGCCAGCCCATGGCAATGGCAGGCCCCCTCTTCTTGGGCAGGATGCCACCATGCACAGCCAATGACCCTGCGTGGGAAAATGGGTCATAGCGTCGTCAAGGACGAGACAGTGGGCAGAAGCTCTGTCGCATCTTTCCTGGTGTCAGTTAAAGATCATGCCATTTATTACTTCTGCAACTTATTTGTTAAAAGCTGGCAAGGCGTAATCCTTTAAACCTCGCTGGTGGCCTCACAAAATATAACGACACAGCATGCAATTGTGTTTGAAATTTGTTGATCTTTTGCACTGGATTGGCCCATTTTGGGTGGAATGTACTGAAAGAAAACCCAATGCAAACGCAGTGGCCAAGTAGCATTACATACAAACTCCTCTATAGTGTCAGAAAAGGCCGTTCGGCCCATTGATTCTGTACTGACAGTAATTACCACTGAAGGCACACTAATCCCAAGTTCTTGCACTTGTCCCATATCCTTCCAAACCACTCACTCAGATGAATAATTTTGAAGTATTCTTTGCCAATCTAAGGCCCTCTATGGTGCATTTTGAATGTGGGTGAGTGTCGTTAATTAATGTTCTCTTCCTCTTTTAATTGTTATAGACCAGGTATGTCTCTTCGAGGGACAGTATAGTCCAGTTTATGTTCTATCAACCAATCAGCCATCAGTGGAGAGAGACCGATTTCTATCCATGCACTGCAACATGTGGAGGAGGTAACAAATCATTTCAGAAGTCCCGTATGTTTTAATCATAGAATCATAGAATCATAGAATCCCTACAGTGCAGAAGGAGGCCATTCGGCCCATCGAGTCTGCACCGACCACAATCCCACCCAGGCCCTACCCCCACATATTTTACCTGCTAATCCCTCTAACCTACGCATCTCAGGACTCTAAGGGGCAATTTTTAACCTGGCCAATCAACCTAACCTGCACATCTTTGGACTGTGGGAGGAAACCGGAGCACCCGGAGGAAACCCACGCAGACACGAGGAGAATGTGCAAACTCCACACAGACAGTGACCCGAGCCGGGAATCGAACCCTGGAGCTGTGAAGCAGCAGTGCTAACCACTGTGCTACCGTGCCGCTGCAATGTCACTGTCTGTGTGGAGTTTGCAGATTCTCCCGTGACTGCGTGGGTTTCCTCCAGGTGCTCCGGTTTCCTCCCACAAAGATGTGCGGGTTAGGTTGATTGGCCATGCTAAATTGACCCTTAGTGTCAGGGGGACTAGCAAGGTAGATATGAGGGGTTACGGGAATAGGGCCTGGGCGGGGATTGTGGTCGGTACAGACTCAATGTGCCGAATGGCCTCCTTCTGCACTGTAGGAATTCTATGATTCTAAGGGCATTAGTGAACCTGATGGATTTCTTTTGACAATTGGCAAAGATTTTAAGGTCTTCTAATTTCAGACTTTTATTGAATTCAAATTTCAGTATCTGGCATGGTGGGATACAAACCCGGATCCCCAGACCATTACCCTGGATCTCTGGATTGCAAGTCCAGTGATCATACCAATACACCATTGCCTCTCCTTGTCCTACCTTTCCCCGCTTTTGCCATTTTTCTCCTGAAAGTTGATACTTTGACCATAGTAATGTACTACTTCATGTCTGCACTGACAGTAAATGGCTGCAGGCTCTTTGACCATGGCAACAGGGAGAGGACACATTAGCTGGCAATTTTAATCTAACCAGTCTATCGGGAAGCCTAAAGCATTGGGAGCAACACTAGTTTTACAGCTCAGCTGATTTTACTCTCTGTTGAAGTCAGTTTCAAGTCCGGAAAGTTCGATCAAAATTACTTCGGCTTGTAGTTGAGGATTCTCCCAGTCTTCCGACAACATCAGGGATGGGAAATCTGGCATACTTATCCTTCGTAACCAGGATACCTTTGGTACCCTGCCATTGCAGCTGAGATTGGCAACTGATGTGATCAGTTAATTGAATCTAGAAGCTTTCTGCTGAATCATAGAATTGCTCCTGTGCAAAAGGAGATCATTCAGCCCATCAAGTTTGCACCGACTCTCTGACCCTTGCTCTATCCCCATAACCCCACACATTTACCAATCCACCTAACCAGCACATTTTGGGACACTAAGGGGCAATTTTTACATGGGATGGTGGCACAGTGATTAGCACTGCTGCCTCACAGCACCAGAGACCTAGGTTCAATTCCGGCCATGGGTGACTGTCTCCCCGCGCCTGCGTGGGTTTTCTCCGGGTGCTCCCACCGTCCAAAGATGTGCAGGTTGGGTTGATTGGCCATGCTAAATTGACCCTTCGTGTTAGAGGGATTAGCAGGGTAAATACACGGGGTTACGGAGATAGGGCCTGAGTGGGATCGTTGTCGGTGCAGGCTCGATGGGCCGAATGTCCTTCTTCTGCAAAGATCATGATTCCATGATCTTTGGACTGTGGGAGGAAACCGGAGCACCCGGGGGAAACCCATGCAGACACGGGGAAAATGTGCAAGCTTCACACAGACAGTGACTGGAGGCCGGAATTGAACCCAGGTTCCTGGCACTGTGAGGCAGCAGTGCTAACCACTGTGCGCCGGCCTGAATCTGGTCCCAGAACCTGGGATCCTTTTGTTTTTGTCTTTACAATTCAACTGCCTCAAGCACCTGTGCCAAGGTGGCTGGAAAGGGGGCGAGCTTAGAAAATGTAAATGGTGCCCTATTTAAAAATGTATCACAAACTTTAGTTAACAACTAGTGTGCTTATCGAGTGTCAAATTCACCATATTTCTTTTTCATCCATCTCTTCTTAGGCTATCAGCTTAGCTCTGCGGAATGTGTGGATATACGTTCTGGTCGTGTTGTTCCCGAGCACTCCTGCAATTACTATCCAGAAAATAAAAAGCCCAAACCTAAGCTGCAGGAGTGCAACATGGACGATTGTCCCTCCAGGTGTGTTTACGCACAAGGTCAGAAATGGCCAGGATTCACTGACTGTGCAGAGATTCACCAGCTGTGCGGATAGTTTGAAGACAGGCCTGTGATTCTGTATAATGTGGACTCCGCGCCCACGCTAACAGCTAGTAAAGCTCGGTGTCAGGATTGGATCCTCATGATTTCTGCTCTGTGCTGACTTTTATTGCCTGCCAGCAACAAAATTAATTCCCTAATTGTTGGAGACAGTTTAAAATGTGAGAGGTTAGGCTGAAGGCGATGGGGCAAGTCGGAGAGATGCTGAGCAAGTACATTTCGAACTCGGAGATAGAGTGCAGGAACACGAGATTTAAAATAAATCAAAATTCTCCAGATCTAAGCTAGCTTTTATAATGGCATCATTCTAGTTTGGAGCCCAGGAGACTGGCGCCTATTTTATAAACTACTAAATCAGACTCCTTTTAAAAATGTCTCACCACAATATAAAACTCTGCATCAGTCTGCCGAGGTTTAGGAATGCAAAGGCGAGGGGGTGCCCTGCTGATACCAGTCTCCTCAAATGCCATCTTAAACCAGTGCCAACATAGCAATGGTCCAGGTCAGGTCACCCACAGTGGGAAGTTACATTGTCACTGCGGCCAAGCTACTTATACGTTCATAAGTTTACAAGATAAAAAAGCAGAATTAGGCCATTCGGCCCATCGAGTCCGCTCCGCCATTCGATCATGGCTGATATGCTCCTCATCCCCATTTTCCTGCCTTCTCTCCTCAACCCTTCAACCCATTGCCAATTAAAAATCTGTCTAACTGCTCCTTAAATTTACTCACTATCCCAGCATCCACCCATTGCACTTTGGGGTAGCGAATTCCGCAGATTCACAACCCTTTGGGAGAAGTAGTTTCTTCTCAACTCTGTTTTAAATTTGCTACCCCTTATCCTAAGACTATGATCTCTTGTACCACCTTTTTCTACTTCTCTCACCTTTAACAGCACCGCAAACATCAAAAAGACATCAACGGGACGTATGTCGGTAAAAGAGTCAGCTTCTAGATAGAAAAGCAGCAGGAGCAATCTGCTTTGTTTTCTGGGGGCCTGTAAAGCCAAAACCTCTCTTGAACACACAGGTCTACACATTGGTGTGGGGGAAGGCCGGTTGATGATGAGTAGGGATCCCTATTGGTATGTCAGGCAGCAGAAGGAGGGTAACTCTTTACAACCATATGGTTGGGTGAGCCAGGATAGCCTTTGAATGTCCCTATTAAATTCCAGTAAGCCAGCTGATGAAGAATGGAATTAGAGTCAACGTTTACAGACTTTTATTCACATTTATTTGCGGAGTTGCAATCTAGAAGCGAGCATCTCCTAATCCAACAGCCACAGTCTCAGCCTGTGCCTCTTTATAAGAATACAAGTCAACCGCCAGCTAATGCCTATCACCCACCCACAATGAAAGGCAATTAATATATAGAAAGCTTGCAGTATGGAAAGAGGCCACTTGGCTCATTATGGATTGACTGGTTGAAGAATTAAGCCATCCAGCTTAACCCCACTTTCCAGCATTTGGTCCAATTACGCTGCATCTTGAGGCATCCAGGCGCCTCCTCAATGTGGTGAGGGTTTCTGTCTCTACCACCCTTTCAGGCAGTGAGTTGCAGACCTCTTAAACCTCTAGGTGAAAAATGTTTCCTCATCTCCCTTCTAAACCCCTCTACCAATCACTTTAAACTTATTCTCCCTAATCACTGACCTCTTTGCTTAGGTTAATAGGCCCTTCCCCATCCATTCTATCCAGGTCCCTCACAACATCTCAATCAAATCTCCCCTCAGTCTCCTCTGTTCCAAGGAAAACAACCCCAACCTATCCAAGCTTCCGTCATAATTGCAATTTTCGGTCCTGGCAGCAATCTCATAAATCCTCTCTATACCGTCTCTAGTACCATTACATCCTTCCTGTAATGAGTAAAGTTTATTTATTAGTCACAAGTAAGGCTTACATTAACACTGCAATGAAGTCACTGTGAAATTCCCCTAGTCACCGCACTCTGGCACCTGTTCGGGTCAATGCACCTAGCCAGCTCATCTTTCAGACTGTGGGAGGAAACCGGAGCACCCGGAGGAAACCCACACAGACAGGGGGAGAACATGCAAACTCCACACAGACAGTGACCCAAGCCGGGAATCGAACCCGGGTCCCTGGTGCTGTGAGGCAGCAGTGCTAACCACTGTGCCACCGTGCCACCCACAGAGCTGCACACAGCACTCATGTTGTAGCATAGCTAATGTTTTATATAGTGACATGAGGAAGAGAATATTGCTGGAGACGGTGGAATAGTGGTAATGTCACTTGACCAGTAATTTAGATGCCCAGGCTAATGCCCTGGGGATGTGGGTTCAAATCCCACAGAAGCTGGTGGAATTAAATGATTAAATCTGGAATTGAAAGCTAGTCTCCATAATGGTGACCATGAAACTTTTGATTGTCGTTAAAACCTATCACTGATGTCCTTTAGGGAAGGAAATCTGCATCCTTACCTGGCCTACATGTGACTCTAAACCCATAACTTAATACCCGGCATGTATTTCAATGCCTATTGGAGGGGTGCTTCTACAAAATAGCTAGTGGTGGAGCTGGTAATTGGACAACAAGTACCCGGGGTGGGAGTCTCCCAAAAAAATTCTAAGTGCATTACGGAGACGTGGCTCCAAGGTGAGCAAGGATGGGAAATAAACATTGAGGGTTATTCAGTGTTTAGGAAGGACAGACGGAAAGGAAAAGGTGGTGGAGTTGCATTGTTGGTTAAAGATGATATCCTTATGCTATTGACGAAAGATATTAGCATAGATGATGTGGAATCTGTATGGGTCGGGTTAAGAAACAACCTGGGGCAAAAAACATTGGTGGGTGTGGTTTACAGACCACCAAACTGCAATGGTAATGTTGGGAAAAGCGTTAGACAGGAAATCAGGGATGCATGTGTTAAAGGAACCTCTGTGATTATGGGCGACTTTCATCTGCAAGCAGATTGGGAAAGCCAAATTAGTCACAGTACAGTAGAGGAGGAATTTCTGGAGTGCACTGCAAACGTGCAAACTCCACACAGACAGTGACCCAAGCTGGGAATCGAACCTGGGTCCCTGGCGCTAGGAGGCAGCAGTGCTAACCACTGTGCTACCGTGCTGCCAGCTTCCCACTGACAGCATCACGGGGCGGCACGGTAGCACAGTGGTTAGCACTGCTGCTTCACAGCTCCAGGGACCTGGGTTCGATTCCTGGTTTGGGTCACTGTCTGTGTGGAGTTTGAACATTCTCCTCGTGTCTGCGTGGGTTTCCTCCAGGTGCTCCGGTTTCCTCCCACAGTCCAAAGATGTGCGGGTTAGGTTGATTGGCCATGCTAAAAAATTGCCCTTAATGTCCTGGGATGCGTAGGTTAGAGGGATTAGTGGGTAAATATCTAGAGATATGGGGGTAGGACCTGGGTGGGATTGTGGTCGGTGCAGACTCGATGGGCCGAATGGCCTCTTTCTGTGCTGTAGGGTTTCTAAGATTCTAAGCAATGGGAAAACACAGTAAGAAGTTTAACAACACCAGGTTAAAGTCCAACAGGTTTATTTGGTAGCAAAAGCGGCACGGTAGCACAGTGGTTAGCACAGCTGCTTCACAGCTCCAGGGACCTGGGTTCGATTCCCAGCTTGGGTCACTGTCTGTGTGGAGTTTGCACATTCTCCTCGTGTCTGCGTGGGTTTCCTCCGGGTGCTCCGGTTTCCTCCCACAGTCCAAAGATGTGCGGGTTAGGTTGATTGGCCATGCTAAAAATTGTCCCTTAGTGTCCTGAGATGTGTAGATTAGAGGATTAGCGCGTAAATATGTAGGGATAAAAGGGTAGGGCCTGGGTGGGATTGTGGGTCGGTGCAGAGTCGATGGGCCAAATGGCCTCTTTCTGCTCTGTAGGGTTTCTATGATTCTATGAAAAGCCTTTATGGACTTTAACCTGGTGTTGTGAGACTTCTTACTGTGTTTACCCCAGTCCAACGCCGGCATCTCCACAGCAATGGGAAATCCATTGACAATGGCGGAACCTGAGGATCCCGTTTGGAGAGGGGGAGGGGTGCTGCGGAGGTGGAAAATCCCACCCATAATGTACATCACAGGTACTAATGGCAGATATAGGACATTCCGCACAGTTTGCACTGTCATTCTGCCAAGTCAATTCTTTTGCATTTCATTGCAAAATTTATTTTATAAACTTAAAATATGTGTAGAAATATTAGAATCGTACTGTCTTTAACCTAAATTAACTCTGTTTGCCTCCTGCAGTGACGGCTTCAAGCAACTTGCAATTTATGACCATTTTCAGCCACTTCCTCGGTAGGTATAACTCCATTCTGTACGCTGACTTAATATCATTATGCAATTGCTGTCTATCAGACTCTGTAAATACTATGCAGTTGGCAACAAGCGATTTACAGAACTAGCTTTTTGAAGATCCAAGACGAATAAGAAGTTATTATATAATTTTTATCAGAGAATATTTAGAAGGTCTAGTTCTGGCTATTGATTTATTGACACCTTTACTCATTATGATTTACATGCAATCTATCAGATCAGTAATTTTTCCAGTTACCTCCTCTGGATAGTCAGTCTTTTTCCCAGGTCGAAGGGTCAATTACTTGGGCTATGGGTTGAAAGTGAGAGGGGGAGCATTTAAAAGAATGTAAAGGGCAGGTTTTTCACCCAGAGCATGGTTGATGCCTGGAACGTGCTGCTGGAGGAGGAGTTGGAAGCAGATTCTATAACAACATTCAAGAGGCATCTGGATAGATACATGAATAGGCAGGGAATAGAGGGATATGGACCACATAGAGGCAAGAAAGTATTAGATTAGAGAGGCATCTGTGTCGGCACAGACTTGGTGGGCCGAAGGGCCTGTTCCTGTGCTGCACTGTTCTTTGTTCTGTTTCACTGGGGCACAAATCAGCCATGGATAATGTGGCTAAGTTGCTGCTAAACCTCTGTCAGAATGATGGGCCTCTTGCTGTGCTGTAGAAGTCTCTGATTCTATGATCATGTAATGCTCACTAAATCTCGCGAGTGGCCAAAAACAGGACTTGGATTTGCGCGCTCAGTTTGAGATCCGACCTGGTTCTCTCCGATGGTTCGATTGGGACCATTCTGGACGTGAAGATGCTTTACATGCGTTTAAATAAATTGATATATTATTATGGGCTTGACACCATAATGCCAGCCCATGACTTATTACGCACCACCCCTCCCCCGCACCCCCCCCCAAAAACCAGTCAATGATAACCATGCCAGGGCGCAAAGGTGCCTGTAGCCTCCGGGTGCTGAGGGCCATGCCTAGTCACTGCCCCCTGAGGCACTGCCGGGGGCATCGCCAGAGGGCAGCTTCTTAGTGCAGAATTGAACGACCCTTCCTGCCAGTGGGATTTTCCAGTCCCGCCAAAGTCAGTGAACTTTTGAACGGCTTGCTGCATTTTCCAGGCCTGCCCCCATTGCGATGGGACTATAAAATTCCACCCTCAATCATTTTCCTGATTACTGCTTCCATGGGTTAATCTCCTTTGCGGTACAGTTCCGAGAACTGCCCTTGTGTAGCCTCTGTTGCACTGCTCTTAGCCACTTCAGCAATTTTAGTTGCTATCCTGCATTGTTCATGGTCACACAAGGCCCACCTTCTGCATTAATGTAGTAAACCTGCTGATTACATTGAAATGCAATCTCAAATCAAAGTTCACATTGCTACATTTGTTTATCACATTATCAGGGTCTTAGTGGCGAGTCTAACATTGTGCTTTGCCTGAATTCAGCAAGCATTATGGCCTATTTGGGATTTATGGATATGTACCAGAGGTGTTCAAATCATAAAGGAATTTGAGTGGTTGGTTGAGGAGAAATTGCCTCCATTGGCAGAGGACACTGATTTAACGTAGTTGGCAGGATAACCAGCAGTGATATGGGGAATCTATTGGTTTGATTTTATGCAGTGAGTTGTTGTGATCTGAGTGAAAGGGTGAGGTAAGCGGGTTCAGTAGTGACCTTCAAAAGAGAATTAAATAAATAGTTGAAGGGGATATTCTTTTCCAGCCTTGGGGAAAGTACAAGTGAGTGAAACTAATTGGATAGCTCTTTCCAAGAACTCGAACAACGAGATGGGCCGAGTGGCCAACTTCCGTTGTTGTGTGGGACATGGGCATCGCTGGCTTCCCAGCATTTATTGTCCATCCTTAGTTGCCCGAGGGCAGTTGAGAGTCAACCACATTGCTATGGCTCTGGAGTCACATGTAGGCCAGACCAGGCAAGGATGGCAGATTTCCTTCCCTAAAGGATATTAGTGAATCAGATGGGTTTTTCTGACAGTCGACAATGGTTTCATGGTCATCAGTAGGTTTGTAATTCAGGATTTTTTTTCAATTCAAATTCCACTATCTGCCGTGGTGGGATTCGAACCCAGGTCCCCAGAACATTAGCTGGGTTTCTGGATTAATAATCTAGCGATAATACCACTACGCCATCACCCCTGGCTCAGACGGTCAAGTTTTCCTCCTCAGTCCAGGAATGTTTTCCAAAGTGCTGTGCCAATCCTGGCCATTCATTGTACTGCGAAGCAACATCCCGGCATCATGGTAATCCATAGGCAGAATTTGCCCCTTTGCTTCTGGAGGGTGCAACTTTTCATCTTAACCCTGGCCAGGAAATTGATTGGAGATGATCCTCTCCCTCACTGTAAGTGCAACAGAAAGCCCATAAACTGGATTTCTGATGCGCATTTGACAAAGTTTCAGCAATAGAACAACTTCAAGAAATGTCCCAGCACAATGATTTTTATATAAAGTTTATAGTATCCTAGAATCATAGAATCCCCACAGTACAGAAGGAGGTCATTCGGCCCATCGAGTCTGGCCAACCGCATCCCACCCAGGCCCTATTCCCGTTATGCTGCACATTTACACTGCTAATCTCCCTGACACTAGGGTCAATTTAGCATGGCCAATCAACCTAACCCACACATCTTTGGACCGTGAGAGGAAACCCATGCAGACACGGGAAGAAAGTGCAAACTCTGCACAGACAGTGACCAGTGGAATTGAACCCACGTCCCTGGCGCTGTGAGGCAGCAGTGCTAACCACTGAGCCACTGTGCTGCCATTTTTGTGGTTGTTATAACAATGTTTAAACAAGGGTTCCTAAAGGGTTTGAACAATGGATTGGAAAAGGTTGCTGAACGGTGTGCTAAATCAATTAGCTCTGTATTAGGTGGTGTATGTTCTATTTTGGAGTAGCATTAGCTTGAAACTCTGGTCAATTTTCCCAAATATTGAGCAGAAAATTGTGGACTTGGAATTGCAATTTTACGTTGTGCATTTTTGCGGTTTGGAAGAATCGCGACTTGCTGAATCAGGAGGATTGAGTTGTTTTTAGGATTTGCAGCAGATTGCTTAATCAAGTTAATTCTAATTGCCTGGAAATACAGCAATTATTTTAGCCACATTTTTGCATGAACCATACATAAACACTGGGGGTGATCTAGAACTTGCACTCGCTGTCCACGGGAAGAGTGACAGGGGCTGAAGATCCAGAGAAACCCGGAAGTATCTTCAATTTTCGCTGTCCCTCATTGCCAATGTAATCCGATTCATGCCCCAACAGGAATGAACCTGATTTCAATGCATTGAAATGCATTAACATAGTGTTAACCACTCCCTCACCATATATGGAGCCCAAGATGCATTTTCACACTATATCAGCGTGTTTTACAACACGTTGACCCAGATGTGAACCTGTCGTGTGGATCCCCCCCACCCCCAGGCATGTAAAGGTAAGTATTGCCTGGGGGGGAGGAGGGACATGGCAAGGCAGTGCCCCTGGCAGAAGTTGACTTAGGTTGGCATTGTGCCAACCTGGTAGCGCCAACCTGATGGTGCCAGCTTGTGTCAGGGCAGACCCCAGCGGAAGCCTTATTTGGGGGAGGGGGTGAATTCATTGATATGTGGTGGAGCTGGGGATGCTGGCGATGGGTGTTTAGGGTCCGATTTCGGGAGGAAGTGGAGGAATGCCAACATTAACTGTCTGGGGGATAGAGGCGTGCCAGCATTGACTGCTTAGTGGGGTGGGGGGGGTATGCTGGCATTAACTGTTTCCTGGGGTGGGTGGAGTTGGCGGCTCCGATTGCCGGGTGGGGAGGTGGTGAATGCCAGCTCCGATTGCAGGTAGAGGAGAGCCCCTGAGATCACCATGATGGGGGGTGGGGGTTGAGGAAGGGGGGGGGGGTGGGGGGGGAGGAGGAGGAGAGCGAGGAGGTTATTTTCTCCTATGATTGGGGTGCCCTTTAAACATGGCGCCCGATCTCAGTGCAGCCAGGCTTAGCCAGCGTTGTTAGGCCCCACCCCCCTCTACATGACATCGTGAAACATGTCCCCTTTTTTTGGCGGAGTGTCAGTAGTTCTGGAGAGAAAACGGACATGTTTCTCTGGAGAGAAATGTGACGTTTTTCTTGTCGGAACCAATACCCTGCCATTTTTTGGTAAGATTTTACCCAATGTTTGAGTCAATGCTTGTAGTGCTCTGCTACTGTGTTCAGCAATACCAGAAGCTCAATTAAGATCGTTGTGTTCCATGAAGATGATATTGGTAACAGATGGTAAACCAGTGGAATGCAGTTTTCGCTGCTATATTCTGCTGATCCACATTTAGGCTGTCTAAAGTTAAGGTGGAATTCTTTGTTGGCATAAGATAGTCATCAGGAATCATAGAATCCCTACAGCGTGGAAGAAGGCCATTCAGCCCATCGAGTCTGCACTGCCTTTCTCTGACAGGTACCTTAGCCAGGCCCTTTCCTCATCCTATCCTCGTAACCCCACACATTTACCACGGCCAATCAACGTAACCTGCACATCTTCAGAGAGTGGGAAGAAACCAGAGCACCTGGAGGAACTCCATGCAGACATGGAGAGAACATACAAACTCCACACAGTCACCCGAGGAATTGAACCTGGGTCCCTGGGTTGTGAGGCAGCAGAGCTAACCACTGTGCCACCGCGCCGCCCGATAGGGCTTTGAGAAGAAACTCCTCACTGTAAAGAGTGGTAACAATGTGGAACTCAGGACCACAAGGAGCAGTTGATGTGAATAGTATAGACGCTTTAAGGGGAATTTAGAAAAGCATATGAGAGAGAAGAAAATAGACTGTTATGGTGGTAGATTTAGATGAATCGGAGGGCACTTTAGTGTCCCAAGATGTGTAGGTTAGGAGTATTGATGGGGTGGTTGCGTAGGGATATGGAGTAGGATCTAGTTGGGATGCTCTGTTGGGGAATCGGTGCATGGGCCAAATGGCGTCCTTTTGCATTGTGGGGATTCTATGGAAGGAGACTTGTGTGGAACATAAATACAAACACAGACTGGTTGGGCTGAATGGTCTATTTGAGCACTGCACATCCAATATAGTCATACGCCTAATATGTAACTTCCCGGGAAATCATGGTTTGAACAAGTTCCGAGGATGTGTGAAGGCAAAGGCCCTGGAAGGTAGATTATTTAATATGATGTTGAGCACCCAATACATGAGAAAATTGGTTCTGCTAAATCGCAAAATGTTCCCGTTTAGCCTGAATGTCATGTGTCAATGAAGCAATGACTGACACATTACACTGGAGATGGCTGAGTGATATTTGTGAGACTCGCGCTCCGGGTCAAGGGGATTAATCCGCTTTTGAAGTTTTCAAAAAACGACTTCTCTGATGACTTTGATCCAGTTGATTTATTGATGGCCTTGTTTATAAATGGACCCCAATACGCAGACCACTGCTGGTTTGACTGTACCTCATTTTATGGTGTGCACATGGCAATTATTCCGACGTAACAATGGTGACTGCATTTGAAAAGCACCTCACTTGCTGAAACATGTGAAAGCCATTCTATAAATGTAAGTTGCTGAACTTTTTTCTCATATTTTGCAATGCAATGCTACACTCTTTCAATTGGAACGTAAAAGTCTCAGTGGAATAGCTTGAAATTTATACAGGCTGTATTTGTTGACTGCTGAATAAAGCATTATATTGTATTTTAATTTCGCGAAGGTCATTTTAATATGCTTAGATGGTCAATTGGAATAAGTGTTTTATTGTTAAGTCTATTGGAACCCCTATCAAATGGCAATGTCAATGAATGTTTTTTTTCTCACAATTAATTTGAATAGTTTACTTTGTACAAATCCAATTTACTTCTAGTGGAACTCAAAAGGAAATTTAATTGTATAATCTCACTAGGCAATATGATATCTTCAGAGCAATGTATCTGGTAGTGCCTTACACATTGTGATTGCATTTTGGAAAATTGTAGGTAGCCTGGCTGCAATTTTCAACGTTTGAGGCCTAATTCTTGCCAGAGGAAAGAACACTGGAAATGAAACAGAGGTCCATGATGCTACTCCTTGTTGTCCGGAGTGTTCAGGAGAAAATGTCCACAGTCTTGTCCCAGTTGAGCAAAGCCATGCTAATAAGGTGGCCTAGGGCATTCTGGGGCTACCAACCTCATCTTCCTTTTCAATTACTGGTTAGGCAGCCATTTTGAGGGGCACTCGTAATAATTGGGTCTTAGACCTCACCAGTCAGAGCAAAGATCCTGGACGGAAAGCAAGTCCCTTGCGGCATGGTGGCACAGTGGTTAGCACTGCTGTCTCACAGTGCCAGGGACCTGAGTTCAATTCCGACCTCGGATGACTGTCTGTGTGGCGTTTGCACATTCTCATCGTGTCCACATAGGTTTCCTCCAGGTGCTCCGCTTTCCTTCCACAGTCCAAAGATGCGTAGGTTAGGTGATTGGCCATGCTAAATTGACCTTTGGTATCAGGGAGATTGTAGTCGATACACATCTCTTTAACCTGTGTTGAATGCTCCCTCCACCCACATTGTCTGTACCTTTAAGACCTGGCTGGCTTTAGAGATTCGCATTCTAATTAGTATTCTGTAACTTGATTTCTGTGTCTGTGCACTGTTTGAGAGCAGATATCCACTCCATCTGACGAAGGAGCAGTGCTCCGAAAGCTTATGATATTTGCTACCAAATAAACCTGTTGGACTTTAACCTGGTGTTGTGAGACTTCTTACTATCAGGGAGATTAGCAGGGTAAATATATGGGGTTAAGGGGATAGGGCCTGGGTGGGATTGTTGTCGCTGCAGGCTCGATGGACCGAATTGCCGCCTTCTGCACTGTAGGGATTCTATGAATATGTTTAAGACTGAGTTAAGATAAATTCTTGATTGATAGTGGAGACAAAGGTTATGAGGTACACAGGAAAGTAGCGTTGAGGCCACAGTAAGTTCAGCCATGTTCTCATCAAACGCTGGAACAGGCTCTAGGGGCTGAATGGCCCGATCCTATTTCTTAAGTTTGTAATGTTCATACGCTTGTGTTTTGTTCACCAGTGTATACCTTTTCACCTCTCACATAATGACATTTACCGACGTAGTCATTTCACATTTTGTGTAAGAAAGCAGGCTGTGGTTGCACGTTGAAATCCCCTACCAGTAAAAAAATTATAACCCTCTAATCATATATCAGATTACCTAAGCTGTTTATTCCTTCATGTGGATGCCCCAGTGTTGACAGCCAGAATGAAATATGCGTAGGTCAAAGAAGACAAGTTGGGCTGTCCCTTGTCGATGGAGACTGTGCTTTCAATGGCGTAGGTCCTAATCTTTAGCATTCCCTCCCTAAACCTCCACTTCTCCCTCTTTGCTCCTTGAAGATGCTTCTTAAAGCCACCCTCTATTGATCACTTGTCCTACTATCTCCTGTTGTGGCTCAGTGTCAGATTGTGTTTGATGGTTGCGAAGGGTCTTGGTGCTACTTAAATGCAAGTTATTGGTGTTGATCGCTCCTGTATTGTTGGCTGCATAATAGGTCACTAAGTTGATCCATGGAATGTTGCCGTGAACTATTTATGCTGATTCACATTGCAAGCTGGAGTACCTGGGCTCATTTCACAGCTTTGACTATCTGTGCTTGAACTTTATCAAATAGAAACCTCCCTGTTTAAGGTAAAACAGCAAACAGATGTGGCAGAAGTGAGAAAAGTGAAACCAGACCTGCTAAGTTTTTCCAGCATTTTCTGATTTCATTTCAGATGTGGTAGACATGCCTATTTGAAGGAAGAAAAAGTTTGGTAGGGAGTACAAGGGGAAAGCATTAGGCCCAGAGTCTGGTCAGGCAAGGGTCCCAACCTTCCAGAATTGTCCAGGAGTCTCTTGGAAATAAGGACTAATCTCTCGAGTGTAATTTAAAGACTAATCTGGTGAAGGAAATAAAAGTGGGATGAGAAACATCTTTTTCAGTTGTTAAGGTCTGGAATACACCTCCAGAGAGTGTGGTGGAGGCAGGTTCAGTTGAAGCATTCAAAAGGGAACGAGATTGTGATTTGAAAAGAAAGAATATGTAGGGTTACAGAGAACAAGCAGGAGAATGGTACTGAATGAATCGCTCATTTGGAGAGCCAGTGTGGACATGATGGGCCAAATAGCCTCCTTTTGCGCTGTAACACTTCTGCGATTCCGTGATCTGCCAACTAACCCAGAAATTAAATTGATGAAGGTCTTGGGGATCTGTGTAGAACCTTTCTGTTCTTCAGTCATGAACAGATAAAATACCGTGGCACCAGATTTTGGGATTATACACATGTACGCATTTACCATCAGCTGACTTCAATATCTGTTTTCAGTCCTATTGGATATGAATAAGAGAAGATAGATACAGATGAATATATAATTACACATATACTTTCCGCATAATGAAGATAAGGAAGAATAATATGATGATACAGGGTGGCATGGTGGCACAGTGGTTAGCACTACTGCCTCACAGTGCCAGGGACCCGGGTTAGATTCCCGGCTTGGGTCACTGTCTGTGCGGAGTCTGCACCTTCTCCCCGTGTCTGCGTGTGT
This sequence comes from Mustelus asterias, assembly GCF_964213995.1. Taxonomy (NCBI): domain Eukaryota; kingdom Metazoa; phylum Chordata; class Chondrichthyes; order Carcharhiniformes; family Triakidae; genus Mustelus; species Mustelus asterias. The sequence goes on from NC_135824.1 coordinate 33,361,148, forward strand.
TTCCTCCGGGTGCTCTGGTTTCCTCCCACAGTTCGAAAGACGTGCTGCTTAGGTGCACATTGGCCATGCTAAATTCTCCCTCAGTGTACCTGAACAGGTAAGAAGTGGTGATTAGGGGGTTTTCACTGTCACTTCATTGCAGTGTTAATGTAAAACCTACCTGTGACACTAATAAATAAACTTTAAAAAAAATTAAACATATAGATTTTTTTCTAGTGCAGTATAGATCATAGAAACCTACTGTGCAGAAGGAGGCCATTCGGCCCACCGAGTCTGCACCGTTCACAATCCCACCCAGGCCCTATCCCCATAATGCGATGTATTTACCCAAGCTTGTCCCCTAACACTAAGGGACAATTTAGCATGGCCAACCCACCTAACTCACACATCTTTGCACTGTGGGAAGAAACCGGAGCACCCAGACGAAACCCACACAAACATGAGGAGAACGTGCAGACTCCGCACAGACAGTGAGCCAAGCCGGGAATCAAACCCGGGTCCCTGGCGTTGTGAGGCAGCAGTGCTAACCACTGTGCCAACGTGCTGCCCTATTTCCCAATGTTGATTAGTGTTTCTGTTTGTGTTTAAAATTGCGTTTGTGGTCTAAATGTGGCAGCCCTCTCTCTATACGCTCTGTGCCAGTTACTAGGCGCTGACAAGCTTGTTATAAAAATGTTCAACGGGAAGTTAGATTGAAATCTTTTCAGTTGCTGCTAACAATTTCCTTTCAGTTGGTTTCTTTGTTGTTTGGCTTCTTCAACTCATTCTTCATTCCTCCTGTCTTCACCAGTCGAATTCAGCATGATCCTGCCTCTAATTCCATTAATTGTTTGTTTCCTTTTACGGTTTTGTTGTGGTCTGTCTGTTTTTGAACATTTGAAAAAGTGGAATGGATTGCTAATGTGTGGCCCCCGAGGCACAGATGGCTTCCAATCTCACTTACGTATTGCAACTGCCCAAGATATTTTGTACATTTATGATTTCCCCAGTCCAATTTAAATGGTGCTCGACCCATGAGTGATTTATTGAGCAAATATTTTTGAAACCACTTAGCGTGAAAACAAGTGAAAGCTTTCTGACCATAAAGTTCAATATGCCTCAATGTTATTTGTACTCAGAGTTGGACCACTGTCCATGCCAATTTGCTGCCCAATCATTTCTTCACTTATTAAAGTGAAAGCCATGGTTGCCTAATTTCGGATTAAGATACTGCAGAGCTCTGTTGATAAGTTTGAAGTTTATTTATTTGTGTCACAAATAGGCTTACACTGCAATGAAGTCACTGTGAAAATCCCCTAGTCACCACACTCCAGCGCCTGTTCGGGTACACTGAGGGAGAATTTAGCATGGCCAATGCACCTAACCAGCACGTCTTTCAGACTGTGGGAGGAATCCAGAGGAAACCCACAGACATAGGGAGAACGTGAAGACTCCGCACAGGCAGCGACCCAAGCTGGGAATCGAACCCGAGTCCCTGGCGCTGTGTGGCAGCAGTGCTAACCACTGTGCCACAGTAGAACAGTCCTTTATGAATAACTCTGTCTTACCCAGGATAGAATTATTGGAGAGCCACAGAGATTTATAGCATGGAAGGAGACGATTTGGTTCCTCATTTCCATGTCAATTGACAAGTGGTCATCTGGCTTAATCCCACTTCCCACTTCAGTCTGTAGTCCTGTAGGTAATGGCACTGAATGTGCATTCTAAGTGCTTTTTAAATGTTTATGAGAGATTTGCATATGCACCAACCTTTCAGGCAATGACTCTGAAAGCCCCCAACCCTCTGGATGAAAAAGTTTCCTGTCGAATCCCTTCCAAACCTGCTGCTACTTCTCACCTGAATCTATGGATCCTGACTACGGACCAAGAGAAATGGGTTTTTCCTATTAATTCGATCATCTTTGTCAGTTCTCTGCCCAAAGTCGGTTTTGACCCACAATGTCACGATTTCCACCCTGGGTATGACAAGGGGGCAGGCCCCAACATCATCAAACCTGGAATGGGGATTGAATCCCGTGCAGTTGCCACAAGCCTGATTCACACTGGCTGTCCAGTCACTGAGCAGCCGTGCCTGGGGTCCTGGACAATGATGGTCAAGGCTCCAGTTTTCTTTCCATCATCTGGCTGACCAGGAATCTCTCCCACTTTTACTGCCTGCAGTTAGCATCTGTTGGAAGGACTTGCAAGCTGATGCTCTATTCGTTTGGCTGTGTTATGAATGCACCTTCCTTGGCCATCAGGTCCTGGGGTGGGACTTGTACCCAGAGCTCAGAGGCTGCGATGCTTCCCACTGCATCACAAGGCCTCTGCACTCTATCCCAATCCCTCATAATTTTAGAGACTCAGATAGGTCTCCCCTCAGCCGCCTCTGTTCCAAATATAAAAAACCCTAGCCTATCCAAACTTCCCTCTGAACTAAAGTTCTCCAGTTCAGGACACTGCAGTGCAATCACATCATTCCTGTCATGACCAGAATACATGCAGCCCTCCAGCTGTGGCCTAACTAGTGTATTCAGATCCAAAATAATCTTCCTGCTTTTATAATCTATGCCTTGCCTAATAAAGGCAAGTCTCCCATATGCCTTGTTGACCACATTTTCCATTGTCCAGCCACCTTCAGGGATCTGTAGATGCACTCCAAGGTCTCTCTGTTCCTCTGCACTTCTCACTATCCTATCATTTGCTGCCTACTCCCTTGCCTTATTAGTCTTCCTCAAAGCTCCTGCTCTCTGCTTCCCCAGAATAATGTCCTCCTCACCTCAACACAAGAACTGATTTGCTTATTTCAACTTGTGTTATTTACAGTATTTCCCTTCTGGAGGTCCAGTGAGGAATGTCCCTGCCTCTGAGCCAGAAACTCCAGGTTCAACCCCCATTCCACTTCTTGGTGGTCAAGGAAGGTGCATACATAATGTGGCCAAACAGGTTGGCAATGGCATTGGCAAAAGGACCTTGGCCTTATAAATCAGTCACTGAAAGCAAACATGCAGGTGTAGCAAGCAGTTAGGAAGGCAAGTGGTATGTTGGCATTCATTGCAAGAGGGCTTGGGTACAGAAGCAAGGAGATTTTACTGCACGGGGCCTTGGTTGGACCACTGTGGAAGTTAAAATGCTCAGATTTTAACAAAATCATGCCTTCTCTGTAACAGCTTGCAAGAATCTTATTAATTTGCAGATCTTCAAGGGAGCCTGTCTACTTTGAATTAATCTTTTCCTTGTCTAGGCCTCAAAACATTCTGCTTTTCGACCTTCACCGGAGGGTGAACAAGACCAGATCGTTTCCATTAACAAATACCAAAGGCGAGATATGGGGATATGCTATGCAAGTGAAGGATTAGCAGAAGTCAATTTTTCATCGAATGAGAAAGGGCAAAAAGCCAGGATTTAATTGGCAAATATGTCTGTCAATGAACGATGTGAAAAATCTCTTGTTCCTGATTTGCTGTATTTGACTATAACTGCTGAGCTGTTTCTCTGTAACTTCAGAATCACTCCAGCCATTTCGATGGAGGGAGGGGGAGTTCTCCTTGTGCACAAGTAATTAAAGACCTTGCATTGGATGCATGGTGTCCAGCGCTGTTTGTGTTAAGAGTCAACTGAGTGTGCCTAAAGTTCCTGGTACCCAAAGAACTCTGACACCACACCTGGAATATTGTGTGCAGTTTTGGTCTCCTTAACCAAGAAAAGATATACTTGTCATTGAGGGAGTGCAGTTAAGTTTCACCAGACAGATTTCTGGGATGGCAGGGTTGTCGTATGAGGCAAGATTGGGTTGCCGGGGCTTGTAATCACTGGAATTTTGAAGAATGAGAGGGGATCTCATTGAAACATGAGGCTCTGACAGGGCTGGACAGACTGGATGCAGGGAGGTTGTTTCTTCTAGCTGGGGAGCAGGGGTCAAAGTCTCAGGCTATGGGGTAGGGCATTTAGGCTGGGATGAGGAGAAACGTTTTCACTCGGGGTGGTGAACCTGTGGAATTCTCTACCAAATAAGGCAGTGGAGGAAAAGTCACTGAATATAATTAAGGAAGAAATGGAGAGTTTCTAGTCTCTAAAAGTGTAAAGGGGTGTGAGAAGAGCGCAGGAGTATGGTATTGAGATAAAGAATCAACCAGGATCATATTAGAAATAGAAACATAGAAAAACTACAGCACAAAACAGGCCCTTCGGCCCCACATATCCCTACCTTTTAGGCCTACCTATAACCCTCCATCCTATTAAGTCCCATGTACTCATCCAGGAGTCTCTTAAAAGACCCTATTGAGTTTGCCTCCACCACCACTGATGGCAGCCGATTCCACTCGCCCACCACCCTCTGTGTGAAAAACTTCCCCCTAACATTTCCCCTGTACCTACCCCCCAGCACCTTAAACCTGTGTCCTCTCGTAGCAGCCATTTCCACCCTGGGAAAAAGCCTCTGTGAGTCCACCCGATCTATGCCTCTCAACATCTTATACACCTCTATTAGGTCTCCTCTCATCCTACGTCTCTCCAAGGAGAAAAGACCGAGCTCCCTCAGCCTATCCTCATAAGGCATGCCACTCAATCCAGGCAACATCCTTGTAAATCTCCTCTGCACCCTTTCAATCTTTTCCACATCCTTGCTGTAATGAGGCGACCAGAACTGAGCACAGTACTCCAAGTGGGGTCTGACGAGGGTCTTATATAGCTGCATCATTATCCCCGGACTCCTAAACTCAATCCCTCGATTGATAAAGGCCAGCACACCATACGCCTTCTTAACCACCTCCTCCACCTGCGGAGGAGGTGGATGGTGGAGCAGACTCGAAGGGCTGAATGCTTTAATGTTTATACTTCTATGGCAGGCAGTAAGAGCAGGAAAGATTCCTACTCAGCCATTTGAAGGAAAGGACATTGACCATCGCGACTCAGCTCCAGGTGACAAAATGCACATTAAAGTGCCACAGCCAGTTGAACCCCTTTTCGGCAAAGGCGGGATGGGGTGGGGGAATTGGCTCAATTGGCTAGATGGCTGTGGATCAGATTGGTGTCAACAACATCCCTGTTCTGTTTAGGTGGATTCGGGACCTTCCTCTTTGCCTTACCGGTGATGGAGGTCATGGCGCTGTGACCTGTATCTGAGCAAAGGACTGAAGATGATTTCCCATCTCCTCCGCGTTGGGATAACCCCAAGAGCGTTTCATTACTGTACTTAAATCTCCAATCCTGTTCAGAATGGATTGACTTAATCCCACACCAAAATCCCTTGGAACAAGTATTGACTTTTCTATGATCCATTTTTTCCCAAATAAAACGTCAGCAAAAAATGACTGAAACATTGACAGTGATTTCATGCTTGATTTTATCACCCTCCTTTGGGATTTTAGCTTTAAACATCGCCCAAGTATTGATCTGGCATTTTAATTGATGCTGGTTAGGTCATGATTGCAAAATAAAATGTAACTCTGGTGGGAACCAATCCGCTAGTTTGTGCAAATAAGTGTATCAGTGGATTCAATGTACAAAGGAAACAATTGTTCTATATTGCCTAAAAGATGCAAGTTAAAGGTCCATAATCCATAGAATTCTAAGTGGGAAAGAATTAGTGACATCGAAAAAAGGCTTTCTAATAAAAAGCATGCCGCATATCCTCTGAAAATTACCTTGAGCAATTTTATAATACCGATTGCATGATTTCTTGGATCAGATTATTTCCTCAGCTATTAAAACTAAGGTGTTAACCTGCTTATTTTGCAGACAGGAATTTGGCGCAAATGGGTTTGGATATTTCTCAATGCAAGTGTGGTCTCTGTTCATTTATAAGTGAGCGTACTCTAAGCTTGCTCAGAAGAAATAAAGGCTTTTGACCTCCGGATATTCCAGAGTGTTTTACAGCTAATGAAGTGATCTTTTTGAAGTGTAGTCCCTGTTATAATGTAAAAAACATGGCAACCAATTGGTACAGTGAGGTCGTACAAACAGCAATATCTTCATTGACCAGTAATTAGTTTGTTGGTGGTGAGGAGGATTTTGCAGCCATCAGATGGAGGAATTTCAGTCCACAATTTTGGAACCATTATGTGTGAAGCGAAGAATCACTTTCTTTAAAGAGAAATCTAACTTCTCTGCTCTCAAAAGGCTATTTGTTAACGATAGCAAGTGGGACACGGCAATCTGGAACACAGGTTTTATAAGCACTGCTATCAGTATCACTATGATTGGCTTACAGACGGATATGATTATGTTAGTTTTCCCTGACTGTGAAGTTCTGATTCCAGATGTTCCTTGGCATCCCAAGTAGTGTCCAAACAGAAAACTAACCAGAAACATGCCCCACAGTGGCTGACACATTCAAGTGGCAGCAGTTCTGCAGCTGAAACTCAAACCATCTGGTTACTGAGGCAGCTGCTCTGTTACCCATTTATCTGATTGCTTTAACCAATATTAGAGTCAAAGATTCCTATAGTGCAGAAGGAGGCCATTTGGCCCATCGAGTCTACACTAATCACAATCCCAACCAAACTCTATTCCCCCCATAACACCATGCATTTACCCTAGCTTGTCCCCCTGACGCTAAGGGGCAATTTAGCATGGCCAGTCCACCTAACCCGCACATCTTTGGACTGGGAGGAAACCAGAGCACCCGGAGGAAACCCACACAGACACGGGGAGAATGTGCAAACTCCGCACAGACAGTTACCCAAGCTGGGAATCGAACCTGGGTCGCTAGCGTTGTGAGGCAGCAGTGCTAACCACTGTGCCACCGTGCCACCAAGCCTACTGCACCTGGTACTCCCAGGCGGTCTCCCATCCAAGTACTAACCAGACCTCAGCCTGCTTAGCCTGCTTAGCTTCCGAGATCAGATGAGGTTGGGCGTTTTCAGACTAGTATGGCTGTTGGCATTCACCCTCATTATCACAAGTTAGGGATATTTCAGATATCCCCAATAATTCCTTGCTAGTTTTGTACTATGCTCCATAGGTAGAAATCAATTGTAAATAAGTAAGATCTGTTACATCATTGATGGTGGCGTACCGGTCATGTGACTGGACTAATCATCTGGAGTCTCAGGCCAGTGCTCTGGGGGACACAGGTTCAAGTCCCACTGTGGCAGCCAGCAGAATTTAAATTCTATTGATTGAATCTGGAATGTAAAGCTAGTCTCAGTAATGGCGACCATGAAACTATCATCGATTGTCATAAAAATCCATCTGGTTCATTAAAATCCCATCTGGTTCACGAATGTCCTTTAGGGAAGGAAATCTGCCATCCTTACCCAGTCTGGCCGACAATGTGACTCCAGACCCACAGCAAGCCACGCAGTTCAAGGGCTATTATAATTGGGCAACAAATGCTGGTCTTGTCAGAGAAGTCCACATCCCATCAGAGAATACATTGTAAATATATGCTACTTTCGGCCTCGTACTGTAATTCTGATAGAAGCATTTAACCTGATAGAGGTTAGAAGACATACACTTATAAATAATGAAACAGAAATCTATTTTGATCAGATTAAATGCTTCTCCTTAATTATTATAGTTACTGACACTTGAGGTTCGGTTCATTTGGTTCATTCTTAGCCATAAATGGACTTTCCTTCCCACCATCCAGGGCCCCAGGTACTCCTTCCAGGATGTGTTCGCTGTCGTGTTGCAGTCGTCCCTAACTTGGGAAAACCAAATGCCTAGAGGGGGATTGCTTTGCTGCACGCCTCCATTCAGCCCGCAAGTGCGCCCCCCGAGCTTTGATACAGTTCGGCCCGATCGTTCTATCCCATCTCTGTCTCCTTCAGTGTTCCAATGAAACTCAATGGAAGCTTGAGGAACAGTACCTCATCATTTAATCAGGAACTTTGCATCTTTTTGAGTGCCACATTAATTTCAACAATTTCAGATCACAGCCGATGCCTCTGATCTTTCAGAAAATGGCGGTGATTATGTAATTGCCAATCACACTCCTCTCGGCCCACCTTCTGTTCCTTTACTTGTTCCATCACCATCTCCTTTTATCTGTCACAATCATCTTTGCTTTTCCACCCAATCATAGATCTTCCTTTCCTTTATTCCCATCCCCTGCCTCTGAGCATGCTGTTTGACGTGTCACACTTCCCAAGTTTGATGAAGGGCGATCAGCCTAAAACATTAACTCCGTTCCTCTCTCCACACACGCTGCCTGGCCACCCGAGTATTTTATGAATATATTTCAAATCGAAAGCACTCGATGTTATCTTGCTTTTGTATTCGAGACTGTTAGAGGCTGATAATATTTTTAAAGAAATCCCTACAGTGCCAACAGAAAGAAACCAATGGACAGGATTTCATTTTTTAAAACATCTACTGGAACAAACTAAAATCAGCATAAATCGAACATTAATAAACAAGCAACTCGATAAATCAACCTAAACAGAAAGGTATATTTTGTGTTAACTAACACTACTGAAATATGCCTTACAAAACAATCTTACTCAATGCCACATTTCTGGCAAAGCACTTGCAAAGTCACTCCCAACTCTTCAGCAAAGCTTCATGGAATAGAATCCCTACAGTGAAGGAGGCCATTCAGCCCATCATGTCTACATCGACTCTCTGGCAGAGCATCCTGTCCAGGCCCCATAATCCCACACATTGACCCCACCAATCCCCCTAACCTACACATCTTCGGACACTAAGGCACAATCTCGCATGGCCAATCCATCCATTCTGCACATCTTTTGGACTGCAGGAGGAAACCGGAGCACCTGGAGGAAACGGGGAGAACATGCAAACCCCACACAGTGACCTGAGGCCGGAATTGAACCTGGTCCCTGATGCTATGAGGCAACAATGCTAACCACTGTGTCACCGTGTCGCCCTTCTCCCCTTGCCATGCCAGATCAAAACTTGGTGTCCTTCAACACTCGTTTTACTTTACCTGGATTTTCCAGATCGCATTATCATCAGCAGGGAATACGCGGACAAATCCTCGTTCTCCAAATCCTTCGTTCTGTTCCCTTTTGAACTAAAAGTCAGAAATTGGATCCTGCAAAGCATCCTGCTTACTTTTTAAGACAATCAGTTTTGCCCAGCTCCTCCACAGCAGCAACTTTGGAGAGATCAGGACTGCCGGGTGGGGGGGGTAAATTGAGGTGGGCCGGAGGGGGGGAGGGTGTGGAGGGTGGTGTGAGGCTGTCCCGGACATGTTGGAGGAGCCAGCGATTGGGTGGTGGGGGGATCGTTGGGGCAGCAATGCAGCGCTGACAGATTGACACATGCGCAGTGGCCCGCTCAGCGTTGTGCTGTCCAGCAGGTATAGGCCCTACCCACTGATTTTAATGGTATTCACGCCAGGGCACTCTGCAGTGCACAGAGTGTGGGAGATTCATTTTGAAAATCCTGCTGAAAAAAACCAGTGGGATTTACTCCAGTTTTTACATGAATTTGACACTTAGAATTTTTTTGGGAGAATCCCACCCCAGACTTTCAAATGGTCCTGTCATATATTAAGCTGATCTTTCTCTTCACCCTACCTGTAACTGCAACAATGTATTCTGCACCCTATTCTTTCCTTCTCCCTTTTGTACTCCATGAACAGTATGCTTTGTCTGTATAGTGTACAAGACACAATATTTTTTACTGGATCCCAATACATGTGACAATAATAAATCAAATCAAATAGTGGGGGAGTCCAGTTTGAGGATAAGGCGTAAACTTTTTAGAACTGAGATGAGGAGAAATTTCTTCATCCAGAGAGTGGTGAATTGTGTGGAATTCAATACCATAGAAAGTAGTTGAGGCCAAAATGTTGTCTGATTTCAAGAAGAAATTAGATATAGCTCTTGGGCTAAAGAGATCAAAGGATAAGGAGGATAGGGGGGATCAGGGTATTGAATTTGATGATCAGCAATGATCAAAATGAATGGCAGAGCAGGCTCGAAGGGCCAAATGGCCAACTCCTGCTTCTAGTTGCTATGTTTCTGCTTCTAGTTTCTAAATGACCCATCAAGTCAATCATAGCAATGCATGTGAATTGAGCACAGGAGGATTTTGGCAGTGGGAGTTGTGGAGTTTGGAAGCATTCTTATCTCAGTCTTGTATATAGTGATTTTCCCCCAAATAAACTCCTGCTGGTTTATCTGCCTTGTTGGTTATGTAAATAACAAAACAACTTTTTATGAGTTGGTAGATTTACAAGTATTTTCACTGTGAAGCTCATACCTTGAAGTATCAGTAAATGCATTTCCTTAATGAATCTCCTGTAACGTTGCAAAGTGTTCTGCGTTCAGGCTCCCCCAGATTGGCAGTGATCATCAGAAAGATCAGAGATTGTACTCCAGGATTTCTCTCCCAATGAGGCGTATCAGAGAAGATCTTTTAACGCACGCAACTTTAATCTAATGATGTTTATGTTCTGTCTTGTTTTACCAGTTGGGAAAGCAACCCTTGGACTGCATGTTCGGTTTTCTGTGGAGGTGGAATACAAACTCGAAGTGTTCCTTGCGTTGAAGAGAACATGTACGGTGAAATTATTCCAGTGGAGGAGTGGAAGTGCATGTACGCTTTTAAACCTGCAGTAATTCAAAACTGCAACCTTTTTGACTGCCCAAAATGGATTGCCATGGAATGGTCACCAGTAAGAAATATATATATATTTTTTAAGCTCTTTATTATATAATTTTGTTGGTTAATCGGTTATCCCTGTGTAAATTAAATCTGTTAAGAGCTCAGATTATATGCCAGCAAAACCTCACTCTGCCAGTGTTAGAGCTCTCCAATGCTAAAATCTGAGCTGCTATTTTGGAAGACGAAAACTAATTCTTCACCGTTTTGATGAGAATGCTGTAAGAAATGTGTGGCCGAAATATCACATTTTATAATGTTTTCCCAATATTATTGTGGTATACTGGGCGGCACGGTGGCGCAGTGGTTAGCATTGCTGCCTCACAGCGCCAGGGACCCAGGTTCGATTCCCGGCTTGGGTCACTGTCTGCACGGAGTCCGCACGTTCTCCCCGTGTCTGCTTGGGTTTCCACCGGGTGCTCCGGTTTCCTCCCACAGTCTGAAAGACATGCTGGTTAGGTGCATTGGCCAGGCTAAATTCTCCCTCAGTGTACCCGAACAGGTGCCAGAGTGTGGCGACTAGGGGATTTTCACAGTAACTTCATTGCAGTGTTAATGTAAGCCTACTTGTGACACTAATAAATAAACTGTACTGTGTGTGCGTGTGTGTGCACGTGTGCGTGTGTGTGCGCACGTGGGTGGATGTGTGTGTGACCTAATTAATTCGACTGAAGACAGATTGGAAGATTACAAACATCAAAACAGAGTTAGGTGTGAAATCAAATGTTTTGAAATGGAAATTCAGCAGGGCTAAGATGGGAATAGTGAGCAACGTGTGTGGAAATTTGCATTACGAAGATAAGGAAAGTGGCTTGAAGTTAACTATAGTGTTTCGAAAGGAAGATGGAGAGTTGGAGGAGACCGTAAATGCAATAAAGCAAAATATTAAGTTTATGTTTACCCAAAAGGATTGGCTATAAAAATTACAATGAAGGATGTGTAAATTCTGAGAAAAGGAACATCTAAAGGAGGGTTAAAGATGAAAGAGAAAAATCCCAGTTAACGGGAGATGGAAGACTGTATGGTAGTGTGGTTATGAGATCCTGAAGCAGTATATGCTTCAAATAGACCTGTAAACAAACAGCTGGCACCATCCTCAGTGAGAAGTTTTTGGGTGGGATTTTCCAGCAGTGCTTGCCCCAAGACTGGAAATTCCCGCCTGAGGTCAGTGGACCTTTGCATGGTCCACCCCACCCACTGCGATTTCCGTAGCAGGCAGGATGGGAAAATTCCGTCCTTTGTATCAGTGAGATTCTGGAGGCATGTTTTGGTCCCAGTACTGGGAGAAAAGCTTGTGTAAGACTTTCCCTAGAGCAACAGTGAATATGTGGTAAAACAAAAACTGGAAATCTATGAAGACCATTTGCCTAAAAAGGAAGTATATCTCTGAGTTAATTAAGCAGAAATTGTTTTGGGAAATTTTATTTATTCTTGGGATGTGGGCGTCCCTGGCTGGGCCAGAATTTATTGCCCATCCCTGAGGACATTTAAGAGTCAACCACATTGCTGTGGGTCTGGAGTCACATATCGGCCAGATCAGGTAAGGACAGCAGATTTCCTTCCCGAAAGGACATTAGTGAACCAGTTGTTTTTTTACAGCAATGGTTTCATGGTCATCATTAGACTTTTAATTCCAGATTTTTATTTAGTTCAAATTTCCCCATCAGCCATGCCCAGAGCATTACCCTGGGTCTTTGAATTACTAGCCCAGTGACAATACCACGAGCCACAACCTCCCCATTTTGTATATGTTTGTTGAAGTACTGTTAACTGTATAAATGTAATCTTGCATCTAAGTTTCATTTTTTAAAAATTAATGTTTAAATTTAGTTTTTAAAATCTTCACAAGTGGTTTGAAATTCTTTCTCCTGACTTCAGATGCCTCCTCATAAAATACAAATTGCAAATTGTTGTGATAGCTTGTTCAAGTTTCCCTTTGGGCTGCAGGAGAGAGAACAGAATGTGATAACTTAAATTGCTTCATGGCTGATTATAACATATGAAAAAAACATCTATACTAAAATATTATTGCAATGTAAATGAAAGAGAACAAGAGTGTCATTAATTAGATTGTTTTAACAACTGATAAATACTCCTTTTGAACAAGAAGCTGTTAAGAATTTGTGTGTTTCCTTACAGTGCACAGTAACATGTGGACGAGGACTGCGGTACAGAGTTGTGCTATGCATAGACTACCGAGGGCAACATACAGGTGGATGTAACTCTCAGCTCAAACCGCACATCAAGGAGGAGTGCACTGTGCTAATTCCATGTTATAAAACAAAAGGTAATTTTATAACAAAATGCCTCAGTTGCTCTCTGCATGGCAAATCTATTCCTCCACAATCTGCTAAATGAGAGGAATGGTTAAATAAAATAAACTTCGGTACAGTTCTAAAGATCTAATGGCTTTGTCAGTTAAAGCTTGTTGTTCCATGTTAGGTATGTCATATTTTATGGAGCCAGTAGCCGAGGTTGCTAAGAAGTGTAGGCTGGGATTTTCACCTCCCGCACCCCGTGGCGTGTTTTGCGATGGCAGAGGTGGCCAGCCATTGGCTAACGGTGGAATCTTTTGCTCCCACCGCTGTCAATTGTGTTTCCGTGGGTCACCCTCTGCCATCTGGGAACCCGTGGTATGGGGTCACTGCCAGTGGGACTGGAAGATCCCGCTGGCAGGAACGGCCACAAAATTCCACACATTATCCCGTTTAAGCTAAGTTTATTTATTAGTGTCACAAATAGGCTTACATTAACATTGCAATGAAGTTACTGTGTCACCTAGTCCCCTAGTCACCACACTCCGGCACTTATTCAGGTACACTTAACTCATGGCCTTTCGGGAAGGAAATCTGCCATCCTTACCTGGTCTGGCCTACATGTGACTCCAGAGCCACAGTAATGTGGTTGACTCTCAACTGCCCTCGGGCAACTAGAGATGGGTAATAAATGCTGGCCAGCCAGCGACGCCCACGTACCACGAATGAATAAAAAAAAACGGAGGGAGAATTTAGCACAGCCAGTGCACCGAACCAGCTCGTCTTTCGGACTGTGGGAGGAAACCGGAGCACTTGGAGGAAACCCACGCAGACACGGGGCGAACGTGCAGACTCCGCACAGACGGTGACCCGAGCTGGGAATTGAACCTGGGTCCCTGGCGCTGTGAGGCAGCAGTGCTCACCACTGTGTCACCGTGTCGCCCCATATGCAGCAACATCATCTGTAAATATCCAGCCAGCTTCTATCAGCGTGTCGGTGCCACCAAACATTACCTCTCCTCTCCTTTCATTCACTTCCCAATTGCTTTTGTGTTGCCTCAACATTCGCCAGGTGGTAACCATCCAGAACTTGAGTTCTGATGAAGGTTCTTCCAACTGAAATATTAACTCTGTTTCTCTCTCCATGGACGCTCCCTAACCTGCTGAGTGTGTCCATCACCTTCTGTTCTAACTTCATTCGGTCCTCTCCTGTTCATCTCCTCGGGACTTCCTCAGAATTGTCCTACCCTTCAGAAATCCCTTCTGATCCTCTGATTAACTGATAACTGTCCAAGTGCTTCTCTTACCGTGATGTGGAGTTGCCAGCGTTGGACTGGGATAGGCACAGTAAGTAGCCTCACAACACCAGGTTAAAGTCCAACAGGTTTATTTGGTAGCCCGAGCTTTCAGAGTGCCGCTCCTTCATCAGGTGAGTGCAATGATGAAGGAGCGGTGCTCCAAAATCTCGTGCTACCAAATAAACCTGTTGGACTTTAACCTGGTGTTGTGAGGCTACTTACTCTGTCTCTTAGCGTTAGATTCCAGTAACTTCCCAACTATTGATATTGAACTGACGAGTCTAAAGTTCCCTGGTTTCTTCCTCCCTTTTTAAGTGATGGAATGACATTTACAATTCTCTGATCAAAAGGCAGAATTTGTATTATATACGGAAAGCAGGAATTCCTTACGGATGTATTATGTATTTGCTTGAAAATTCTGCAGTGTATTTGCAAAGCCTGCGGTGTCACCTGTACGAATTTCAAAATATATCGCTGCTATCCTACTGAACTGCTTTTAGGATAATTGAAATAAGTTACGATTGATAGAGAGCCCAGATGACTGGTCAAAACATTCACAGAGTTCAGAGTGGGGGGAGAAAGGAGTCTCGGAGCTCCTTATTCTACAGGCAGAGTTGACCCCATGGGAGCAGTAACTTGTTATCCTGGAGAATGGCTCCATGGATTAATTTAAAATGCACAATAACATTTTGAGGACTTCAGTTGGGGAACTAATACGATTAAACCGACAGGAAAGAATTCTTAATTGAATGGTACAATGTAATTATTGTTTTGCATGAGTCTGGGGACTCTTGGTTTTGACATATGCGTGGTATTTCCAGAAAAACTTCCTGTGGAAGCTAAAGTACCCTGGATTAAGCAAGCACAGGAACTGCAGGAACCTAGAGCTGCTTCTGAGGAGCCAACGTGAGTTCACGGGTTTTCATTTTCACATCATGCTTAATGCAGTATTTGTTTAATAGTGAGACAGCGTTGAGAGTCGTAACCAATGCACTTGCGCAGTATGTTTTTAGTGGTCTGCAATTTGTACAATTATACACTGACCTTTTGAGGATTGAACTTCAGGTTGGATTCTCCCATAAGTTTTGCGACCCCATTGGGAGCCCCGCTCTGCAATTACAGGCAATGTGCCCATCGGGCACAATCATTCTGGAGGCACCCCCCCCACGCTCACCATCTTGTTGAGAGTGGCAGATTGGCTGTCAACGTTGTTGACCCAATCAGAGAAGCAGCAGCTCTGGAGCCATGGCAACTCCATCAGGAGAGATCAGAGCTACTGAGATGGGTTGGTAACTCCTCAATGTGGAGGCACCCTCAGAGGCGTGTATTTAAAGTTAACATTGCCAGGGAGAAGCTTCAGGCTCCCTCGAAGCAGAGGGCTAACTGTTTCCAGGTGCATCGGTCAGGCTGGAGTGTGACATTTCCTGCTGGGAGATGCCCCTTTGAGGCTTGTGCTTCCTTAATGCCCTCCTCCCAACCCCCAGCCCCAGCTGACCTCCTCTAAGGAAATAGCCTCTGAAGGCAGCTGGTGGTCTCCCAGTGGCATAGTGGTTAACACTGCTGCTTCACAGCGTCGGGGACCCGGGTTCGATTCCTGGCTTGGGCCACTGTGCGGAGTTTCTCCCCATGTCTGCGTGGGTTTCCTCCGGGTGCTCTGGTTTCCTCCCAGTCTGAAAGACGTAATGTTTAGGTGCATTGGCCATGCTAAATTCTCCCTCAGTGTACCCGAACAGGTGCCGGAGTGTGGCGACTAGGGGATTTTCACAGTAACTTAATTGCAGTGTTAATGTAAGCCTATTTGTGACACTAATAAATAAACTCTAAAAAACACTGCCAGTGGCAAAATATTGGCACATCCATAAAGTTGGATCCAATTGGGCTTATAGTCAGTTTCTTTCATTGTGCAGGCAGCCAATCTGGGCGCCCTGCCTGCCAATAGGAAACTTCATTAATGGCAGGAATGCATCGAGAAGCTTCCTCATGCAGTTTTCCACCATTTTCCCATTCCCCCACCTCCAAGTCCACCATCACAGGGCCAGAAAAACACAGTCCATCATTTCTGCTTTTTCTCATGTGGTACATAGAGAACTTCGGACAATCCATTTAGTTTTACTTTCGAGTACATGTTTATTGATGAGGGATGGTTCTGAGTCAGGTGATCTCAGAAAACTCTGGCCATGTTTTGATGTACTGCTTCTGAAATGCTGTTCCTCATCAAGCTTCCAATATTGTTTATTGTTCTGTATTCAGCTGAAATATGCATTGTTCAAATCCTGCAAAGAACTTCACTGTTTCGTTAGAAATTTCATTCCGAAATGTGCAGAAATTTACCCTGACCTTTAGTGGACATCACAGTCGAAGATTTCAAAGAGTGACTGCAGCCAGTTTGTGCATTTGTAATTAGAATGTCAAATGGGCTCTGCGGACATTTATGTAGACTTGAATTCCACTTTCTATACCTTGTCTGACATTGAATTGAACATTCTAACTGACACTTCCTGGTTTAGACTCTGCGTTGCTCACTAATGGTTCTGCAATCTGATTAACACACGGGGGCGGACTTTGCCTCCCGCGTTCGCCCCAAGGTTGGAAATTCCCACCCGAGGTCAATGGACCTTTGCGCGGTCTGCCCCCACCCGCTGTGATTCCCGTGGCGGGTGAGATGGGAAAATTCCACCCATGATTGCTTCTCTTGTTCACATGCGTGCTCTATCCAGGGCGCTGTTCTTTCTCGATAGTTAGCTGAGATGATCTTCTGGACCAAAGGCCTATAATAGGTCTGTGCAGGTGCAAGTGTAGCAAACAGCTGTCTCAGTTCAGACGGTGTTGAAGTGGAAACTTTCCTGCTTCCTGACTGTGATAGACTCGAACAAAATTCGTTCCGACAATACAACTATTTATTTACGACAGACTGCATGCAGTTTTGGCTGAAACTTGGGTTCAGAGAGCAGTTATTACAACTTGCTAATTCCTCCTCAAGTCCGCAATTACAGAGAAACAGTTCAGTATTTATACATAATCATTATCAGTTTTCGTGACCAGAGCATATTCAGGAATTCAATTAGTAATAGAATCGTGAGCAGTATCATTAATCAGGTTTTAACTTGCTGACCTCCCAGAACTCGTTGTCTCATTATTCATACCCTTATCTTGTCCTTTGATGAACCAGAAGAAGGTCGGTGACTCCTTCCTCCCTGACCTTATCTTGTTTTATTGACTCATACAGCCTTATTAACTCTTACAGGGGTCTGGCGTTTTGAAATAGCTTTGGTCAGCCGTTCTTTATATTGTCACAAATAGTTGACCAATTTTCCCATCATGCCCTTACTTAGTTCGTACAACTTCACAACAGGAGGGATAGTTTAATAGCTAGGGAGCTGAACCAATATATGAATTGACAATTGTTTGGGCAACCTTTTTTGCTTCTCAGTGTAAAGCATGCCTTTCAACATGTTCTTACCATTTGGCCCCAGTGTTGTGACAATTATTTCTCAGGCCAGTCACAACATAGCCAGTTTCAAGGACTTGCTCCAGACTTCACTAATAGGCCTCCCATATTTGCGCACCCCAATCCCAATACAAGGTCCGAACAGTACACCGTCCCTGCCGTGCAGCAAGTAAGGATTCATAGAGGAAAATTGGGCCCATTGCTTTCAATCTTTAAAGTATGAAAATGTTTTCTAAATGTCTGCTAACAATAGTTATTCCAGGCAATTGGCACGGAACTATGCATCGCATCGTAACTCCCGTGGGAAATCATGTCTGTAATGTAGAAATGACATGCAGTTCAGTAGCATAGCCATTCCATCATCTAGCGATCTTGTGGTGAATATGCTTTAATGTGCCAGTGAAACTTCACCATACATCAAAGTAAGTTAAATATTAAGAACAGCCATTGACTGATTTAAGGAAAGTCATAATGAATAAGACTGAGTGATGCTAATAAGAGTTGAGCTTTAGAAGTAACAAGAACGCATTCCTGAGAATTCTGGTGGTCTGTTTTTAAACACAGCGGAGCTAATCCAAATCCATTAGTCAAAATTGTGAACATTTACATTACAGAACAATGATGGTGTTTAACTTTCAGAAGTTACATTTCATATTCCATTGTCCCAGTCCTGATGGATGGCCTTAAAAAGAATGTTGCACAACTGCGTACAAACAAATGCAGGAAAGATACTTTACTCAGCAAGGAGTGTAGTGGAACGCAGTGAAAATGTGTTGTGACCCTCATTCTGCTGGATGGTCCCTTTCCCAAAATTAAATTTTGCTTTGTGCTTAATTCGGTAGCACGGTGGCACAGTGGTTAGCACTGCTGCCTCACAGCACCAAGGACCCGGATTCAATTCCGGCCTCAGGCCACTGTCCATGTGGAGTTTGCACTTTCTCCCCGTGTCTGTGTGGGCTTCCTCCAGGTGCTCTGGTTTCCTCCCACAGTCCAAAGGTGTGCGGGATAGGTTGATTGGCCATGTTAAATTGACCCTCGTGTCAGGGGGATTAGCAGGGTAAATATGTGGGGTTATGGGAATAGTGTCTGTGTGGGATTGTGGTCGGTGCAGACTCGATAGGCGGAATGGCCTCCTTTTGCACTGTAGGGATTCTGTGACTTCTATGACTCCAGTAGTTCCAACAATCCAGTGATGAGTCTGTGGTGCTGCATATTGTCAGTGGAAGTGGGGTCAGTACAGGGGAACAGGACTGTACAGTTACAAACATGTCTGAATCTAGTTCAAAGCTAAAATGACAAGAGGCATCCTGTGAGTCCAGAGCGAGAAACTGTGTCTCCTTAAGCAAACTGATTAATGAACCCTTAAAGAGTAGCATTGAATCTGAACCAGAAGTGAATTCAATAATAAATTAATGAGAGGGAAAGAAAGACTGGATTAACCGAGAAGGATAAAAGACACAAGTTTGATAAATGTTTGAAAAATATGTTTTCTTCTTTAAACAAAGTTTGAATCTCTAACAATAACAATGGCTGATTGGCCATTACAGGCAATTGGCACTGAACTATCCATCGCATCGTAACTCCCATGGGAGTTGTCCCATGATAAATTGCCCCTTAGTGTCAGGGGGATTAGCAGAGTAAATACATGGGGTTGCAGGGATAGGAGCTGGGTGGGATTGTTGTTGGTGCAGGCTTGATGGGCCAAATGGCCTCCTACTGCACTGTAGGGATTCTATGAATAACTAAAAGCTGAAAGAGCGAGATTCCACAATTGTAAAAGCGAATTTTCCGTGCCAAAGAAGTTGTTTCACATTTTAGGACTTGCCGTGTTATTAAAAGAGACTGAAATGGACAAACCATAACTTTCTGTGGCAATCTTAGTCCCTATTTATGAAATCAGAACATAGACTTCACACCATTCAATGGGAAACCACACATTTCCATGCAGATTTTGGATGAGACGGTATCTCAGATACCAAATTCTTTTTTCTAAGTCTAACTGCGCACGTCCACAGAAGTTGTTGTCTGGTTTATACATAAATAACAGTGAGGGCTGTATGAGGTGAGGTGGAGGGGCTGTAGAGTTTAATATTGCAAACGGACAGTAATGTTGCTTATTTTCTTGCTTCTTCACAGATTCATTCCTGAGCCCTGGTCGCAATGCAGTACTTCATGTGGAGTTGGCAAACAAGTACGAGTAGTCAAGTGCCGTGTTCTGCTTTCATTTTCTCAAACAGTGGAGGAGCTGCCAGATGAGGAATGTGAAGAGGATAAGCCACCCGCTGAGCAAACTTGTTTCTTGGCACCGTGTGATGGGGCGACTGCAATGTATGAATCAGAGGTGATTTACCATGATTGGGATGCCAATGAGATGGAAGAGCAATTTGATTGGGAATATGAAGGTTTCACCCCATGCTCAGCTTCATGTTTAAGAGGTATTCTTTTCATAACTTCAAAGATTGCACTGTTGAGCTTCTTGACTCTGGTTGGTCCCAAAACTAAGCTAAACAACACTACTGCACAATCATTTTTTCTTTCTATTACTTTAGCAGACCCAAATTAATGTCAGCAAGGTGTTTGATTACAGGAAGCATCCCAATGCAGGCCAAACTCTACACCTATAGGTTTGCAGGAATGGTCACAATGCAGTGACTAGGAACCTTAGTCCCACCCACTTTTCTTCTCATAGAATCATCAACTGGTTACAGCACAGAATGAGGCCATTTGGCCTATCATGTACATGCTGGCCTTCTGAAGGAGAAATTCACATGTGCCACACCCCTGCCTTTTTTCCCCCATAGCCCTACAAATGTTTCCTTTTCAAATAAGAATCCAATTCCCTTTGGAAAGCTTCAATGAATGTGCCTCCAGCACACTCTCAAGCGATGCAATCCAGACCCGTGCCACTCGCTGTGTGAAGAGATTTTTCCTCATGTTGCCATTGTTTCTTTTGCCAATTATCTTAAATTTGTGCTCTCTTATCCACCAACGGGAACAGTTTCCCTCTATCCACTCAGTCCAGAACCCTCATGATTTTGATTACCTCTACCAAAAGTCCTGTCAACCTTCTCTCCTCCAAAGAGAACAGTCCCCATTTCGTCACTCTTTCTACATTAGCTGAAACACTCTCTCCGATGACTTCACATCTTTCCTAAGCGTGCTCTCCAGAATTGGATGTGATACTTCAGTTGAGGATGAACCAGTATTTCGTACAAGTTTAAGGTAGCTTTCTTGATTTTGTAGTCAATGCTCCTATTGATAAAGTCCAGGATGTCTGTCATGTACTTTATTAACCATTCTCTCAACCTGTCCTGGCACCTTCAATGAATCATTCACTTATATACCCAGGTCCCTCGTCACCGACACTCCTTTTACAATTCTACCCTTTGATATTGTCTCTCCACATTCCTTCTATCAGAATCATAGAAATCATAGAAACCCTACAGTGCAGAAGGAGGCCATTCGGCCCATCGAGTCTGCACCGACCACAATCCCACCCCACATATTTACCCTCTAACCTACGCATCCCAGGACTCTAAGGGGCAATTTTTAACCTGGCCAATCAACCTAACCCGCACATCTTTGGACTGTGGGAGGAAACCGGAGCACCCGGAGGAAACCCACGCAGACACGAGGAGAATGTGCAAACTCCACACAGACAGTGACCCGAGCCGGGAATCGAACCCGGGACCCTGGAGCTGTGAAGCAGCAGTGCTAACCACTGTGCTACCGTGCCGCCCATGTGAGGGGAGTGCTGCTTAAAGTGGTAATTTGAGCACAATGACGTGTAGCCACCAAATTCCTCACCAACTTAGGACAAAACTCAGGGGGCAGCACAGTGGTTAGCACTGCGGCTTCACAGCGCCAGGGACCCGGGTTCGATTCCCGGCTTGGGTCACTGTCTGTGTGGAGTTTGCACGTTATCCCCGTGTCTGCATGGGTTTCCTCCGGGTGCTCCGGTTTCCTCCCACAGTCCAAAGACGTGCTGGTTGGGTGCGTTGGCCATGCTAAATTCTCCCTCAGTGTACCCGAACAGGCACCAGAGTGTGGCGACTAGGGGATTTTCACAGTAACTTCATTGTAGTGTTAATGTAAGCCTACTTGTGACACTAATAAATAAACTTTAAAACTTTAAACAAATAGTACTTCATTATCACTTGATCAAAATCCTGGGACTCCCTACGTAACACCACCTTTGAAATACCTTCACCCCCTGGGACACTCTCAGTGGCAGCAACAAATGAATAATTAATGACTTCTTTTTAAATCTGTTTTCTTAGAAATGTGAGAAAAGATTACTGTGAAAAGTAACATTGTGGAGCAAACCGTCACTTGCTGGATAAAGTGTCTGTGACCTGCGGTTCATACCTTATTACAAGTTTATCCTGTTGTGTAATCCCAGAGTAATATTAATCCAATTTTGAGATTTTGATTCTCCATTTTCTGATGTTGAAAAATAGGAAACAACTCATAGGGGGCGATCTTGAGCCCACACTCGCTGCCCACGGGAATGGCAACGAGGTCTCAAGATTCGGCAAAGTTCCAGAAGTCACAGATCTCACTGATGAGATTGTGACCTCCGATGTTTGCCACCCCGTCCGGTAACGCAATCCCATTCAAGTCCATAACAGGTGTGAACCTGATTTAAATACATTTTAATGGAACTAAAATTAACCCCCCACCCCCCCCCCTGCCCTTTATTGACCCCCTGCTGTATTTTCAAACCCCACCAACGTGACACCATGGGCAGTTTACAACAAGTTCACCCAGACATGAACCTATCGTGGGGATTTTCCGGGGGCACAAAGGTCACTATAGCCCTCGGGTGATAGGGACGTGGCTGGGCAGAGCCCTGGCAAGCCCCTGGCACATATTAGCACTGAGGTTGGCACCATGCCCACGTCAACCTGGCAGTACCTGCCTGTGCCAGAAGCAGACCTCATTGGATGTCTCATTGGCAGGAGGGTGGGTGATTCATCTGTATATGTGTGTATATGTGTCCATCCCTGAAAGTTGGCACCCAGGTTGATAGGATTGTTAAGAAGGCGTATGATGTGTTAGCTTCTATTGGTAGAGGGATTGAGTTTCGAAGCCAGGAGGTCATGTTGCAACTGTACAAAACTCTGGTGCGGCCGCACTTGGAGTATTGCGTACAGTTCTGGTCGCCGCATTATAGGAAGGATGTGGAAGTGTTGGAAACGGTGCAGAGGAGATTTACCAGGATGTTGCCTGGTATGGTGGGAAAATCGTATGAGGAAAGGCTGAGGGGCTTGAGGTTGTTTTCGTTAGAGAGAAGAAGGTTAAGAGGTGACTTAATAGAGGCATACAAGATGATCAGAGGATTAGATAGGGTGGATAGTGAGAGCCTTTTTCCTCGGATGGTGATGGCTAACACTAGGGGACATAGCTTTAAATTGAGGGGTGATAGATATAGGACAGATGTTAGAGGTAGGTTCTTTACTCCGAGAGTAGTAAGGGCGTGGAATGCCCTGCCTGCAGCAGTAGTAGACTCGTCAACATTAAGAGCATTCAAATGGTTATTGGATAAACATATGGATGATATTGGAATAGTGTAGGTTAGATGGGCTTTAGATTGGTTTCACTGGTCGGCGCAACATCGAGGGCCGAGGGGCCTGTACTGCGCTGTAATGTTCTATGTTCTATGGTGGTGGCTGGGTGTGGACATGGGGGCTGGGGAAGCTGGTGATGATTGTGTAGGTGGGGGGGAAGGGGTCCAATATTTGGGGGGAGGGGTGTGCTGGCTCTGACTGTTGGGGGGAAGGGTTCTGATGTTCAGGGGGAGAGATGTGCTGGCACTGATTGTTGGGGGGAAGGGGACGGATGTTCAGGGGCGGCGGGGGGTTGTCGGCACTGACTATTGTGGAGCAGGGGGGTGGTGGTTGGGAGAAATGCCGGCTCCGACTCCGATAGTGGTGTAGTGAGGGGGGAGGGTGAACGCCGGCTCCGATCAGGGCGTGAGGGGAGGGGAGGAGCCCCTGACACCTCCGTGGTGGGTTGGGGCGAGGAGGAGGTAATTGTTTGCTCTGCTCGGGTTTCCCTTTACATATGGCGCCCTGATTTCAGAGCAGCCGGGCTTTTCCAGCGTGTTGAGCTCCCGCCTCCCCGCTTGATGGCTTGAAACACGCCCACCTGTTTTTTTGGTGGCAGAGTGCAGTAAGATCTGAAGAGAAACACACTCTTTTTCTCACCGGAACTCTGCCATCTTTTGGTAAAATTCCACCCCGTAGTCTATTTTAAATATGTAAGAATCTTGCTGATACAAACTTGTTGAAAGAGTTTTTTGTTATTCATTCGTGGGACATGGGTGTTGCTGGCTGGGCAGCACTTCTTGCCCATCCCTAGTTGCCCTTGGGGGGCAGTTGAGAGTCAACCACATTGCTGTGGCTCTGGAATCAGGTGTAGGTCAGACCAGGTAAGGATTCCCTTCCCGAAAGGACATTAATGAACCGGGTAGGTTTTTCGGACAATGGACAATTGTTTCATGGTCACCAGTAGATTCTTAATTCCAGATTTTTAAAAAATTGAATTCAAATTCCACCAGCTGCCGTGGCAGGATTCGAACCCGGGTCCCCAGAATATTAGCTGAGTTTCTGGATTAATAGTCTTGCCATAATACCGCTCCAGCTATCGCCTTCCCAAAGAGTTCAAGGTGTTAAGAAGTGTTTGCAAAGATTTTCTTTGCATTGGATTACATAATAAGCAATGTTCCTGATATATTTTGTATACTTTATTTCCTGGAAGTTTTTACTTGTGTACTAAGAGTAATTCACTAACCTATCTTATTTAGCACTCCATATCAGTTAATTAGCTGTGTGATGTGTGTGCCAACGCTGATTCCTTCGATAATTCTATGTTTATTTCCACCATCAGGGAAACAGGAAACGATCGTTGTGTGTCGTAACAAACACACGCAGGAAAGTGTGGACGACAGTTTGTGCGACACCTTCAAGCGTCCTCCACATATGGTTCGAGCTTGCGGTACTGGGCCTTGTCCTCCCAGGTATGTTTCACTCTCCACTTCTGGGAAACAACCTTTAAAACAGTTTCACACTTTGTATTTTATAATTGATGTTCCAAATTCAATGAAAATATATTCAATTCAACTCGACAAGTCTACAGCACGGTGTGGCGGTCTTGTGGCGCAGTGGGTAGCATCCCTGCCTCTGAGCCAGAAGCTCCGGGTTCCAGTCCCACAACAGGACTCGATGGTCAAGGAAGGTGTGTTCATAACACGGTCAAACAGGTTGAGTGGAAGTTGATGTGAAGATGAGTAAACTCCAAGTTAAGTGAAATGACATTCAAAGCAGTGAATGTAAGCTCTCAGGACAAGTCCTGTGAGTTCAAACCTTTCACTGAGACTAATGCAATTTCACGTCTCAAAGGCTTCCCAGCTTGTCAGTTTCGAGCCAGTTTTGGGGATTTAACTGACTCCTCCGTTCCCCGCAGCCCACAATCGAGAATTGAGGAAGAGGGCGTTATAGCGAAAGGTCTCGTGGCACAATGGATAATACAGTAAGATTTTTAACAACACCAGGTTAAAGTCCAACAGGTTTATTTGGTAGCAAATGCCATTAGCTTTCGGAGCACTGCTTCTTCGTCAGATGGAGTGGAAATCTGCTCTCAAACAGGGCACAGAGACTTTAACCTGGTGTTGTTAAAACTTTTACTGTGTTTACCCCAGTCCAACGCCGGAATTTCCACACAATGGATAATAACCAGGATTGAAACAATGAACCTTTGGCTGATGCACCAAATATTCTGTCCCACCTGCGATGATTCCCGCTGTGGACAGGACTGGAAAGTCCTGGCCAGTGTCCCGGTCACTGAGGCAGAAACTCCGGGTTCAAACCCCACCACTTGATAGCAATCAAACGGGTTGAGTGCATCAACCTGTAAATCCTTCCAAACATGCCAATGGCTGGCAGTAAGAGTGGGAAACTCTCCTGGGGCAGGATTTTCCGGCCACACTCGCCCCAAGAGCGAGGTCTGAATCCCACCTGCTACGCTGCCTGTCGTGGACAGGACGGTACAATTCCACCCATTGTCAGCCATGCTTGATATGGAGTGGCATCCCTCAAACTGTAAGACCCTGGCAACAGACTCGTGACCTGTTCTGGGATTTACTAGCTATGGAAACAGACGAAAGTCTGCCTTAGCGCGACACTATGTATGGGAAGAGAATTGGAATTGGAAAGTGTTATAAAGGGAGAGATGTGGAAGTCTAACTGTTGTCTTTCAGTCCTCTGCTGTAATGTTGGGCTGTAGTTTTGAGGAAGAATAGTGTTTTGTGTGAAACTCCTCATTGACATCAGCAGATTTGTAAACAATGAAATGGAAAATCTGAATCTGGGCTTTTTCCCAGCTCGATCCATTCTGCTGCGTTGGAGTGTCAGGGTGTCCCGACAGATGTACTGCCAACCCGAGTGAAGGGAGGGTGTGGAGGGAGGCAAATGGAAACAGCTGCTGTGGAGGCAAGAATCCTGCAGCTGGAACATCTTGAATATCCAGCAGCAGCACCAATAACAATGATCCATTACTTTTGCCTGCACTCTCCTTTTAAATTGAGATCGACAGTCCACCTGGTGTAACAATGATAACGTTGTTTGCATCTAACATTCTTGAACTGACAATGACAGGAAGTATAACATTTGACATATAGCAAGATTCTGTCATCATTGCCTCATCTCAATATATTTATTGGTATTTGGGCAGATGTGACATTATGCTCTTAGTAATACAGGCAATGATTCAATGTTTCCATCTAGTTTTCTACACTAATATGAGAGTCATAGGATGGTTACAGCTTAAGAGGAGGCCATTTGGCCCATCAATTCTAGACTGGCTCTCTGCAAGAGACCTGATGGAACAGTAGAGAGAAAGATAGCCTACAGTATCTGCTTCCAGCCACTAGTTTTGAAGTCAAAAACAGTTTCAAAGGGTAACTGAGAGATCCAGAATCAGTTCATATTCATAACCTTTATAATTACCGGTGATACAGTGAAGTATGCAGTAACATTCAAAGGCATTACCATCACAGAATCCCCCACTATCAACATCCTGGGGTTACCATTGACCAGACACTGAACTGGACTAACCATATAAATACGGTGACCACAAGAGCAGGTCAGAGGCAAGAAATCCTACAGTGAGTAACTCACATCCTGACTCCCCAAAGCCTGTACACCATCTACAAGGCACAAGTTAGGAGTGTGATTAAATATTCTCCCCTTGCCAGGATGAGTATAGCTCCAACAGCACTCATAAAGCTCAACACCATCCAGGATAAAGTGGCCCCTTTGATTGGTACCCCATTCACAAATCCTTACTCTCCACCATCAATGCACAGTGACAGCAGTGTGTACCGTCTACAAGATGCACTTCAGGAACTCACCAAGGCTCCTTAGATTGTACCTTCCAAACCCATGACTGCTGTCAGATGCAGATGCGCAGCAGATGCATGGGAACACCCCCGCTGCTTGCAAGTTCCCTTCCAAGCCACACACCATCCTGACTTGGAAATTTATCGCCATTCCTTCACTGTCGCTGGGTCAAAATCCTGGAACTCCCTCCCTACAGCACATGGACTACAACGGCTCAAGAAGGCGACTCACCACCACCTTCTCAAGGGCAATTAGGGATGGGCAATAAATGCTGGCCCCATTACCCACATCACAAGAATGAATCGAAAAAAGGGCAAATACAGCAAGACTGCATTCACAAATGTAGGATTTTGCTGGGTTGTGAGTCCAGTGGAATAGTTACAAGCTACATGCTTAAAAGAAACAGAAGTTTTAAATGAAAATGTATTTAAAAAATTTTAAGGCAACATTGGCTTAAGTAACTAGCTATTAATGTTTGGGTGCTGCACACATTTGAGCTAGTGAAAGGCCAATGAAGGTTGGAATAGAGAGTTTGGGCAACAAAGGATGTTTAGTGATGTGTGACAGTGTGATAAAAGACATTGATTTATGGCTCCCGAACCTGTGAGTTCTCCAAATGGTGGATCAGAGCAATCAGGGGGAAGCCAGCGTGCAGATACAGACCGTATTCCTGAGGGAGCGGAATACTCTCCTACACAATACACTCGTACCTCCTAGTGACTAGCCCGTTATATGACAGCATTATAAAGGGCCTGGGAGCAAACTTCTTACTTACTCCTATCATGTGGACATGGTGAAGTTGAACTAAATAAACAGAGGAAATGAAAGTCAGTTTCCTTTAGAACTAATTTCTGTAAAATTAGAAGATACACTTGGGAGCTTTCATATAACCAGAAATGTACTTGTGGTATGAACTGTAGAATCGCATTCTTCCCAATTTTTCTGATTGTTTATTTATTCTACTGATTTTCCTTCAGTTTCTCTTCACTGGAATGTGACCCTTTTGGAAATAGCCTTGAAATTTGTGGTTACAGTTTGCAGTGGTTACGAAGGGCAAGATTTTCCTCTTTCTGCATTAATCAGAAAAAAAACCTTGATTGGTGACTTATCAGGCCTGGTACATCTCCAAGAAATTCACATACAACAGTTTGTTTTGAAATATATATGAGCAGACATAGAGGGAGGAGGGTCTCACCAATAGAAAACTGGTCATGAACTTTTCTTTTAGCCCCACTCGCTTCCCTGAGAAACTCCGGCAGAATTGTGCAGGGAAAGATATAAATGGAAAGAGAGTTCTGACCTCGAGCTGATGCTGTTAAATGAAAGAGGGTGCACGGTGTTGTATCAGAACCGGCCTGTGCACACAGCAGAGCTGGCATGGCCTTGGCTGAGGCCCTTTAACTCCGCTATAACACTGGGTATAAATGCTGACTCTTGGGGGGGGGGGGGTCATTTTTCAAAGTGACACTTCTGAAGTAGCAATGGGAAATCTGAGTTCTTCTGTCAATCTTCCCAGTGTGCACCCTTGGAGGGAGAAAGGTGGAACCCATCCCTCACCTCAGTACCCCGTGTCTCAGGCTCTTGCACTGATATCCACCTCCATGGAAAGAATGGCCACTGATGTGCAGAATCAGATGGAGCGTCACTGAGCGCGTGCGGACCCGGACCCGCCCTGTCTGCCGCTTCATATACGATGAGGGAAAGACTCTCCTTGATGCTTCAACACCTGACAGAAATGCAGCCAAGTGCTCTCCAGCTGTTGGATTGCAGACAGCTGCAGGTGGGCTATCAGAGGGCAGATGGAAAAAGGGCCGGTGGGAATTTAAGGCCTCTTCCCTTTTTCACTCTTTGTTCTCCCACCCCCCCCCCCCCCCCCCCCTCCCACCAGCCAGGTAGAACTGCATGTGTTGCCTCCTGCCCCTGATCTGGCCTACATGTGACTCCAGACCCACAGCAATGTGGTTGACTCTGCCCCTGTCCATGTACCTCCTTCATAGAATCCCTACAGTGCAGAAAGAGACCATTCAGCCCATCAGGTCTGCGCCGACTCTCTGATAGAATATCTTACCCAGAACCTCTCCCCCGCCCTATCCCCGTAAACCCATATGTTTTACCATGGCTAATCCATCTAACCTACATACCTTGGGACACAAAGGGGCAACTTAGCATGGCCAATCCACCTAATTCACATATCAGCCCAGCAAGGCTGCACCGACTCTCTGACAGAGCATCTTACCCAGACCCACTCCCCTGCCCTATCTCCATAACCCCTTGCATTTACTATAGCTAATCCACACATCTTTGGTATGTGGGAGGAAACTGGAGCACCCGGAGGAAACCCATGCAGACTCCACACAGTCGCCCAAGGCCGGAATTTAACCCAGGTCCGTGGCACAATGAGACAGCAGTGCTAACCACTCTGCTGCCTTCATGCTGGAGCTCTGTGACCATCCCCTTTTCCCTGTGGAACAGTGTGCGCCTACATCTGTCGGCATCTTTCCAGGTGCTTCAGTTATTGGCCTAGTTCTCCTCCTGCTCCTTATCTAAGTTCCATGGTGTATCTACATAGGCTTCTCCCTTGCAACAGTGAAAACTGACAGAAGGAAGTTGATGTGGGATGGTGGCACAGTGGTTAGCTGCCTCAGAGCGCCAAGAGCCCAGGTTCGATTCCCGGCTTGGGTCACTGTCTGTCTGGAGTTTGCACATTCTCCCAGTGTCTGCATGGATTTCCTCCGGGTGCTCCGGTTTCCTCCCACAGTCCAAAGATGTGCAGGTTAGGTAGATTGGCCGTGCTTAGTGTCAGGGGGACGAGCTAGGGTAAATGCATTGGGTTATGGGGATAGGGCCTGGGTGGAATTGTGGTCGAAGATGGGCCAAATGGCCTCCTTCTGCACTGTAGGATTCTATGATACTATTCTATAAGTAAACTCCAAGGTAAATGAAATGACATTCAAAGCAGTGAATGTAGGCTCTCAGGACAAGTCCTGTGAGTTCAAACCTTTCACCGAGACTAATGCAATTTCACGTCTCAAAGGCTTCCCAGCTTGTCAGTTTTGACCCAGTTTTGGGAATTTTGACCCCTCCCTTCCCCGCACCCCACAATCGAGAATTGAGGAAGAGGACGTTATAGAGGGAGGTCTCATGGCTCAATGGATAGTGACCAGGCTTGAAGGGAATGAACCTTTGGCCGATGCACCAAATATTCTGTCCCGCCTGCGATGATTCCCGCTGTGGACAGGACTGGAAAATCCTGGCCAGTGTCCCGGTCACTGAGCCAGAAACTCTGGGTTCAAACCCCACCACTTGATGGCCATGGAAGGTGTGCTCATAACATGGACAAATTGGTTGGTATCAACCTGTACATCCCTCCAATATGCTTCTTATTCTTTCATGGGATGTGGGCATCGCTGGCTGGGCCAGCATTTGTTGCCTGTCCCGATTTCTTTTTTAAATACTTTATTCCATTCTTAAAGTTACAAAGCCAGTGCTCAGAGTGGACAGGGCAAGCCCTTAATCCATCTCTCTGCTTGCTCCAAATACCAAATTCAAATTGAATCCAATTCATGGTCCCCACAAGAGAGACAAACGAGATAAGCTGATAAGAAAAGGCATTGACCCCATCTTGGGCTTGATCTGACCCTTGATCTCAGCCAAAAGACCAACGCTAATTCCCCTTGAACTGAGTGGCGTTCTGGGCCATTTCAGAGAGCAGTTATTGCTGTGGATCTGGAGTTGCATGTAGGTCAGACCAGGTAAGGATGGCTGATTTCCTTCCCTAAAGAATATTTTATGACAATTGATGACAGTTTCATGGTCAATATTACTGAGACTAAGGGCTCAATCCTACCGCTTGCTCACGCCACGCTCTCGCTGCAGCGAAGACGGAGAATTTGGCGACAAGCCAAATCTCCATTCACTGCAGCGGGATGGAAGAATTCCGCTGTCGTGAAAATTCCGGCCAAGGTTTCAATTCTAGATTTTCTATTAGGGATAAGGCCTGGGTGGGACTGTCGTTGGGTGCAGGTTCGATGGGCCGAATGACCTTCTCCTGCACTGTAGGTATTCTAAGACTCTGTGATTCTATTCATTGAATTTAAATTCCACCAACTGCCATGGTGGGATTTGGACCTGTGTCCCCAGCTCTCTGGATTACCACTAGACCGTCCAATGTTTAAGGTAGGCTGGAAGAGTAGGAGAGTTTTCTGGACGGCCATATTTGATGTGGAGCAGTGCTCCTCAAGCTGTGTAGCCTCTGGGTACAAGTTGGGACCTGTTCTAGATACTTCGCTATGGAAACGGGTATAAACACATGCTGCCTCATGAGTCAACAGACACAGGAAGCTTCTGTCTAAGTGTAGTGAAGGTGAACAAATTAATGCATAAACTGTTCAGGGACACAGGTCAGTTGTAGCAGAAACAGTTATGTTATTGAGTAGCTGCGCAGGCTCTGCAGGATCTGTCTATGATAAACATTGCAGTGACTGCTAACACCAGCATTGTTCTCTACCTGTCTGCTTCATGGTCTCAGCTATCTACAGGGACTCATATCTACAGGGGCGGCACGGTAGCACAGTGGTTAGCACTGCTGCTTCACAGCTCCAGGGTCCCGGGTTCGATTCCCGGCTCGGGTCACTGTCTGTGTGGAGTTTGCACATTCTCCTCGTGTCTGCGTGGGTTTCCTCCGGGTGCTCCGGTTTCCTCCCACAGGCCAAAGATGTGCGGGTTAGGTTGATTGGCCAGGTTAAAAATTGCCCCTTAGAGTCCTGGGATGCGTAGGTTAGAGGGATTAGCGGGTAAATATGTGGGGGTAGGGCCTGGGTGGGATTGTGGTCGGTGCAGACTCGATGGGCCGAATGGCCTCCTTCTGCACTGTAGGGTTTCTATGATTTCTATGATTTCTATTGATACAATAGCTATTGCCGTCTTATAAGGAGATGACGAAAGCCAAGTTGTGTCATGCAAAAAACCAAAATTTGCATTTATATAGCACCTGTTAACCACAGGGCTTGATCTGGCAACAGTTAGCACAGAGTCAAAGGGCAGGTGTCCTAAAGCTTGGCCAAACGGATAGGCTCTAAGCGGCATCCTAAAGGAGCCGAGGCAATGGAGAACCAAAGAGGTTTGGGGAGGGAATTCCAGGGCTGAATGGCTGAAGGCACAACTGGTGGAGTGCAGGAAGTGGAAATGTGCAAGAGGTCAGAGTTAGAGAATGCAAAGTTCTTGGAGGATTGTTCGGTGTGAGGAAGCGCCAGAGATTCGGAGCCATTGCTATGGATTCCAGCAGATTAGGTTTTGCTAACCAAATCATCTGGCCAAGTTAAGGAGCATTATTGGCAAGTAGTGATTTTTGAAAAATTCATTCCTGGGATGTGGGCGTCGGTGGCTGGACCACCATTTATTACCCATCTCTCGGGGCATTTAAGAGTCAACCACATTGCTGTGGATTTGGAGTCACATTGTAGGCCAGACCAGGTAAGGATGACAGATTTACTTCCCTAAAGGACATTAATGAACCATTAACCATTACAACAATCGACAATGGTTTCATGGTCTTCATTAGACTTTTAATTCCAGATTTTTTTAAAAATTGAATCTCACCATCAGCCAGAGCATTACCGTGGGCCTCTGGATTGCTAGTCCAGTGACTACCAATATGCCACTGTTCCTAAGATCATCTCTTAAACAGGAAGAACATTTCTGGTGATCACGAGAACTTGCACAAATTAGACTCGCAGATCAGATGGCGACAGAGTTTACTGTGTCCCTGCTGGATGTGCACAATCCCTAAATTCTTGGCTCCCGCAAACGCTCCCGGAAACCATTTCAGCCCCAACTGTTTAAAGCATTGTGAGGTTTGACCTCGGGTCATGTTCACCCGGGAGAAATATTACACACAGCATTTTTTCACTTCATCATCAATGTAAGCTAGCAGCTCCGAATTAGATGTTTTTCAGTAATCAGATATGCAAATGAAATTTGAACTCCATTGATGCAGAAGAAATCAGAAGGGGGTATGAACATACAGCACCAGAGTGTGGATTTGGGGAATGTGTCACGGTATCACCTTCAATCTCAGGCCAATGAGAGCTTTACCAGGAAAAATAAAAGTTCTGTATGTGGCAAGGTCAAAATATGTACAGCCAGTGAAACATTTCAGCTGTTTGAAAAGGAACCTCTGTGTTCGAAATTCTTCTCCATTCCCCTGCCCGAACTTTGTCTGTCTCACTCTCTGCTGAGCTCCTGCCATCTATGGAATACCTCTTGCTCTTCAATTCAGTCCTTAGGGGAAGTTTGAGAGTCACATCAGGAGCTGCCAGCAAAATGCCTCTTGGTGGGCGTCCCAGGCCGTGCTATCGATTTTTCATGTCGCAATACAGCTGCTTCCTCAATGACCTTCCTTCCATCAAAAGTAGGGATGTTCGCTGCTGACTGCACAATGTTCAGCACCATTCACGACTCCTCAGATACTGAAACAGTTCATGTCCAAATACAGCAAGACCTGGACAATGTTCAGGCTTGGGCTGACTAGTGGCAAGTAACATTCGTTCGTGTAACACAAGTGCCAGACAATGACTCACCTCCAAAGAAAAGAGGATCTAACCATTGACCTTTGACAATCAATGGCATCACCATCACTAAATCCCTCACTGTCAGCATCCTGGGGATTACCATTGACCAGAAACTGAACTGGATTAGCCATACAAATACTATAGTTACCAGAGCAGATCAAAGGCCAGGAATCCTGTGGCGAGTAACTCACCCCCTGACTCTCCAAAGCCTGTCCACCATCTACAAGGCACAAGTCAGGAGTGTGATGGAATACTCCCCACTTGCCTGGATGAGTGCAGCTCAAGTAATTCAACATCATCCAGGACAAAGCAGCCCACTTGATTGCTATCCCTTCCACAAACATTCACTCTCTCCACCACCGATGAACAGTGGCAGCGGTGTGTACAATCTACAAGATGCACTGCAGGAACTCACCAAGGTTCCTTAGGCAGCACCTTCCAAACCCATGAGCATTACATCTAGAAGGCCAAGTGCAGCAGATACCTGGGAACATCATCAGTTGGAAATTCCCCTCCAACTCACTCAGCATCCTGACTTGGAAATATGTCATTGTTCCTTCACTATCACTGGGTCAAAATACTGGAACTCTATCCCTAACAGCACTGTGGGTGTACACCTCAGGGACTGAGGCAGCTCACCACTACCGTCTCGAGGGCAACTAGGGGTGGGTGATAAATGCTGGCCTGGCCAATGATGCCCACATCCCATAAATGAATAAAAAAAATACCACCTGTCAGAAATCGTTACAAGAGAGAGTCATCCCAGCTAATGTGTGCAGGAATGTTGTACAGTTACTGAACAAAGCAATAAGTACGACACTTAATTTCCCCATGCAAATTATAAGATGTTGGAGCTTTTCCTATCTGGGAACTTGGCCTCTTTAGAACAGAAATGCTGTCATCTGAATGCTCCACAATCTCAGTCAAGGCAGCCTTGACAGCAGCTTAATGAGACTGTTATTCGGAAGCAAGAATGGGATACCTCATTGCCATAACTTGCTTCAGTGAAACCTTCTGGGCTATCTTGGAAACAGGCAGCTGTCCTGACTTCTCCCTGGGAAAGTACAGACTTCTGGCTCATTTTGCCACAGCTCGCAACAAAACCAGATGAACCGGAGAATTCTGGGAAGACGGAAAGTGCTGACGCCGTTTAACTCTGAACCATTGACCTCTGCAGCCACGCATGATGATGCCAGTCAGGGCACCTTGGGGGAAACTCGGGGAGGTCGCTTCTCTGTGCCAGAAGCACAAACCGTGCCCTGCAAAAATGGTCTTATGTCTCCTTTGTGCTTTGAGAGGAATTTCGGCATTGAAAGCGTGGTGAGGTTTGACCTCGGGTCATGTTCACCCGGGAGAAATATTACACGCAGCATTTTTTCACTTCATCATCACTGTAAGCTAACAGCTCCGAATTAGATGTGTAGATTAATGCAACTTTCTGTGAACCTTGCAGTCTGTACACTTGTGTTGGAAAATTTGTTTATCCCCTTGTAGTTCAGCCAGATATCCCTCATGGCATGTGGAGAGAGAGAGAAAGAACTGAAGGAAACCTGTTTTTTAGATCACTGACACAGATGGAATGAAGAGCTGCTTTGGCAGCTGCACCAGTAACAGGACAGAAATTTGACTAAAAACACAGAGGGGCTCATCTCCTCCGATCACTGCCTTAAATCACATTTGTGACAGAAAAGGAAGATACTTCAGATGCTGGGAGTCTGAAATAAAAACTGCAAATGCTGGAAGTATTCATAATGACAGGCAGCATCAGTGGAGATAGAAACAGATTTTGACCTTTCAGATTGATGACCTTTCAGTGGAAGCCATGACCCTGGAGGCCGGCTGACCCTGGACGATGGCTGAGCCTGGACGATGGCTGACCCTGGAGGCCAGCTGACCCTGGACGATGGCTGACCCTTGATAGAAACAATCAAACAATGCAAGGATTTGCCTATTGCTCTTCTGGTAAAGTCAAAGGGGGCAATTTTCCTGTCCCACCCGCCATGGGAATCGTAGCGGGCGGGAGGTGGACCATGCAAAGATCCGTTGACCTCGGGTGGGATTTTCTAGTTTTGGGGCGAGCGCGGCTGGGAACAACCCTGCCCAAAACCTCTTGAATATTCCATTGGAGAAGATAACCTTGAGGAAAGCTTAGATTAGCTGGGTTTGCTTTCTTTGGGACAGAGAACGCTGAAGGAAGATTCAGTTGAGATGCATAAAATTATGAGCTGCCTTGATAGACGACTGTGGTGGAGCTAGCTCCTCCTAGGGTGAACCCTGGGTAAGCAATCTAGGCCCTAAATGTGGGACATTGCACACCTATAACAAAGTGTTCTCCAATGTTCAAGTTAAGAGGTCTGTTTTGTGGTTCTTCTGCACCTTACCTTACCTTAAGGGCAGCACGGTGGCACACTGCTGTCTCACAGCACCAGGGACCCAGATTCGATTCCAGCCTCAGGTCACTGTCTGTGTGGAGTTTGCACATTCTCCCCATGTCTGCGTGGGTTTTCTCCGGGTGTTCCAGTTTCCTCCCACACTCCAAAGATGTGCGGGTTCGGTGGATTGGCCATGTTAAATTGCCCCTTAATGTCAGGGGGATTAGCAGGATAAATATGTGGGGTTACGGGGATAGGGCCTGGGTGGGATTGTTGCTGTTGCAGACTCGATGGGCCGATTGGTTTCCTTCTGCACTAGGAATTCTATGATTCTATTCTGTTCTACCTCTAAGTGCATCCATAATAACCAGGAGCGGAGATTTAAAGTAATTGGCAAAAGGAAAAAAGGGGAGTTGAGGAGAATTGTTTACTTAGAGGGGCTCTGGGACTCGATGCCTGAAAGAGGCAGAAACCTTCACCGCATTTACAAATCACTCTGATATGCACAAAGAACTGTAATCTACAGGACTAAAACCAAGAGCTGGGGAATGGTAATCAGCTGGATAGCAGAATGTTGTCCATCTGTGCTGTACGTTTTCAATGTTGTGCAAGTAAATTAGCCAATAACCAAATTCACTGATAATGATTTTAAAATTTTTTTTTTTATAAACCCTACAGTGCAGAAAGAGGCCATTCGGCCCATCGAGTCTGCACCGACACCCAGGCCCTATCCCCGTATCCCTACATGTTCACCTGCTAATCTCTCTAACCCTCATATTTACCCACTAATCTACGCATCCCGGGACGCTAAGGGGCAATTTAGCTTGGCCCAATCAACCTAACCTAACCCTCCCACAGTCCAAATTAAACTCCAACGGGAATAATCTTTGGACTGTGGGAGGAAACCGGAGCACCTGGAGGAAACCCACGCAGACACGGGGAGAATGTGCAAACTCCGCACAGGCAGGGACCTGAGCCGGGAATCGAACCCAGGTCCCTGGAGCTGTGAAGCAGCAGTGCTAACCACTGTGCCTTGTATTTATTCATTTCATGGCATCGCTGGCAAGGCCAGCATTCATTGCCCATTCCCAATAGCCCTTGAACTGTGTAACTGCTGGGCCATTTCAGTCAAGAGCCAACCCCATTGCTGTGAGTCTGGAGCCACATGTCGGCCAGACCAGGTAAGGATGGCAGATTTCCTTCCCTAAAGGACATTAGAAAGCTTGTGATTTCAAACCAATCTGTTGGACTCTAACCTGGTGTCGAGTGACTTCTCATTATTGAATGGCGGAGCAGATTTGAAGGGTTGAATTTGCCTACTTCTGTTCCTAATTCCTATGTAAACTGCAGAGGAAGCTGGAAATCGCATTGCCTTGCTGAACTGAAGCCTGGAAATGCCTTGTTTTGTCTTGCCTGCAGTATAAAGCCCAAAGTTGCTTCCTGCCTGAACCTGAGGCCTGAAGATACTGTGGTGGTGTTGGTCTCTGGTATTGCTGGCTGGTTGAATCTCAGTGTCTTTGGTCGTGTTGTGCTTTGTAGTTAACCTCAATAATAATTTGTAGTGTTGTAGATTGGTCCTTTAATCATTAATCTCAATTGTAAAAGTAGTGTTGTTAGACATCAATCTTTGTGCTTAAATTGTGGATTGATTACTGCTTTAATCACTGTCGCACAACTAGTAGGAAGTTGGGAATGACGACTGTAATTAAAGCAGCAATCCATTCCTAATCAACTCCTGTGTAACGCTGCAAATTGCAAGCAAGCAGCTACCACAGATGACTATTGAGCTTAGCGAGCAATTAGCAAGAACTCTGAAAACACTACAGTGCTGCAAGTAATGACCAAGTATGTTAATCCATCTCTGCAAAGTGGAAAGATGAAGAAAATTAAATGCAGCAACAAATTTGTCTAATTTGCTGCACTGAACTGCCTGTTTGTGGTTTCTAAAATCCTGCCTCGTACATCTGGAGGTATTAGAACCAAAGTATTTGCCTTGTGTGAAATCAACCTTTCTCTTTTGGGAGGAATGATTCAAGTAAGAGGTCTATTTTCCTCTTCTGGTGTTGAGCATTTCACTCACTCAAGTTGACAGTTCCAACCTCGCCATATCTTCTGGGGTTAACCCTTAAT
Source organism: Mustelus asterias (assembly GCF_964213995.1). NCBI lineage: Eukaryota > Metazoa > Chordata > Chondrichthyes > Carcharhiniformes > Triakidae > Mustelus > Mustelus asterias. The sequence continues at coordinate 33,399,178 of NC_135824.1, forward strand.
TAAAATGACTGCATTTTGACAGTGGCAGGGGGTTGGAATTAGGGAACTTCTTTCACTCATAAAGGACTGCCACCAAAATTAAAAAAGAAGCAATTGCTTAAAGACTATAGGTAGGGACAAAAAGTACTTTTCAGTCTTTCCAAAGGCTGTCTGGGTTAAAAGAAAAAGTAGACACTAAATAGTGTACGTTTAAACCAGCTTGGAAGCAGGAATTAGCAGAGCCAAGTGATGGAGCACAATGTTTGAGGATCTACAAAGTGGAAGTCAACCAGCACTGTACACCTCTTGCTCTTAAATGGTTTCCTCTGATCTTTGATTTGATTTATTATTGTCACATGTATTAGGATACAGTGAAAAGTGTTGTTTCTTGCACGCTATACAGACAAAGCATACTATTCATAGAGAAGGAAAGGAGAGAGTGCAGAATATAGTGTTACAGTCATAGCTAAGGTGTAGAGAAAGATCAGCTTAATGCAAGATAAGTCCATTCAAAAATCTGACAGCAGCAGGGAAGAAGCTGTTCTTGAGTCGGTTGGTACGTGACCTCAGACTTTTGTATCTTTTTCCCGAAGGAAGAAGCTGGAAGAGAGAATGTCCAGGTGCGTGGGGTCCTTGATTATGCTGGCTGCTTTTCCGATTCAGCGGGAAGTGTAGACAGAGTCACTGGATGGGAGGCTGGTTTGAGTGATGGATTGGGCTGGGCTTCATTTTGGTTTTGTGTCCTTCCCCACTTGGTGTGTGGGTTTGTCTTCCACGTCACTGCTACCTAGTCACCAACTTTGTCTCCCAATCAATACCCATCCTTCTATATTTCAAAGGGGTACCTCAGTCTGGAAACATGCACCATGTTGCTGATGCTGAATGGTTAATGTTTTCTACTATAGAGCTTACACTCCTCTTACCAGGTTCCAATTTATTGTGTATGTATTCTATTGTTAGAATCAGGTGGAAGCAATAGCGTAGTGGCATTGTCACTAGACGTGTAATCCAGAGACCCAGGGTAATGCTCTGGGGATCTGGGTTCGAATCCCACCACACCAGGTGGTGGAATTTGAATTCAATAAAAGTCTGGAATGCTGATCATGAAATTATTGTCAATTGTCATAAAAATCCATCCGATTCACTAATTTGCCTTAGAAATCATAGAAATCATAGAAACCCTACAGTGCAGAAGGAGGCCATTCGGCCCATCGAGTCTACACCGACCACAATCCCACCCAGGCCCTACCCCCACATATTTTACCCGCTAATCCCGCTAACCTACACATCTCAGGACTCTAAGGGGCAATTTTTAACCTGGCCAATCAACCTAACCCGCACATCTTTGAACTGTGGGAGGAAACCGGAGCACCCGGAGGAAACCCACGCAGACACGAGGAGAATGTGCAAACTCCACACAGACAGTGACCCGAGCCGGGAATCCTTCAAGGAAGGAAAACTGCTGTCCTCACCCAGACTGCTCGACATATGACCCAGGACCCACAGCAATGTGGTTGACTCTAAACTGTCCTCGGAATGGCCTAGTGAGTCACTCAGTTCAAGGGCAATGAGGGATGGGCTACAAATGATAGCTTTGCCACTGACAGCCATATCCCATGAAATAATAAAAGGATGAGGGACCGCATGTTTCCCTCTCCTGTGAGTGCTTAACTGTTTATGTGCTATGACCATAAAGGACACAATCAGACAGGTTTTCATGAGTATTTTACTTATATCCAGTTAAGTAGAAAAAAGCCCCGACTTCCACACGCACACATACTTGAAGTTCACACATACAGATTGGGAAGTTAGATTAAGTAATTTAGAGTCCAGTAAAATTAAAGCAGTATACAGCTCATGATTGTTGGTGACTCAGCTGGCTTTAGGTTCAACTCAGTGGCCATACTGCTTTTGTCGTCGAGACGGTTTAGAGATGTAAGCGGAGGATTTACCTGTTCCTCTGGAGACAACAGCACAGGGTTGAGTTGTTTCTAAAACCCCTGTCTTCAAACATTCATGCTGGTCACATGACTTCTCTTTACAACTGTTCAGTGACCCAAATATGGTCATGGCTACTGTTTTCCAGTAAACTTGATGAGATCATGGCTGGGAATTCCTCTCTCAGCCAAGGCCCCAATGCCCAAGTGATTACGTCCAATGGTTTGTCTCCAGCTAGTTGACTATCCAGGTGAGCATTTGGATGCTTTGCTAATGGAATAGTAGATGGCCGCCATTCATCATTTTCAAGGCCATTGTTCCAGATGTGGCTTCGCAGGCAGCTTGTCTTAATTTCAATCATTTCAGAATGTAGCAAGTTACAGTGATGCAAGCGTGCAGCCATCTTTGAGTTTGATCTAAATCGCTGGAATGTGACTGAATTGGGCGGCACGATGGCACAGTGGTTAGCACTGTTGCCTCACAGCACCAGGGACCTGGCTTCAATTCCGGCCTTGGGTGACTGTCTGTGTGAAGCTTGCATGTTCTCTCCGTGTCTGCGTGGGTTTCCTCCCACAGTCCAAAGATGACGGGTTAGGTTGAATAGCCATGCTAAATTGTCCCTTAGTGTTAGTTAGGTTAGCAGGGTAAATACATGGGGTTATGGGGATAGGGCCTGGGAGGGATTGTGGTCGATGTATGCTCAATGGGCCGAGTGGCCTCCTTCTGCACTGTAGAGATTCTATGAATTAGTCATTTATTATATTTCAAAAAATCAATTATGGGTTTCCAACCAGTAAAGTAACGGATCATTTTTCTGATATAAAACATGGCTTTACATATCCCTTTCTCCTCTCCTGTGACATCGATTCCTTCCTTCCTTTGACTCCCTTAGTGCGGATTACCTGGTTTTCACATCTGAATTAAAATGGATGGGAAATCAGTGGCACTCTGCTCCATACATGTGGCCTTCCCTGATTTTCCTCAGTTCACTTCACCCAGTTAATCCTTTTTACCCAATGCAATTCGGAAAGGCACCCATGGTGGTGGGGGAAGTCATGTTCAATTGCTTCTCATAACTTTTTTTGATGGAATCTGTATTTGCGAATTTCTAGACTATGTCAAAAAAAGCAGTGTGTTTATACAATATCACGGCACCAAAATGTCTCCACGTTTCACACAAGCAATTACTCTGTGGCTCCCATTACAGCTAGGTAGCCAAGCACAACAGCGGCAGAAATGAATTAGTCCATTTTTTTGCGGTACGGGTGGAAGGAGAACTGTTGGCCAGGGCACCAGTGAACTCTTAACTTTACTTCAAATAATTCCATAGCGTCTTTAATGTTCTTGTACACAACCGGACCAAACAAGATGAGAGGCACAGTCTTCCCAAGTTGCACTGCTGGCACACAGCTCTGCCTGCCAGATATGTAAATACGTTTTGGAAATTTGCACCACTCTCAGATTTAGCATTTCCTCTTGAGAATGGCTACTTGTTAACTGGCAGTGAAGGAGAACAAATAAACACTCTGACAGAACGAAAATACCTGGATTTCTGCAGCGCTTCTCATAACTTGAGGATGTCCTGAAGAGCCTTACATCCGGCCAGGTACTTTTGAAGTGTGGTCACCGTTGCCATGAGGGAAACCTGGCAGTCAGTTTGTGCACAGTAAGATCCCACAAGCAGCAATGTGATGAAGGACAGTCTAATTTTGTTGATGATGTTTCTTGAGGGCTAAGTATTGATGATGTTATAGAATCATAGAATCCCTAAAGTGTAGAAAGAGACCATTCGGCCCATCGAGCCTGCACCGACGACAATCCCACCCAGGCCCCATCCCCTTAACCCCACATATTTACCCCGCTAATTCTCCTGACACTAAGGGGCAATTTAGCATGGCCGATCAACCTAACCCGCACATCTTCGATCGGGATATTGGTCACGTTTTGAAACACGTAAAAAGGTTTTGTGCCTAACTTGAGAAGAAAAAGAAAGACAGAATTCTCCTGCTCCCACAGTCCTGGGTTCCATTAGCTATAATAAATACATGTTTAAAGTTTATTTATTAGTGTCACAAGTAGGCTTACATTAACACTGCAATGAAGTTACTGTGAAAATCCGCTAGTCACCACACTCCAGCGCTTGTTTGGATATATTGAGGGAGACTTTAGCGTGGCCAATGCACCTAACCAGCACATCTTTGGAGTGTGTGTGTGTGTATATATATATATAAAATAGAAAATTAGATATATTTAAACTGCAAATAATACTTTCCAGAATTTAATTTCCTTTCCATAAACTTTGATCACCGTACAGTAGCTTGATGATAAATTGATATTGTAATACTGAGACTTGAAAAATATTCTTTTGTGGAGCAAAATAGAAACAGATGATAGTTATAAGTTTGGAAATAGATGATGTGAGAATTGATACAAAGACAACAGAATCTAGTAGCACTTTTGCAGCCATATCCATTGCTACTGAACTTCAACAAGAGTATTTGTAATCACTGTCGGTTTGAATTTCCTCTTGGCAGTCTCACTGCGATGTAAAGTCATTGCAGTGTAACAGACTGTCCTTTCCTGGAATTTCAGTGGTACTGTGTCCCCGGGAAGCCAGATAGAATGATTTGTGTTAACAAGCTGTGATGTTTGTCCATGTTGGCTTTAAAAGATTGCTCGTCAGTCAGATTGTATGTTCCAATTTAAGTGGGAGAGGACGGCACAATGGTTAGCACTGCTATCTCACAGCGCCAGGGACCTGGCTTCAATTCCCGGCTTGGGTCACTGTCTTTGCGGAGTCTGCACGTTCTCCCCGTGTCTGCGTGGGTTTCCTCCGGGTGCTCCGGTTTCCTCCCACAGTCCGAAAGACGTGCTGGTTAGGTGCATTGGCCATGCTAAATTCTCCCTCAGTGTATCCGAACAGGCGCCAGAGTGTGGCGACTGGGGGATTTTCACAGTAACTTCATTGCAGAGTTGATGTCAGCCTACTTATGACACGAATAAAATAAAGTTTAAACTTTATCTCATATTAATGGGAAGAACGTTCTCTACATGTTTAGTCAATACACTCGTAAACCAAAAAAACTTTCCTCAGTTGCACAACAACTCAATATTTAGAGTTGCTTTTGAGCCTATTCTACACGTTAATTACCTGATGATTCATTGAGATCTTCCAACTGCTTCCTAAAACTTCTATGTGGGAAAAAAAACCGCAAGCTGACTGTGATGATTGTCTCTGTAAGGGCAACCCAGGCGATGTGGTCCTTTCTCTGCTGGCTTGCCACTGTGGGACAATCGCAAGAGCAACTTGTGGGGTGGAATTTTCCCGTCCCGCCCGCCACAGGAATCGTAGCGGGCGGGGGGCGGACCATGCAAAGGTCCATTGATCTCAAGCGGGAATTTCCGGCCTTGGGACGAGCGTGGCCGGAAAATCCATCCATGGTGTAGCAATTATTTCAACATTTCCCCGCTCCCTCCCTGACAGCATAATTTTCCATCACCCCAAATTTTGGACTTGCTGCTATGGTTCTACCATCACTGACTCATCCTCATTGGTGAGTCTCGGTGGTGAACATCAAGGGATTTTCCAACCATAGGTACATTTCAGTAGAACCTTATTTTACCAACATGTTCAGTAGGTGCCGTGTAGGAGTGGGATGCCTCGGCTGATTACTGTTTCTCTCCCAGGTTCGGGACACTGAGGTAACCTTTGGTCGCCCAGTCACAGCGAACATGAGCTTTCTGTGATATATAAGCTAGGGCTCTGATCTAGACCATACAGAGCCACATCACGCATCACTGAACAATGAGAAACATCGAAAATAGGAGCAGGAGTAGGTCATTCGGCCATTGAGCCTCCTCCGCCAATCAATGTGACCATGGTTAATCATGGGGAACCAATCACATATTTGACTATTTTCCAGACTTTTCTAAAAAATGCCTTAAAGGGACAATCACCACAGCTTACCTGGATCAAGAGATTAATACTCGCCTCAATATCTCTCCATCAACAAAAGAGGATGGCTGTGCAGGAAACAAATCCTTTTCCAATGGGGGTATCTTCAGATGGCGCACCTGTGCTGGACACTGAAGAGGGCAATCCCTAAGGGACAGATTCTGCCACAAGTGCCACACATGAAGCTCAAGTGTTGCTATGTGTTGTTTGTGGTATTGGCAATTGTTGCCAAGCTGCTGTAGCCCCTGGTCATCTTGGTGACACCAACCCACTGGAAGTGAGGCCATTTTCCTTTGTCATCAGGTAGTGACTCCCAGGTGCAAGGACCAATGTTGAGGTTCGATTAATAGCGCTTTTAATAAATGAGCCACAGCCTCTTCAGTCTGACAGCATTCTTGCCAATCTATTTTTACACCTTATCCAATGATTTGTAACATCAAGCCAACAACTGTGTACGGAGCTCCAAGTGTGGTCTAGCCAATGTTCCAAACACATTTAATGTATTTCTTTACTCTTCTACAGATAAACCCCAGTGCTTTGTTTTCACTTTTTATGGAATTGTTGACCTGCGTTGCTACTTTGAATAATTTGTGAACCTGTACCCCTAAATCCCTTTGCACTTCTACTCCATTTAGACTCTAATTTTCTAAGGAGTAATTGGCCCTCTTATTCTGCCGATCAAAAATGCGCCACCCTACATTTAGTCATATTGAAATCCATTTGCCTGTTACACATCCGCAGTGTTCAATGGTTTGATTGCTCTGTGTTTGATTGTTAGTTGAGTTTCTGATCTGTGTAACTGTATTTGATTGCTTATACCGGTCAGTGGAACCAGGGAGCTATTTAAAACAGGTAACCGTCAAGAGGAGACCTAAGCTGAGACCATGGGTGGGATTTTCTGCCTGTGCTCGCCTGAAAACCAGAAAATCCCACCCAATGTCAGCAGACCTTTGCATGGACTGCCCCCCAACCCCCTGCTACAATTCCCATGGCGGGCAGGATGGGAAAATCCCCCCCCCCCCATGTGTGTGTCTAAAGACCTTGTTAGTTCTGAGATGTTTTCAAGTATTATAAATAAACTTGTTTGGATTTGGAACTAGTGTCATCTTTACATTGCTCTGAGACAAATCAGACATGTATAAGATAGATAGCAAACTGGTGAATACATAGTAAAATTGGCAACAATGATGTTTCAGTAAAATTTAACTACTAGCTCCTGAACCATTTCTTTCATCGCTGGGAGATTCTCCCATGTCATCAGAGTGATTTGATTTGATTTGATTTATTATTGTCACATGCGTTAGTATACAGTGAAAAGTATTGTTTCATGCATGCTATACAGACAAAGCATACCGTTCATAGAGAAGGAAAGGAGAGATGCAGAATGTAGTGTTACAGTCATGGCTAGGGTGTAAAGAAAGATCAACTTAGTGCGAGGTAGATCCATTCAAAAGTCTGACAGCAGCAAGGAAGAAACTGTTCTTGAGTCAGTTGGTATGTGACCTCAGACTTTTGTATCTTTTTCCTGACGGAAGAGGGTGGAAGAGAGAATGTCCGGGCTGCGTGGGGTCCTTGATTATGCTGGCTGCTTTTCTGAGGCAGTGGGAAGTGTAGACAGAATCAATGGATGGGAGGCTGGTTTGTGTGATGGATTGGGCTACGTTCACGACCCTTTGTAGTTTCTTGCGCATGGATTCGGTTTGCTAACGGCCTGGTAATCTGGATGTAGCAGTGATCCACAAGAAAGCAATACTTGTACGTTAGCTTGGAGCAGAAAGCTAGTGAATATTCAAGTAGCACACAGAAGGAACATTGAGGTTTGATATGGCAGTAAATTGTTCTTGATAAATGAGCTGAAGAATAGTGTGATGCTTTGTCATCGGGTCTTTCATCCATCCTTGTCTCAAGAATTGGCCACACTATGAACATTCTTTCTGCACTGATTTCTATTGTCCGCTGCCCTCACTGTCAGTCCCAGGCCAGTCCAAATTCTGATATTAACCACCTATGCCATCTTGGGTCTTCCTTGAGTACGTTTTTCAGGTGTTTTACCTTGCCCTTACCCCTTTTTAAAAACACTCACTACTTGTTCAAATATGTGCAGTTCCTTCATATCACTGCTTCAAACAAATTCCTCTCAGCACCAGCTTTCCTGAGCACCCACCTGTTGTCTGCATGGCCATCCATGATACACGTAATAACCGTTTAAATCCTTTTATTTCAAATGCTATGATTTGAGCCTCATCACTCTTTTGACAGCCCAGCTTTCACAGCTGTACATTGTCACTGGCTACATAAGGGCTTTCAGAAGGCATTTCTTTTGCTGTAATTGAGATGCTATGGCTGCTTCATACTCTTGTTAAGTCCAGCTCGACATTTTTTGGTAGACCCTGCAGGCGGGATTTTCCAGCTGTGTTCGCTCCAAGACCAGAAAATCCCCCTGAGGCCAATGGAGTTTTGCATTGCTCTGTCCTGCTGGCTCCGATTCCCGTGGCAGGCGGGACAGGAAAATTCCACTCTGCATCTTCTGTGATGAGTGAGCCAAGATTCCAGCAGATGTCAACCTGTTCAAGCTGAACTCCATTAATCAGAATCTTCCAGGTCTTTCCTCCCATTCCCATAACCTTTATCTTGTCAACACGTCAGGAGTCTGACTTTCTGGCCACCTTGATCCAAACAATTCACCACCAACTCCAGCTCCTCCACTGAGTTACCGAGCAGAATACTGTCATTGGCATGCTGAAGATTCGAAGATGCTCAGTGGGATGGTCGAGCTAGATACATTCCTTCAGAGATGCCAGAGAAATGTGAATAGGACAGCAATTGATTTCTGTTTGACACACAAACCAATCAATAAACCCATGACCAATTCCTTGAAAATACTTCAATTCCGCGCATCAAGTGACATCGCCTCATGAAGGATGATGATCTAATTTCGGAAAAAGCGATGACTTTGGGCAGTCCAAATCAAACCTGCCAGATTAGATTCGAAGAGGTTACACAGTGATGCACCCTTAGATTCAGGATTGTAGACACAGCTCACCCAATCAGCTCAGGTGCAAGAATTCCGGTCACGGAGATCTCAGCAATCTCATCAACACGTGGCCTATCACAGTCAGATACCTTAAAAACTGTGCCCAAATTGTAGCAATGCTCATTGAGTTAGAACGGCATGTCCAGCACAAAGGGGTGAAGTGCAGCTCATACTCTAAACTCTTGCAAAGATGTGCAGGGGGGTCAAAGAAGAAGACTTCATTGGTTCAACAGTGGGGGGAGTTAATTCCAGAGTGCATGTATACCGCATGTATACACAAAGGAATTTACCCATAGAAATGTGTACAAACCACAAGAAGACACATGCTGAAGTGAGCCTATTCCACTGTGAGGAGTGCAAAGCTTTGATTTGGACACCTGTCTCCATGAGGGTAAGCCAGGGGGAATAGCCTGGCATTGTGGACATGCGAGGGACCTTTTGAACACAACTTTTCAAAGGTCGCCTCGTGCAGACTATGGTTCGTGTCTCATCTGAGGGACTGTGAACTATGACTCCTTAAAAACTTGGCCTGAGTCCATGAAATTTCCAGATGACTATGATATGCCTCTCTTCACTCTGGAGCCAAACAGACTAAGAGTGCCAGGTGGAGATTCACAACCCAAACCAGCCCACAACCTGAAAAGGCACTTCTGAGAATTGCACAGCCCCGGGAAGAGGTCAGGAATGCTGGAATAGTGACCCCGCCATTTTTATAACTGCCTCCCAACTCATCCTGACTGCGTAAATCCAGACCATTGTTTCTATTCTGTACTATCACGTTCATCCTCTTTGCTATTACCCTCTGTTCCCTTGCTGCTTACCCTCCTATTATTACAAGTCTCTCTGTCCTTAAAATTGGAGGCATCACTATGTTTTTGGTTTTTTCCGTTTAATTGTTAAAACATTTCTTAATCATTTCCCACTCTGTGTTGAATTTTGTTCCAACTTTTACTCTTCTTTCCACGTCATGCAGGTGTTTGCACGGCATATTATGAAATACTGTGATTGCTAGCTTGCCTCCGTATGCTAACTGAGGGCCTACAGAGTAAGGGCACATCTTTAACTTAGCCTGCCAGGCAGGATGTCCACACGAACAAGTAGAAGTGCCAATTTTACTCTCTGTGCAATGTCATCTCCATTGATTTAAATGGAGGGTAGAATTGGGCAGTTTGGAAAACCAGCGTTACTCCCGATCTCAACAGGTTAGATTTTTTAAAAATTCATTCCTGGGACATGGGTGTCGCTGGATGGCCAGCATTTATTGCCCATCCTATTTGTCCTTGAGGGCAGGCAACCACATTGCTGTGGGTTGGGAGTCACATGTAGGCCAGATTAGGTGAGGACGACAGATTCCCTTCTCTTAAGGACATTAGTGAACCAGATAGGTTTTAACGACAATCGACAATGGTTTCATGGTCATCAGTAGATTCTTAATTCCAGATATTTTTATTGAATTAAAATTCCACTAGCTACCATGATGGGATTCGAACCCAGGTCCCTAAAACATTAGGTAAGCTTCTGGCTTAATAGTCTAGCGATAATACCATTAGGTCATCACCCCATTAAGGTTGTTCCTCAGTGTCAGACAGTTATTTGCTGTAATTTGAAGGTATGGGATGGCATTGAACACAGAGTCATATATGGGAATAAAGTAATTTAAAAATATTAGAAGTATCAAAGTTTCTGCACAGCCCAGTTATGTTGAGGGCATAGTCTCAGAGTAAAGGGACGACCCTTTAGAATCGAGATGAGGAGGAATTTCTTCAGCCAGAGGGTGATGAATCTGTGGAATTCATTGCCACAGAAGGTTGTAGAGGCCAGATTATTAAGTGTATTTAAGACAGAGATGGATAGGTTCTTGATTGGTAAGGGGATCAAAAGTTATGGGGAAAAAGGTGGGAGAATGGGTTTGAGAAACCTATCAGCCATGATTGAATGATGGAGTGGACTCAATGGACCAAATGGCCTAATTCTGCTCTGATATCTTATCGTCTTGTATCAAATGGGAATTGTGAAATTGGAGCTATTGCATGATGATATTGATGTTGAACGTAATCTTACATGGAGATTATAATTAATAGATTCCTCTTGTTGTTCAGTAGACATGTGTTTTTTCTAATAATTGTTTTGTGTAATCTACGCAATATTACTTCATAAAAGCTAAGAAAGCAAAGAGATTTTGTACAATTTTCCTCCTATTTCTATCCACTCCCAAATTCTTGCTTTCCCTTCCCATGATCTTCTGGCTGTGCAGAACAACTCCATTGCCACCATCTGTGTTGCTCACTCTTTAGCCAAATCCGACAGAGAATGAGAAAATTGCTTCTTAGGTGCACTCGGTGTATGAATGCCATTTAAGAAGGGGCCCTGAACATCATGTTGGACAGAAGCCAACCACCAACCTGCAGTAACAGCCAATGTCTTAGGAGCCTGCTCAATATTCGCGGATACCAATCAGCACAACTAAAGTCCCTCTGACGCACCCCCTCCCCCATTTCTCCTTGCACACTCCTACCGAGTGCAATCGCTAGTACACTCCTGGACATAGATCTCGCAGCTGAGGATCAAAGCCTTTATTGTTGTAGTTACCAGAATTGAAACATCGCAGCACATCAATGTATAGGTCTAAACGGAAACATTGCAAAGAAATTATTGTGTAATTACTATGAAAGTGCGTTGGAGTACTGAAGCGAAGCCAGAGCTCTGGTAGTTTAATATGAAACTATCGAACTGTTTGGGGAACAATAAATTCACTTGACTCCTTGGCGTAAACACAAAGAACTGAATTTCAGGCCCCAGTCTGGTATTCATTTAATAATTTAACACATAGTTACAGCCATGTAATGCATATCAAATTCCCAGTTAGCAAAATGAAACCTTGTTTCTGGAGTAAGTGAGAGACCTGGGGGTTCTATTGTGCTCATCTCTTTAGTATATTTGTGACAGTTTTTAACATATTAAATGCATGTGTCAAAAATGAATTAATTGGAGATGGTGGAAAAAATGTTATCTGGCAGTAACAAGAGTTGTATGGATGGAAACCAATCGTTTCTGCATTTTTTTTTCTAAACTCATTGTATGATATTGTCTGATTCCATTGCTGCTGAGGACGGTACCTGCAGTTCAAGTTGAGAGTTGAAACCCCAGCCCATGGAAAGCAAACCTAGTTTAGTCCTTTGCCCTTTTTGGTAACATTTCCCTCACCTCAGCCCTCTTGGCACCAGTGCCACAGCTAAGGAGAATTGAAAGATTTCGGCTAAAAGCTCCACTATTTTCACCCTCAACAGCTTTGGATGTATCTGTCCGGACTGTGTGACTTTTCTACCATCAAGTGCCTCCTCTTTGTTTTTATCCAATCCAATTTGTCTGCTACTCCTTTACTGTTACATTGACAACAGTTAACATCCCCCCCCCTAACAGCACTGTGGGTGTACCTGCACCTCAGGGACTGCAGCAGTTCAAGAAGACAGCTCATCACCACCTTCTCAAGGGCAACTCGGGATGAGCAATAAATGCTGGCCTATCAACAACGTCCACATCCCATAAATTTTCAAATATTCATCTAAGACGGATGTAAAGTACTCATTTATGACCTCAACCATGGCCTCTGCCTCTTCAAGATGGTTTCCTCTTTGGTCTTTGATTGGTCACACCCTTCATTTGACCTTTGCCTTGTCTCATTGGCTTTAATTTTCAATCCTTGTTAAATATACAAATTATTCCATTGGACTGGAGGGTGGCTGATGTTACACCAAAAAGGGGGAAACCAAGAAACTGTTAACTAGCTACTCAGTGTAGTTCACCATGATTTTTTCCCACTCTTACAACTTACCCTAAGCGTATTGGGAATATTAGCAGACTGATTATTGACTGGCTTGGCCATGCCATCAATGCTTCCTTCCATAGTCAGCAAGTGTTGGGGGAGATGACCATGTTGCTCGACTAGGGCATTTAAAGGTGTATGGGTTCATCAAGAAGAGTCAGCATGGATTGCTTAAAAGTAAGGTATGTTGGACCAGTTATTGGGAGCTTTTTGAAGAAGTGACCAATTGATTAACTGAAGGTCATGCGGTGGATGGAGATTATATGCATCCTCGGAAGGTCTTCCATAATATGGGAGGCATGTTAGAAGCATTCAGAAATATGATGAAAGGAGAGTCGTAACAGTGTGAACAGGATGTTAAATGACAGGAAGCAAAAATTAGGGCAAACTGCTATTGCTGAGATTGGGAAAGGTATAGAGGCTGTGTACCCCAGGATTCAATATCTGGTCCACCTTTGTTCTGGTCCAAGTCGATAACTTAGGTATAGGGGACACAGCCTTGAAATGTTATTGCAATACAAAAGTAGTAGGTTTGACAGAAGTAGGATTAGAAAAGACTTCAGGACAATTACTTTATTCATTCATGAGATGTGGGCATCATTGGCGAGGCTAACATTTATTGCCCATCCCTAAATGTCCTTGAGAAGGTGGTGGTGAGCTGCCGCCTTGAACCGCTGCAGTCCCTGTGGTGTAGGTACATCCACAGCACTGCGAGAGAAGGAGTTCCAGGATTTTGACCAGTAATAGTGAAGGATTGGCAATATAATTCCGAGTCAGGATAATGAGTGACATGGAGCGGAACTTCCAGGTGGTGGTGTTCCCATGTGTCTGTTGCCCTTGTCTTCTAGATGATAGTGGTGGAGCACTTGGAAGGTCTAGGGAGCCTTAGTGAGTTCCTGCAGTTCATCTTGTTGCTACTGTGGTTTGAAGGTGTGAATACTTGTGTTTTATGGTGCCAATCAACTAGCTGGATGAAGTCATGCTTCTTGAGTGTTGTTAGAGCTGCACTCATCCAGGCAAGTAGGAAGTATTCCATCACACTCCTGACTCGTGCCTTGTAGATGGTGGGCAGGCTTGGGGAGTCAGGACCTGAGTTCCTTGCCACAGGATTCCCAGTCTCTGACCTGCTCTTGTAGCCACAGTATTTATATGGCTAGTCCAGTTCAGTTTCTGGTCAATGGCATACCCCAGGATGTTGATAGTGGGGCATTCATTGCTGGTAACGCCATTGAATGTCAAAGGATGATGGTTAGATTCTCTCTTGTTGGTGATAGTCATTGCCTGGCACTTGTGTGACATGATTACTTGCAATTTGTCAGCCCAAGCCTGGATATTTTGCAAGTCTTGCTGCATTTGGACACGGATTGTTTCAGAGGATTCATGAATGGTGCTGAACATTGTGCAGCCACTATCCCCACTTCTAACCTTATAATGGCGGGAAGGTCACTGATGAAGCAGCTGAAGATGGTTGAGCCTAGGACACTATCCTGAGGGACTCCTGTGGTGATGCTCTGGAACTGAGATGATTGACCTCCAGCGACCTCACCCATCTCCCTTTGCACCAGGTATGACTCCAACCAGCGGAGACTTTTCCCCCTGATTCCCATTGACTCCAGTTTTGCTGGGCTCCTTGATGCCACACTCAGTCACATGTTGCCTTGATGTCAAGGGCTGTCACTCTCACCTCACCTTTGGAGTTCAGCTGTTTCTCCATGTTGGAACCAATGCTGTAATGAGGTCAGGAGCTGTGGGGTACTGGGAAAAACCCAGACTGAGCATTAGTGAGCAGTTTATTGTGAAGCAAGTACCACTTGATAGGGCTGTTGATGACCCCTTCCATCACTGATAACCGAGAGTAGACTGATGGGGCAGGAATTGAATGGGTTGGATTTGTCCTTTTTGTGTACAAGGGCCTGGGCAATTTTCCACATTGCCAGGTAGATACCAGCCTAGCTGCACTGGAACAACTTGGCTAGGGGTGTGGCAAGTTTTGGAGCACTAGTCTTCATGGAATCATAGAATCCCTAGCATGCAGAAGAAGCCATTGGCTCTTTGAGTTTGCACCAACAGTCAGACAGAGTACCTTACCCTGGCGCTACCCCCAGCCCTATCCCCTATCTTCAGTACTATTGCCGGAATATAGTCAGGGCCCATAGACTTTGCATTTTGCTCCGGTTTCCTCATACAATCCAAAGATGTGTAGGTTTGGTGGATTAGCCATGGCGAATGTGTGGGGTTACGGTTATAGGGCATGGGTAAGACACTCTGTCAGAGAGTCGGTGCAGACTCGATGGGCTGAGTGGCCTCTTTTTGTACTGTAGAGATTCTGTGATTCACTTGGCACTTCTGGCTGAAGGTTTTGCAAGTACTTCAGCCTTATCTTTTGCACTGATGTGCTGGGCTCCTCCATCATTGAGGATGGGGATATTTGTGGAGCCTCCTCCTCCAGTGAGTTGTTTAATTGTCCAATATCATTCACGGCTGGATGTGGCAGAATTGCAGAGCTTAGATCTGATCCATTGGTTGTGGAATCACTTTGGTCTATCTATCACATGTAAGTAGTCCTGTGTTGTACCTTCACCAGGTTGACACCTCATTTTTAGCTATGCCTGGTATTGCTCTTGGCATGCCCTCCTGCACTCTTTATTGAACCAGGGTTGATCCCCTGGCTTGATGGTAATGGTAGAGTGGGGATATGCCAGGACATAAGTTCCAGTTGGTGGTTGAGTATAATTTTGATGCTGCTGATAGCCCACATCACCTCATGGTTGTCCAGCCTTGAGTTGCTAGATCGGTTCAAAGTCTATCCTATTTATCATGGTGGTAGTGCCACACAACACGATGGAGGGTTTCCTCAATGTGAAGACGAGAATTTGTCTCTTCAAGGACTGTGCAGTTGTCACTCCTACCGATACAGTCATGGGCAGATTCATCTTTGGCTAACATGTTAGTGAGGATGAGGTTAAGTATGTTTTTCCCTTTGTTGGTTCCCTTATCACCTGCTGCAGTCCCAGTCTAGCAGCTATGTCCTTTAGGACCTGGCCAGCTCAGTCTGTGGTGATGCCACCCAGCCATTCTTGGGATGGACATTGAAGTCCCCCACCCAGAGTACATTCTGTGCCCTTGCCACACTCAGTGTTTCCTCAAAGCGGTGTTCAACATGGAGGATTGGTGAATCATCAGCTGAGTGGGGGGTAAATGATAATCCGCAGGCAGCTTCCTTGCCCATGTTTGACCTGGTGCCATAAGACTTCATGAAGCCCAGTGTTAATGTTGAGGACTCACAGGGCAACTTCCTCCCTCCACCACTGTGCCGCTGCTACCTCTGCTGGCTCTTCCTGTTCCAGGGCATGGCCAGGAATGGTGATGGTGGTGACAGGAATCTTTCCCACTCTTACAGCTTTCCCTATGCGTATTGGGAATATTAGCAGATTGATTATCAACTCATTGGCCATGTCATCAATGCTTCCTTCCATTGCCATCACCCCTCACTCTTGTTGGTTATGTTGCTTGACGAGTAATCTGGTTCACTAATGCCCTTTAGACTTAGATTTGATTTGATTTATTATTGTCACATACATTGGTCTACAGTGAAAAGTATTGTTTCTTGCATACTATACAGACAAAATATACCATTCATAGAGTACATAGGAGGAGAAGGAAAGGAGAGAGTGCAGAACGTAGTGTTGCAGTCATAGCTAGGGTGTAGAGAAAGATCAACTTAATACAAGGTGGGTTCATTCAAAAGTCTGATGCAGCCTGGAAGAAACTGTTCTTGAGCCAGTTGGTATGTGTCTTCAGACTTCTGTATCATTTTCTTGGTAGAAGACAGTATGTCCGGGTCCTTGATTATGCCTGCTGCTTTTCCGAGGCAGTGGGAAGTGTAGAAGGAGTCCATGAAATCTGCCATCCTTATCTTGTCTAGGGTCTGTAAGGTATGATTCCGTGAGTATGACTGTCAGGCTGTTGCATCTATGACTCATGACTAGTCTATGATTAATGACTAGTCTAATTTTGATATGAGCCCCTGGATGTTAGCAGGGTGGACTATTAAGGGTTAAGGGGGCTAAGTTTGCATTTTAGTATTTTTAGTGGCAATTTGCCATGGATCAGTGGGTTCGTAAAGTGAACCGGGTGGGTTTTTACAACAATGGCTTCATGGTCCCCATTAGACTTTGACTTCCAGATTTTCATTGAATTCAAATTTCACCATCTGCCATGGTGGGAATCAAACCCATATCCCCAGAGCATCACCTTGAGTCTCTGCATGATTGGTCCAGTGACAATACAACTGCGCCACCACCTGCCCGCCACTTTGTTGGTGCGAAGAATGGACAATTTAATATAGGAAGCGTGAGGTAAAATAATTGAGAGGCAGAATGAGGAATTAGTGTAAAAGTTCAAAGGAAGAAAATAAATGAAATGGAGGAAATCCAATTTTCAGATTTAAATAGCTTCCCACCAGGCCTTTACTGTCATCAATGTGAAGAGATGCCAAAGTTCTATCTTTTCTTTTTCAGTTATATTCATTCAGTGTAGAATTTAGCCTGCCTCATGTCTTCATGAAGGATTTTTGTCACATGCTGACACGTTGTCAAGGTGTGTTTTCAATAATGACTGACCAGGAATCTTTCCCACTTTTACAACTCACCCTGGGCATACTGGGAGTTTCAGCAAATTGATTATCAACTGGCTTGGCCGTCAATGATCCCTTCTGTAGCCAGCAAGAGTGCGCTGGGGACATGGGTTCAAATCCCACCATGGGAGCTGGCAGAATGTAACTTCAAATCATAAATCTGGAATATGTATCTGGTCTCAATAATGGGGACCATGAAACTATCATCAGTTATTGTCAAAACTCATCTGGTTCACCAATGCCCCTTTAGGGAAGGAAACCGTCCATCCTTACCCAATCTGGCCTCCTTGTGACTCCAGACCCTCAGCCATGAGGTTGACTCTTAACTATCCTCTGAAATGGCCTAGCAAGCCACTCAGTTCAAGCAAAATTAGGAATGGACAACAAATGCTGGACTTGCCAGCGACACCCATGTCCTGTGAAAGAATAAAGAAAAAAGAAAGTTCTGCTGTAGGGCTTGAACCCCTGAGCTTCTGGCAGGAGTGTTACCCACTGGGCCACAAGAACTCCTTGCATCTTCTGCTAATCTAAACTGCCATTATTGCTCTTATTTTCAGTAGGATCTCACCAGAGAGTTTAACCTCTTCAAAAGAAAGACTTTCATTTATATTCCACCTTTCACAATCTCAGGATGTCCCAAGGTGCTTTATAGCAATCAAGTACTTTTAAAGTGTCGAACTTGTCGGAGTTCGGGTTGTACCACAGCTTGGTATGGCTCCTGCTCTGTCTAAGACAGCAAGAAACTACAAAAGGTCGTGAATGAAGTCCAGTCCATCACTCAAACCAGCCTTCCATCCATTGATTCTGTCTACGCTTCCCACTGCCTCGGAAAAACAGCCAGCAAAATCGAGGGCAACCGCACATCCCGGACATTCTCTCTTCCACCTTCTTCCGTCGGGAAAAAGATACAAAAGTCTGAGGGCATGTACCAAACGACTCAAGAACAGCTTCTTCCCTGCTGCTTTTGAATGGACTTGCCTCGCATTAAGGAAAAAGCAAAATACCGCGGATACTGGAATCTAAAACAAAAACAGAAAATGCTGGAAAATCTCAGCATGTCTGACAGCATCTATGGGGAGTTGAAGGATCATCTCGACTCAAAGCATTGGCTCTATTATCTCCCCACAGATGCTATCTGACCTGCTGAGATTTTCCAGCATTTTCTGTTTTTATTTGCTACCTCGTATGCTAAAGTGTAAATGTGGTGAACAGACAGCACCATTGCTTTGCTGCTGACCACAAAATCCTGACCCAGAATTAGAAGGCGGCAAAAAGTATCACTGGGTGAGAAAGGTACAGTGGACTCAGGTGAGAAAGCTCAGGTGGTTAGGGGCTGTAAAAGACTGGGCCTTGTGATTGGGGACTCCACAATTAAGGAGACAGATAGGAGGGTCGGAACTAAAGGTAGGGACTCAGGGTTGGTGTGTTGCCTACCAGGGGCTGGGGTCCGGGATGTGTCTGACAGGGTATTCAGGACTCTTAGGGGGGAGGGAGATAAACCACAAGTTATTGTACATGTGGGGACACACGACATAGGGAGGATAGGGGAAGGGGATATTAGGCAGGGATTTATGGAGTTGGGGTGGAAACTAAAGGCCAAGACTGACAGAGTGGTTATCTCTGGACTCTTGCCTGTACCACGGGATAGTTTAGAGAGGAATAGGGAGAGGGAAGGTTTGAATTCATGGCTGAGGGGATGGTGCAGGAGGGAGGGGTTCAGGTACTTAAGCAATTGGGGCTCGTACTGGGGAAGGTGTGACCTCTATGAGAAGGATGGTCTACACCTTAATCAGAAGGGGACCAATATCCTGGGGGGTAAATTTGCTAAGGCCATGCAGGGAGGTTTAAACTGATTCGGGGGGGGGGAGGGATCCTGAGTAGTGGGGCTGAAAGTGAGGGATGCATGGATGGGGACTGCAATGCACGGCATTGCAGAGGTGGGGTGGAGCAGGGTTTGAAATGTGTATACTTCAATGCCAGGAGTATTCGCAATAAAGTGGGTGAACTTGCAGCGTGGATCAGTACCTGGGACTTCGATGTTGTGGCTATTTCAGAGACATGGATAGAGCAGGGGCAGGAATGGATGCTGCAGGTCCCGGGGTTCAAATGTTTTAGTCGAAGTAGGGAAGGAGGTAGAAGAGGGGGAGGGGTAGCATTATTGGTCAGAGATTGTATCACAGTGTCAGAGAGGAGGTTTGATGAGGACTTATCTGTTGAGGTAGTATGGGCGGAGATTAGAAATAGGAGAGGAGAGGTCACCCTGTTGGGAGTCTTTTATAGACCTCCTAAAAGTTCTAGAGAGGTTGAGGAAAGGATTGCGGAGTCAATCCTGCTTAGGAGTGAAAGTAATAGGGCAATTGTTATGGGGGATTTTAACTTGACTAATATTGACTGGAATTGTTATAGCTCTAGCTCGTTAGAGGGGTCAGTTTTTGTTCAAAGCGTGCAGGAAGGTTTTTTGACTCAGTATGTAGACAGGCCAACTAGAGGTGAGGCTATATTGGATCTGGTGCTGGGAAATGAGCCAGACCAGGTGCTAGACTTGGAAGTTGGTGTGCATTTTGGTGATAGTGACCACAATTCGGTTACGTTCACCTTAGTGATGGAAAGGGATAGGCATGAACCTCGGGCCAATGGTTTTAGCTGGGGGAAGGGTAATTATGAGGCTATTAGGAGAGAATTAGGAAACATAGGTTGGACTAGGAGATTACAGGGACTGGGAACGTCCGACATGTGGAGTTTTTTCAAGGAGCAGCTACTGCGAGTCTGTGATAGGTATGTCCCTGTCAGGCAAGGAGGAATTGGTAGGGCTAGGGAACCGTGGTGCACCAAAAAAGTTTCTTTGTTGGTTAAAAAGAAAAAGGAGGCTTATGTTCGGATGAGACGTGAGCACTCGGGTAGTGCACTAGAAAGCTTTAGATTGGCTAAGAGGGAGTTGAAGAGCGAGCTTAGAAGGGCTAAAAGGGGACATGAGAAGACTTTGGCGGATAGGGTTAAAGAGAATCCTAAGGCGTTCTATAGGTATGTCAAGAACAGAAGGTTGGTTAGGGCAAGTTTAGGGCCAGTTATAGATGGCAGAGGGAAGTTATGTGTGGAACCGGAGGAGATTGGTGAAGCATTGAACCAATATTTCTCTTCGGTGTTCACGCAAGGGGACATGAATATAGCTGAGGAGGACACTGGGTTGCAAGGGAGTAGAATAGACAGTATTACAGTTGATAAGGAGGATGTGCAGGATATTCTGGAGGGTCTGAAAATAGATAAATCCCCTGGTCCGGATGGGATTTATCCAAGGATTCTCTGGGAGGCAAGAGAAGTGATTGCAGAGCCTCTGGCTCTGATCTTCAGGTCGTCGTTGGCCTCTGGTATAGTACCAGAAGATTGGAGGTTAGCGAATGTTGTCCCATTGTTTAAGAAGGGGAACAGAGACTTCCCCGGGAATTATAGACCGGTGAGTCTCACTTCTGTTGTCGGCAAGATGTTGGAAAAAATTATAAGGGATAGGATTTATAGTTATTTGGAGAGTAATGAATTGATAGGTGATAGTCAGCATGGTTTTGTGGCAGGTAGGTCGTGCCTTACTAACCTTATTGAGTTTTTTGAGAAAGTGACCAAGGAGGTGGATGGGGGCAAGGCAGTGGACGTGGTATATATGGATTTTAGTAAGGCGTTTGATAAGGTTCACCATGGTAGGCTTCTGCAGAAAATGCAGATGTATGGGATTGGGGGTGATCTAGGAAATTGGATCAGGAATTGGCTAGCGGATAGGAAACAGAGGGTGGTGGTTGATAGTAAATATTCATCATGGAGTGCGGTTACAAGTGGTGTACCTCAGGGATCTGTTTTGGGGCCACTGCTGTTTGTAATATTTATTAATGATCTGGATGAGGGTATAGTTGGGTGGATTAGCAAATTTGCTGATGACACCAAAGTCGGTGGTGTGGTAGACAGTGAGGAAGGGTGTCGTAGTTTGCAGGAAGACTTAGACAGGTTGCAAAGTTGGGCCGAGAGGTGGCGGATGGAGTTTAATGCGGAGAAGTGTGAGGTAATTCACTTTGGTAGGAATAACAGATGTGTTGAGTATAGGGCTAACGGGAGGACTTTGAATAGTGTGGAGGAGCAGAGGGATCTAGGTGTATGTGTGCATAGATCCCTGAAAGTTGGGAATCAAGTAGATAAGGTTGTTAAGAAGGCATATGGTGTCTTGGCGTTTATTGGTAGGGGGATTGAATTTAGGAGTCGTAGCGTTATGTTGCAACTGTACACAACTCTGGTGCGGCCGCACTTGGAGTACTGTGTGCAGTTCTGGTCCCCACATTACAGGAAGGATGTGGAGGCTTTGGAGAGGGTGCAGAGGAGGTTTACCAGGATGTTGCCTGGTATGGAGGGGAGATCCTATGAGGAGAGGCTGAGGGATTTGGGATTGTTTTCGCTGGAAAGGCGGCGGCTAAGAGGGGATCTTATTGAAACATATAAGATGATTAGAGGTTTAGATAGGGTGGATAGTGATAGCCTTTTTCCTCTGATGGAGAAATCCAGCACGAGGGGGCATGGCTTTAAATTGAGGGGGGGTAGTTATAGAACCGATGTCAGGGGTAGGTTCTTTACCCAGAGGGTGGTGAGGGATTGGAATGCCCTGCCAGCATCAGTAGTAAATGCGCCTAGTTTGGGGGCGTTTAAGAGATCCGTAGATAGGTTCATGGACGAAAAGAAATTGGTTTAGGTTGGAGGGTCACAGTTTTTTTTTTAACTGGTCGGTGCAACATCGTGGGCCGAAGGGCCTGTTCTGCGCTGTAATGTTCTATGTTCTATGTTCTATGACTCGGATGATGATGACCCCTTCCCATGAACTCGAAGCCTTTGACTATTACTGATGTCCGCAAGCTTAGAGAAGTGACAAAAGTTAAATGTTTTATGATACCCTATGGGGAGGCAATGGCCTAGTCGTATTATCGCTAGACTATTAACCTAGAAACTCAGCTAATGTTCTGGGGACCCGGGTTTGAATCCCACCAAGGCAGTTGGTGGAATTGAATTCAATAAAGAATATCTGGAATTAAGAATCTACTGATGACCATGAAACCATTGCTGAGTGTGGGGAAAAACCCATCTGGTTCACTAATGTTGTTCGGGGAAGGAAATCGTGATGTCCTTATCTGATCATGTGACTCCAGGGTCATGGCAATGTGGTTAATTCTCAACTGCCCTCCTAGGGCAACAAGGGATGGGCAATAAATGCTGGCCAGCCAGTGGTGCCCATGTCCCATGAATGAATTTTTTTAAAAACCCTAAATTAAAAACACCCTCATTTATAAAACTGTTGCTATTCCCCTTATGTCATTAGGATCGCACCAGAGGGTTCAAAGCATTGAGTGCTGAAGGTGCGCACATGCTCATTCTGCTCCCTCGCTAATCATTTCAGATCTTGCATCATAAACAAGTTTAATTATATGAATAGTGAGTGCAAAGTGTAGCTGACAGGACTAGATTTATGTTGCAGGCAACATTCTGTCTGCCAGACAGTTCTGCTACCTGCCAGCTATTTTGTTAATCGAGGGAGACAGCAGGTGGCAGCAAGGTACACTTTCTGAGCATTAAAAACAAATCTTACACAAAAGGCACAATACCTTGGATGAGCGAAAGCTGAAATCAAATCAGAAAATGCTGGAGGATACTCGAGTTTAGCAGAGGGGAAATAATTTTAATGAGAGTTCACCGACATTGAGACTTTGGCCCAGGTTTTCACTCCTAGGTTTACTCCGCAGGGATGAGAATTCCCGGCTTCTGTCGACCTCACCTTGGAAACTGGGAGCGTGCAGATCCAATTTTTGCTCCAGGGTGGGCAGTGGGCTGAATTAGAAGTCAAACCCGCCCCCCTCTCAGGAACAAGTGCAGCTGAGGAAGTGTATACGTGGAGCTTGGTGAGTGAGGGAGTTCGGTGAAGGGGGTGGGGGAGGAGGAGGTCTTTGTTTTCTTTTGATTTTTTTTTGTCTTTCTCTCCCTGAACTGGTTCTTACCCTACTAGAGGGATAGGAGCTGGCTGTTTGGTGAGTATCTGGTAAGTGAAGTGGCACAGTGGTTAGCACTGCTGCCTCATAGCGCCAGGGACCAGGGTTCGATTCCCGGCTTGGGTCACTGCCTGTGTGGAGTTTGCATGTTCTCCTCGTGTCTGCATTGGTTTCGTCCGGGTGCTCTGATTTCCTTCCACACTCCAAAGATGTGCGGGTTAGGTTAATTGGCAATGCTAAATTGCTCCTTAGTGTTCCAAAATGTGTAGGTTAGGAGGATTAGCAAGATAAATACGTGGAGTTACAGGGATAGGGCCTGGATAGGATGTTCTGTTGGAGGAGGTGATGGCCAAGTGGTATTATCGCTAGACTATTCATTCAGAAACTCAGCTAATATTCTGAGGACCCGGGATCGAATCCCACCACGGCAGATGGTGGAATTTGAATTCATTAAAAATATCTGGAATTAAGAATCTACTGATGGCCATGAAGGCCATGGTCAGAAAAACCCATTTGGTTCACTAATGTCCTTTAGGGAAAGAAATCTGCTGCCCTTAACTGGTCTGGCCTACATGTGACCTCAGAACCACAGAAATGTGGTTGACTCTCAACTGCCTTCGGGCAACTAGGGATGGGCAATAAATGCTGCCCAGCCAGCGATGCCCAAGTCCCATGAATGAATAAAAAAAGAAGAGTTGGTGCAGACTCGATGGGCCAAATGGCCACCTTCTGCACTGTAGGGTCTCTGTGAAGTGGGTGTGGTCTATTCTATTCTTAAGGTATAAAATATGCACATTGGTGCTAAAGTTAATAAAGTGTATAAAAAAGCAAGTAACTTAATAACTAAGTAACTTAATAATATAACTAAGTAATTAATTAAAACATGATGAGGATAATAGAGGCATTGGTCAGGGAGACTATACTGAACCTTTCTACAGGACAGCTGATGTGTCAAGGCTGCAGCATTTGAGAGCTTCTGGATGCCAGTGTGATCCAGGGCAATGATATCTGTAGCAAGTGTTTACAGCTCGAGGAACTTCAACGCAAGAGTTATTGAGCTGGAGGCTGAGCTGCAGGCACTGCGACACAGCAGGGAGGGGGGAAATGACTGGATACTTTGAACCAGGAGGCAGTCACACCTCTTAGGTGGTGCAAGCTTGAAGGGCTGAATGGCCTATTCCTGCACCTATCTTCTTTGTTTCTATCCACCATGGGCAAACCATGCTGTTGCAAAATAAAGTAATGTGTCTCTTAATGATGCCTGTAATGACTTCAGTGAGGCCCATGACATTGGCCACTTGGAGTATGAGCTCCCTGAGTGAGGTCATAATTGTCTGCCCAATCAGGGACCTTCACATGTATATCAATATGGAGGAATCAGGTTCACTGGAATCCATGATTCTGACTTTGTACCTGGAGCGCCCTAGGAGTGGACCAGAGTTTATTTAAAAATGGGACCTAGTGAAGGGCCATGGACCTCTGAGGAGTTATTTCAGTGCCACTTTTTTAAACAAAAGAAAAACTCACATTGATTTTTTAAAATCTTTCAATACATAGAAAGTTCTTCAACTAATCTCCGATGAAAACAGACATTTCTATTCTTTCATCACTTGGAACTGCCAATCAAACACTCACTTAACAGACATCCCAATGTGATCATGTTAGTGTGTAAAATCAGTCACAGCACAAATCCTATAATGGTAGCCCTCAGGCTTATGTCAATAGATGGAGTGAAATTTCAAACAGTGATTTTCTTTTGAACGACAGACTTTTATTCAATTTGAAGCCAACTTGAGTTAAATCCATTGACAGTTCCAATGAGGTTACGCATTTTATACACAAAATCATGTTTACTTTGAACAACAATCCAAAAGGACTGAGTGTCTCACCTGCCCCAAAGGGTGCCTCACCTATCCCGAAGATGGCCTGGGATCATACCCAAAAGGGAATCTTATCTCTCCAAAGGGGTCCTGACTTTTCAAATCGATCCACAATGTTCAAACATGTTGCTACTTTGCCGAATAGGTTAGCTCTGCTGCCTCACAGCGCCAGGGACCTGGGTTCGATTCCTGTCTTGGGTCACTGTCTGTGTGGAGTCTGCATGTTCTCCCCGTGTCTGCATGGGTTTCCTCTGGGTGTTCCGGTTTCCTCCCACAGTCCGAAAGATGTGCTGGTTAGAGTGCATTGGCCGTGCTAAATTCTCCCTCAGTGTACCCGACCAGGCGCCGGAATGTGGCGGCTAGGGGATTTTCACAGTAACTTCATTGCAGTGTTAATATAAGCCTACTCGTGTCGCTTGTGACAACAATAAATAAACTAAACTTTAATTTGCTAACGGCGGGTTTCGCACCCCTTGCCTTCCAAAATCACTGGTCACTGTCTGTGTGGAGTTTGCACATTCTAATCGTGTCTGCGTGGGTTTCCTCCGGGTGCTCCGGTTTCCTCCCACAGTCCAAAGATGTGCGAGTTAGGTTGATTGGCCAGGTTAAAAATTGCCCCTTAGAGTCCTGGGATGCGTAGTTTAGAGGGATTAGCGGGTAAAATATGTGGGGGTAGGGCCTGGGTGGGATTGTGGTCGGTGCAGACTCGATGGGCCGAATGGCCTCCTTCTGCACTGTAGGGATTCTATGAATCTATGAAAATCTCACTTCAGCAGAGACAGCTGGTGATTTAATTGGCCAGCTGCTTCTGGACAGCCTACATCCACATGAACCCTGACCCGACTCTACTCCCACCCATAGGAGATAGGAAATGCCATGTTTGGGGACAGGTCTTGGGATTTTCAGCCATATCCGCAATTTTTGCCTCTCCGGCGTGCCAGAAATCCGGGCCATTAACTCCGTTTCTCTCTCCACAGACCTTTCCTATTCTGCTGAATATTTCCAGTATTTTCTGCCTTTATCAAACATACCCTGTTAAAGTGATAACATTCGCAGAGGATCCCTGGGCATTTTTTAAGAACCTGGTTTCACACCAGGCCAGAGTTATAATCAACCCAGTGTGGCGCCCAAGCTGTGTAAGGTGGTTCGCTGCAGTGCACTCGGGAAACGGGTGTCTGGCTCTCGATTTATGCTGCCATTTCAGTGATATTCAATACCTATAAGTGCTTTGCATCAATGCCAGATGGAAAATGTAACCTCAGCCTTTATTCTACAACTAGATATGTGCTGCTACACTTAGAGAAATATACAACTTGGAACACTCCCTCGACTATGGGTGGGAACATCTCATTTCTGATGCCAACAATTTTCACTTTTCTGTCAGCTGTGGCGGGCAGCAATTTCACCACTGACTCGGAACGCTCTTCAAGTTCCAGAGCATGACGGGACACCTGGCCTCCTCCTGTGCTATAACAATTCTGTGTGAAATCCTGCCTGCCACTTCATGTAGTACTGGGGGAGTGCTGCACTATTGGATTTCAGAGTAGACATTGAACTGAGGTGCTGTCAGCTGTCTCAGGTCGATGTGTAAGATCTCCTGGCACTACATTGCAACAGAGCAGCAATGTTCTTCCTGGTGTTGCTCGATATCCGTGAACAAACGCCTAAAAACAGAACTTCCTCGGAATGTTCCTAAGTGAAGGATCGCCACTCTGTGCCCAATTTCTGAGCTGATATTTTTCCCAGCCTCTCCCGCTCGACATTCCGACTCTGGCCGGGTGAGATCCAACGGTGCAGCACACCCAATTTGAAGTGCAGCTGAGTCAAAAGGAAGGAGATCACTCCCCCTTTTTTTACAGCATCAGCGGCTGTGAACCAGGTAAGTTTATAGGTCCATCGAAATCTGAAGGTCATTGACAGGTCAGGGAGAAGGGAGGTATCTCAGGTAAGCGGATGGGATTTTGGGGATCGGGGCTCAGAGGTCGGGAGAGTCAGAGGGAGGAAGGTTGTGGTGTGGGTTAGGTCGGGACTGTGTGGAGGGGGCGTCAGGCCTTGGGTCAGGTTAGACCTTGGGTAGGATCGGGGCAGGGGCAGTGTAGGGTTGGAGGGGTCAAGCCTCAGGTTGGGCCTGGCCAGGAGGGACTAAGGAGGTGTGCAGTGAGAAGATGGGAGGGGTGGCAAGGGTGGGGAGTGAACCGTGGGATGGGGAGTGATCCCTGGGGCTTCATTGGGGTTGATGAATCAATCAAGTGTCCTCTGAGGAGCTCAGCAGTTTGGTGGAGACCTTAGAATGGGGTGGGTGAGAGGAAGACTCCTGGGGGTTTGGGATGTCAGTCTGGGTTTGTACAACAGCTACCCAGTTCGAAGTTAGAAGTGGTTTTAGTCCTTCTAACTTTTCCCAGCTATCTATTGGTGTAACCCAGGTGGAACCATCCGAAGTTTGCGATTTAAACCGCATTTTCAGATAATTCCCAGAAGAGGGCAATCACCCAGGGGAGGTTTGCACTTCTGGGCAATTGCCATGCAAACCCTTAGCTGGGAAACTCTGAAGAGGATACCCCAGCGAATCTTTGGGGTAGCTCCTAATACGACGCTGGGGAGCCTGGGCCAGTATCTGCTCATTGTGACTTTGCTGCACTTGGGAGCTTGTTGGATGGAAATCAATGCAGCATTTCCTAAAACACATCTTTCAAAAAGTACTTCATTGGCTGTACTTGTGATGCAAGTTCTGAAAGGTGCTATCTAAATGTAAGTTTTCCAATGTTTCTTGATGAAGCAATGTTAGGAAGAGCAGGTCATTCAAAGGGAAATGAAATCCAACTCAATTAACATTAATGGAAATGATTAAATTGTCGCACTGCTTGATTTTGATTTGTTGGAGTCACCAATGACTATGTTTTCACTCAGAAATATATTTTTCACCAATTCACAAACAACACTTACCTCCAACATCATAAAAAAACAACTATTGAGTCTTCGGGCAGCAACACAAACATCGGAACAGCTCCTTACCTAAGGAAGAGAGGGAATGTAGTAAAGGTTCACCAAACTAATTCCTGGGTTGTCTTATAATAATAATAATGGTAGGACACTAGGAAGTTCTGTGGAACAAAGGGACCTTGTCCACAGATCTCTGAAAGCGGAAGGGCATGTTAGTAGGGTGGTGGAAAGCCCTATGAGACACTTGCCTTTATCAATCGAGGCATAGATTACAAGAGCAGGGAAGTCATGTTGGAGTTGTATAGAACTTTGGTGAGGCCACAGCTAGACTACTGTGTGAGTTCTGGTCGCCACATTATCAGAAAGATGTGATTGCACTGGAGAGGGTGCAGAGGAGATTCACCAGGATGCTGCCTGGGATGGAATATTTAAGTTATGAAGAGAGGTTGGATAGGCTAGGGTTGTTTTCATTGGAGCAGAGAAGACTGAAGGGCGGCCTGATTGAGGTGTACAAGATTATGAGGGACATGGACAGAGTGGATAAGGAGCAGCTGTTCCCCTTAGTTGAAGGGTCAGTCACGAAGGGACATAGGTTCAAGGTGAGGGGCAGGAGGTTGAGGGGGGATGTGAGGAAAAACGTTTTTACCCAGAGTGTGGTGACAGCTTGGAATGCGCTGCCTGGGAGGGTGGTGGAGGCGGGTTGCCTCACATCCTTTAAAAAGTATCTGGATGAGCACTTGGCACGCCATAACATTCAGGGCTATGGGCCAAGTGCTGGCAGATGGGAGATGGCAGGTGGGAGTTCAGGTGTTCCTAATGTGTCGGTGTGGCCTTGATGGTCTGAAGAGCCTCTTCTGTGCTGTATGCTTGTTCTGAGGAGAGATTGAGAAAACTGAATCTGTATTCTCGAGAGTTTCGAAGACTGAGAGGTGATTTTATTGAAACATACCAAATTCTTACAGGTTTTGACAGGGTAGATGCAGGAAAGATGTTTCCCATGGTTGGGGGGGGTGGCGTGGGGGTGAGAGGGGTCCAGAACAGGGGTCTCAGTCTCAGAATAAGAGGTAGGCCACTTGGGACTGAGATTTAGAGGAATTTCTTCAGTCAGAGAGTGATGAATCTTGGGAATTCTCTACCTGAGAGGGCTGTGGAGACTCAGTCATAGAATCATAGAATCCTACCGTGCAGAAGGGGGCCATTTGGCACAATCCCACCCAGGCCCTATCCCCATAACCCCATGCATTTACCTTAGCGAGTCTCCCTGACACTAAGGGGCAATTAAGTATGACCAATCCATCTAACCCACACATCTTTGGAGTGTGAGAGGAAACCGGAGGAAACCCACGCAGACACGGGGAGTATGGATTCATGGATTCATGAAGGGAAAGTCGTGTTTGACGAATCTACTGGACTTTTATGAAGATGTCACTAGTGCGGTTGACAGAGGGGAACCGGTGGATGTGGTGTTTTTAGATTTCCAGAAGGCGTTCGATAAGGTGCCTCACAAAAGGTTGCTGCAGAAGATTGGGGTACACGGAGTTAGGGGTAAGGTGTTGGCGTGGATTGGAGATTGGCTATCTAACAGGAAGCAGAGAGTTGGGATAAATGGGTGCTTTTCTGGTTGGCAGTTGGTGACCAGTGGCGTGCCGCAGGGATCGGTGCTGGGGCCTCAATTGTTTACCATTTACATAGATGATCTGGAGGAGGGGACTGAATCTAGGGTATTCAAGTTTGCTGATGACACGAAGGTGAGTGGGAAAGCGAATTGCGTGGAGGACGCGGAAAGTCTGCAGAGAGATTTGGATAGGCTGAGCGAGTGGGCGAGGATCTGGCAGATGGAATATAACATTAGCAAATGTGAGGTTATCCACTTTGGAAGAAATAATAGTAAATTGGAATATTATTTAAATGGAGAAAAATTACATTGTGCGACTGTGCAGAGGGACCTGGGGGTCCTTGTGCACGAATCGCAAAAACTCAGTCTGCAGGTGCAGCAGGTGATCAAGAAGATGAATGGAATGTTGGCCTTTATCGCGAGGGGGATAGAATATAAAAGCAGGGAGGTCTTGCTGCAACTGTACAAGGCACTGGTGAGGCCGCAACTGGAGTACTGTGTGCAGTTTTGGTCCCCTTATTTGCGAAAGGATATATTGGCCTTGGGGGGAGTGCAGAGAAGGTTCATCAAGTTGATACCGGAGATGAGGGGTGTAGTTTATGAGGAGAGATTAAACAGATTGGGTCTGTACTCGTTGGAGTTTAGAAGGATGAGGGGTGATCTTATAGAGACATATAAGATAATGAAGGGGCTGGATAGGGTAGAGGTGGAGAGATTCTTTCCACTTAGAAGGGAAACCAGAACTAGAGGGCACAGCCTCAAAATAAGGGGGGGCCGGTTCAGAACAGAGTTGAGGGGGAACTTCTTCTCTCAGAGGGTAGTGAATCTCTGGAATTCTCTGCCCATTGAAGTGGGCTTCCTCGTTGAATATGTTTAAATCACGGGTAGATAGTTTTCTGATCGATAAGGGAATTAGGGGTTATGGGGAGCAGGCGGGTAAGTGGAACTGATTCGCTTCAGATCAGCCATGATCTTGTTGAATGGCGGGGCAGGCTCGAAGGGCCAGATGGCCTACTCCTGCTCCTATTTCTTATGTTCTTATGAGCTAACTCCACACAGACAGTGGCCCAAGCCGGGAATCAAACCTGGGTTCAATTATGGAGCTGCGAGGCAGCAGTGCTAACCACTGTGCCACTGTGCCGCCCACAGTCATTGCACATGTTTAAAGCAGGGGTCAATAGATTTCTGGATCCCAATGATATTAAGGAATATGGGAAAGTGCAGGAAGGCTGGTGTTGAGGTAGAAGATCGACCATGATCTAGTTAAATGGCAGAGCAGGCTCGAGGAGCCAAGTGATCCACTCCTATGTTCCATTCCTCTGAGTAATTCCCCTCATTAGCTAAACAGAATATCAATTTGGATTTTTGAACCAAAATATAAAGATTTACTCGAATTAAAAAGCCTGATTATAGTGACTCTGGAAAGTTAGTTCTTGCAAAGCTAAAATCTGACATTTTATTTTGGCTTCAGTTATATTTTGATGTTCCGGTCTCAGAATAGTCTGTCTCTTGTGGGATAACGTTTTACAAAAGTCTATTGAGAACAATTGCCAGCAGTTCAGAAGTCAAGATATCGCCCCTTTTCCATTAATGTCTTAGAACAATGCTGAGTTCCTCCTCAGCACAGCTGCGACAGCTTAGAACAGGGACAAGGGAATTTTTTCAAAACAGGAATTCAGGATCTGAGTTCCTCTTCCGTGATTTAATCTGAGATCCAAAGTGATCTTTTTTTAACTGGCTGAGTTTGAACTCAGGCCCCCAGTTAGCCATGGTTACAGACTGTTGGCCAAGGAGCACCACCCAGATTTTCATTTTGTTCCCGGACTGTAGCTGATTAGAGCTTCCATCAACAACCCATTAAAGTAAACCAGAGTTTAATTAAACCTGCATCAACTAAGATTCATGCTGTGGTATTGTATTCCAAATAATGTCCCTTCCAACTGTCTCCAGCTCCTTAATCTGTCATTCTTTTTTCACTCCATCAGATGGGCCACAAGATCATGGAGACCGTGCAGTGCTACTTGTGGAGTTGGCATACAGACACGAGATGTTTACTGTAAACGCCCAGTGGCCCACGTTGTTGAGGAGTCCGTCAAGGTTGCTGACGAGGAGTGTTCGGATCCGAAACCCCCCGAGTTACAGGCCTGCAACCAAATTGACTGCCCTCCTTCATGGCATGAGGGAGAATGGCAACCGGTAGGTGATATCCCATCAAGTTGCCAAGAATAGACTGTTGTCGCCATAATCTTGCTCCTTCGGACCCTGCCAAGATTTAAATACTTGGTTTCTCCATGGACCAATGCAGATTTATTGACAGTATTTCACACAATCTGCATGCATTCTAAAGGAAGTACTAAACTAAGATTATTGTAACCCTGGTGACACATGGGGCCGGATTCTGCAACCTCGCTCGCAGCTGGGATTCTCCCGTCCCGCTGCAGTGAACGAAGATTTGGCTGAGCGCCAAATTCTCCATTCTCGCTGGCAGTAGCAGTGGGGCATGAACGGGGTGAGTTGGGGGCCTGACTGGATCAGATTCACCACTGGTTTTGCACCACGTTGGAATTAACAGAGAGTAACATTGGGCAGGGTGTACAGAGCAGCATTCTACCTGATCCTGTGGTGTATCCCACCCAGTGAGTTAGGTTAAGTAACCCTCCCTGTCGTCTCAGCCTGCAGAACGAGTCCATTTACACAAGATGGTTTGCAGTCAGATCAAGTTGATTTGGGCTGAATGCAGGATCTTCGAATGAAGCAATCAGCTCTGCTGGAACCAAGTACACTTGCCAGACGCTATCAGGTTGCCAATGCAGCGCTTTTCTTCTGGGAAGGAATGGCTGGGGATTTGGTTCAGACTGTTTACACCAGTCTGATTCAAATTGCACTGGTTCACAGCCAGCAGCAGGAGGTGATAGTTACTCGAAACTAATCTAGGAGTAAATAACTCCACTGCCTTTGCACTGAGCACGCTGACGTGAAGCAGCTGCAGGTTTAGAATGGACATGAGTTTGAAACTGAATCAGAAAAACAAAAACCTGAATCTGAGATAGCATTTCAAAAAGAGAAGCGTCGCCCTGAAAGACAGTGAGCATGGAAATTCCAAAGTGACCCGGAGAGAATGTTATGATGTGAAATGATGTCAAGAAACAAAGCGTTTGAAGCAATCCCAGGGTTCTTTATGCTCAGCACACCATAGGCTACACTATAGTTCATCGAATCTCTACAGTGCAGAGGGAGGCCATTCGGCCCATCGAGTCTGCACCGACCACAATCCCACCCAGGTCCTATCCCTGTAACTCCACATACTAACTCTCTAATCCCTCTAATTTACGCATCCCGGGACACTAAGGGGCAATTTAGCATGGCCAATTCACCTAACCCGCACACCTTTGGAGTGTGGGAGGAAACCGGAGCACCCGGAGGAAAATCACGCAGACACGAGGAGAATGTGGCAAACTCCACACAGACAGTGACCCAAGCCAGGAATCGAACCTGGGTGCCTGGCTCTGTGGGGCAGCAGTGCTAACCGCTGTGCCACCGTGCCGTCCCTTGTTGAAGAAATTATGTAACATGCCATACTGCCATTGGCAGATTTTTTCAGAATCTTTTGTGTGAGGTGCACTCGAATAGTGTAGCGGACATTTCATGAAATATTTAGTCTGAATGGAGACCACATATTGAGGCCATTTGGAAACCCTTTTCCAGGCTAGAAGTAGAGTTGTCTTCAATGTCAGAATTTGGTGGGCAGATTGTAGTTTTTAAATAACACTGAGACTGTTAAATCGAATGTTGAAAGATACTCCATTCCTTTTGTTTAATATATTGATCTTTATATATTGGCTGGAACTTTCTGGCCATTCACGCCCCACCGCCGCTGTAAGCGAGGACGGAGAATTTGGCGCTCAGCCACATCTCTGTTCACTGCTGCGGGACTGGAGAATCCCGCTGGCGTGAACGGCCGGAAAATTCCACCCACGCTCTTTAAGGTTCCTAACATAGAGCAAGCAAATTCGGAAATGTTAATGTACCCCTGCTGACAAGTTAATGTTCTCTTGTGACATCTCTCATTGCAGTGCTCACGAACATGTGGAAGAGGAGTACAATCTCGCAAAGTCACATGCAAACAGCTTCTGACCGATGGTAGTTTTCTCAGCCTTGCTGATGAGCTTTGCCTCGATCACAAGCCCCAGATGCAGCAGGCTTGTGCCAATACCGATTGCCCACCACACCTGGCATTAGGGAAGTGGTCCAAGGTAAACAGGTTTGGAATGACTCAACAAAGAACGAAATTGATGCCTGATTATTGTGCCTCTGTGTATACATGCTTTTTAGGGACCTGGGTTTGATTGCCGGCTTGGGTCACTGTCTGTGCGGAGTCTGCACGTTCTCCCCGTGTCTGCATGGGTTTCCTCCGGGTGCTCCAATTTCATCCCACAGTCCAAAAGATGTGCTAGGTACATTGGCTATGCTAAGTTCTCCCTCAGTGTACCCGAACAGGCGCCGGAGTGTGGCAACTAGGGGATTTTCACAGTAACTTCATTGCAGTGTTAATGTAAGCCGACTTGTGACACTGATAAATAAACTTTAACTTCAAGACTTTTTTATTTGACATGTGGATTATGTACAGGCTTGCACCTTTTGCAAAGTTCATCATCTTTATGTCTTGCTGAATCCTTCGACAAAAAAGCTGAGTACTCTCGTATTCTGCTTACAATATCTAACAATTTTTTGGTTCAGTAATCATACAACCCCATTGGCATTGACCTGGGCTGTAGAAAGAAAGCATTCTGCTGGTACCTGTTGAAATAGTGTATCCATTAGATGTCTTAACCAGTAATATTAACAAGGCAAAAGATGATAACAAAGAACAAAGAAAAATACAGCACAGGAACAGGCCCTTCGGCCCTCCAACCCCCTGCCGAAAAGACACCCCACCGGCGCTCCGTCAGCCAAACTTCACAGCTCTCTGTTGGGGAATTGAACCCCAGTCTCCTGCATGACAGGCGGGGACACTAACCATTACACTAGTGAGGAACTGCCACAGGTGCCACACTGTGGGTTTTGAACCAACTCGACGCAGATTTATTAACAAGGTGTTACCTGATTGAAATCCAAACATGGAAGAGAGATAAAAACCCACGAATATCTCTGGTGGTGTCACAGCACGTCATGTGACTAATCACACACAGATGCGTTGCGTTACAATACACAGCAGACAGTAAGCTCGATTATATCACACAGGAAGGGAAGCAAAAAGAGTTGCCATGCAGTACAAGGATGTTTATTGGAGGTGATTGAATTATGGTCAAAGAATAGGGGTCGGAATTATCCGGCTGTTCACACCGGTGGGATTCTCCAGTCCCGCTGGCAGCGCACCCTTGCCTGTGGGGTTTCCCGCAATGGGAATTCCTATTGACAGCGGCAGGGCCAGAAAATTCCGCCGCTAGCAAACACTGCGCCACCTCCCTCCGGCGGAAAACGTGCGGCTGAGGTGTCGGAGGATCCCACCCAAAATGCTTGAGGCATTTGAAAGTAGAATGTGATACAGACAAGTTGGTTGTTTCGGGAAGCGTTGCAGAGAGCAGGGCCATGATGACTTGAAGGTTGTCTCAGTGAGGGAGAAACAGTGGGGAAGCCGGAGATGGATGACCAGAGAAGGACCTGTTGGAGGGATCACAAGAAAATACATTGGCCGCTATTCTCCGGTTTCGTATGCCCTGCCAGTGCTTCCAGCGAGAATGGAGAATTTAGCGTTCAGCCAAATCTCCATTCACTGCAGCGGGACCGGAGAATCCCAGCCGCGGGCGAGATTGGAGAATTCCGACTATGGTAACATGACTCGGGTGAGAGGAAAGCTGATGTGAACTGAGGCTGTGACAACAAGACAAATAATCTCATCATTGGGATGCAAGAATCGGTGCACTCCTCTCACAAGTTCAGCAATTTAAAATAATGATAATGTACGGTATGATGATGATTGGGCAGCATGGTGGCACAGTGGTTAGCACTGCTGCCTCACAGCACCAGGGACCCAGATTCGATTCTGGCCTCGGGTCACTGCCTGTGTGGAGTTTGCACATTCTCCCCATGTCAGTGTGGGTTTCCTCCGGGTGCTCCGGTTTCCTTCCACGGTCCGAAAGATGTGTGGGTTCGGTGGATTGGCCATGCTAAATTGCCCCTTATTATCAGGGGGACTAGCTGGGGTAAATGCATGGGATGATAGGGATAGGGCTTGGGTGGGATTGTGGTCGGTGCAGATTTGATGGGCCGAATGGCCTCCTTCTGCACTGTAGGACTCTATGATTCTACATATCTATTTCAGCTGAACGAACCCTTCATATATAAATTTAACTCAGTTTTAATTGTGTGTAATTTGAGTATTCTTCCCATGATTTCTGGCAGTGAAAATTTAGATGAATGATAGCTTAGAAATAATTTTTATGTTGTCATTTCTTTCCAGTGCTCTGTAAGCTGTGACGAAGGTACCCAGAGCAGAGAATGGGTCTGTCAGAAACTCACAACAGCTGGCCGGTTGGTCCCAGTAAATCGCGATCTCTGCAATGTCCTCGCCAAACCATCCGTAATCCAGGCCTGCAGAATGCCTACCTGTAAAAGTAAGTCCACTCAACACCCAGAATCATTTTACACCCAAATTAACACCTTGTGCTACTTGTAGACAAAATACAAAAGAACAAAGAAAATTACAGCACGAAAACAGGCCCTTCGGCCTCCACTGACCATGCTGCCCATCTGAACCCCCTATCCTTCGGGGGATCGTATCCTTCTATTCCCATTCTATTCATGTATTTATCCAGATGTCCCTTAAGAGTCACTATCGTATCTGCTTCCACTACCTCACCCCCCAGCAGCGAGTTCCAGGCACCCACCACCCTCTGTGTTTTTAAAAAAACTTGCTTCGTACAATGACAAATAAATGTAACAGCAGAAATAACTGATATTGCAACTAGCCCACTGTAAGGTGCGAGGATTTCTAGGCCCGGCTGACTGATGTTTCTCTGGGAAGCAGAGTGTTTCGAGCTTGATATATTCCTACAGAAGGATGGATTTGTTTCACAGACTCCCTCATTTGTTCGTTATAAGAATCATATGCAGATGTTAAAACGTTCACATTTATGAAAATGTTTTTTTCATTAAGTAAAACAGATTTGTGTTGCTTGACAATTATTTTCCTGGCAAATCACCAGTGTTCAAATGCCAAACGTCTGCAAGCTCCAACTCTTGAAGCAGGTCCAATAGATTTTAAGAGCTATTGCTTACATTTTAAAGGAAATACGTGAATAACTAAACGTGCGTAGATTCCAGACGTACACATTTGATACTTTCCAAGTTGTTCATGTATCTTGTGTTTATCAAGGTGACCTTTCTCAGTCCTGGGAAACACATTACTATCTTTCCTTTCCAGCCACCACAGTGCATTGTCAAGTCAGGTTTAATAGAGACTCTGTCCACGTTAGAATTTCCACTGCATCTTTTGCCATGCTCTCAGTTTAGAAATCTTAGAAATCTTAGAAACCCTACAGCACAGAAAGAGGCCATTCGGCCCATTGAGTCTGCACCGACCACAATCCCCACCCAGGCCCTACCCCCATATCCCTACATATTTACCCACTCATCCCTCTAACCAACGCATCCCTGCACACTTAAGGGCAATTTTAGCATGGCCAATCAAACTAACCCGCACATTTTTGGACTGTGGGAGGAAACCGGAGCACCCGGAGGAAACCCACACAGACACGAGGAGAATGTGCAAACTCCACACAGTGACCCAAGCCGGGAATTGAACCCAGGTCCCTGGAGCTGTGAAGCAGCAGTGCTAACCACTGTGCTACCGTGCCGCCCATAGATTGAGGGAATCTAACCTACAGATATTCTTTGACAAAAAGCAAGATGCTCTCACATGCTCTTTTTACCCTGAAGCCAGCAAAACAGAGGGATGATTTTATATGTTTTGTTTACCTAATGAAATTAATTGCCTCGAGACAGGCAATTGAGAAGCTGATGTATTTAATGCTCGATAGGCTAATACTGTGCTCCCATCTCAGAGAATCAGGACTGTTCTGACAGAGCTCTGACAAAGGGTCATCCAGACTTGAAGTGTTGGCTCTATTCCCTCCCCACAGATGCTGTCAACCTTGCTGAGTTTTTCCAGCATTTTCTGTTTTTGTTTCAGATTCCAGCATTTGATTTGATTTATTATTGTCCCATGTATTAACATACAGTGAAAAGTATTGTTTCTTGCGCACTATACAGACAAAACATACCGTTCACAGAGAAGGAAACAAGAGAGTGCAGAATGTAGTGTTACAGTCATAGTTAGGGTGTAGAGAAAGATCAACTTAATGCAAGGTAAGTCCATTCAAAAGTCTGACGGCAGCAGGGAAGAAGCTGTTCTTGAGTCGATTGGTACGTGACCTCAGACTTTTGTATCTTTTTCCCGAAGGAAGAAGGTGGAAGAGAGAATGTCCGGGGGGCATGGGATCCTTAATTATGTTGGCTGCTTTGCCGAGGCAGCAGGAAGTGTAGACAGAGTCAATGGATGGGAGGCTGGTTTGCGTAATGGATTGGGCTACATTCACAACCTTTTGTAGTTTTGTAGCATCCGCAGTAGGTTGCCTTTATCAGGACTATTGTGTTTGGTCCTCTCGCCAGCTCACTTTCCCCGCAGAGTGTCTCTTCCCAGGAGAAGGGAATGGGTGAATTTTCCATCCAACACATCTCCTTTTCCTGTTTTTATTTCCCCTCCTTTTTATGGCTTCCAGGGATGAAAATGTGGTCAGGTAATCTGCGAGCAACTTTTCACAGACTCCACACTGTTGATCATTTCAAAGGTGCCACAGAATTGTAGATGGGCAATAAATGTTGGCCAGACAGTGACGTCCATTTCTCACAATTGAATAAAAAACATCAACCCACTGTAGCTAGCACAAGGATCATTTATGCCACATAAATTGAACTAAATGTTTTGGGAAAGGGTGGAAGAATGAGATCTCTTGATAAAATTCACCCATTCTCCTCTCCTGGGAAGAGATGCTTGGATGGAAAGTGAGTTGGAGAGAGGGCCAAACACAATAGTACTAATTCTCTGAAATGAAAGCACAGTTAATGCAGCCAGCATTAACTACATCAGCTTCTGAATGGACATGCCAGTCTCAAGGCAATTAATTTTATTAGAAATATAGAAACTAGAAGCAGGAGTAGGCCATTTGGCCCTTCAAGCCTGCTTCACCATTCATTTG
Source organism: Mustelus asterias (assembly GCF_964213995.1). Taxonomy (NCBI): domain Eukaryota; kingdom Metazoa; phylum Chordata; class Chondrichthyes; order Carcharhiniformes; family Triakidae; genus Mustelus; species Mustelus asterias. The sequence continues at coordinate 33,438,243 of NC_135824.1, forward strand.
ATCATGGCTGATCATCAAATTCAATATCCTGATTCCCCTCTTCCTCTCATATCCCTTGATCTCTTTAGCCCCAAGATTTTCTTCTTGAAATCACTCACTATTTTGGCCTCATCTACTTTCTGTGGTAGTGAATTCCACACATTCACCACTCTCTGGTTGAAGAAATTTCTCCTCACAGTTTTATTTATTTTTTTATTCATTTGTGGGACATGGGCATCACTGGCATTTGTTGCCCATCCCTAGTTGCTGGAGGGCAGTTGAGAGTCAACCACGTTGCTGTGGCTCTGGAATCACATGTAGGCCGACCGGGTAAGGACGGCAGATTTCGTTCCCTGAAGAACATTAGAGAACCAGATGAGTTTTTCTGACAATCAACAATAGTTTTCATGGTCATCAGTAGATTCTTAATTCCAGATATTCTTTACTGATTTCAAATTCCACCATCTGCTGTGGCGGGATTTGAACCCAGGTCAGAACATTAGCTGAGTTTCTGGATTAATAGTCTAACAATAATACCACTAGGCCATCGCCTCCCCTTAAAGGTCCTAAAAGGTTTACTCCTTATCCTCAAACTATGACTCCTAGTTCTGGACTCCCCCACCATTGGGAACATTCTTTCTGAATCTACCCTGTCTAACCCTGTTAGAATTTTATAGGTTTCTATGAGATTCCCCTCTCACTTTTCCAAACTCCAATGAATACAATCCTGACTTAGTCTCTCCTCATATGACAAAACGTACAATACTAAAAATATATCTTCAATTTTTGCCATTCTTCTTTAAAAGATACATATTCTTTATGACAAGTTACTTAAATATGCTGCTTCATATTCTGGAGTCCTTTGTTAATGTTTATTTGTGTACATTTTTAGAGTTTGCAAAGAAAGCAAAACCAAAAGTTCCACAAAAGCAAGCTACTCGTGACCCTCAGATTCTCAGTGTCCACCGAGTCTACATTCAAACCAGACAAGAGAAACGCATTCACTTTAGCATTGGTGGTCGGGCGTATTTACTCCCAAAGACCTCCATTGTGATTAGATGCCCCGTGAGAAGATTCCAGAAATCATTGATCAGATGGGAGAAAGATGGACACCGTCTACAAAATACAAAACAGGTTGGAATCACTAAATCGGGATCCCTGAAGATTCATAGCCTGGAGGCGAGGGATATCGGCGTGTACAGTTGCATTGCGGGTCCTACTCGAGACACCTTTGTCCTCAAACTGATCGGCAATGATAATAGATTAGTTGAGCCACCCTCTTTCATCAGAGCAAAAACGAGACAAAATATTGGACCGGAGAAGGTGAGTCACAATGAATCCAACAGGCTAGAGGAGAAATGGGCTCAAATGAGCAAGATGTGGCAAAGTTGGAGCAAAAAGAATGAATTCTATGTGGATGATAGCCAAACTGCTGATCACGTTTTCCTGCGCCTACTTGGAAATCATTTGGTTTCAAAGGCAAAGACTAATTTTGCTGAGCTGTATGGTTCTCAAGAGCTTTATGATAAACATCTTGAAAGCTCTAGTTTCCAAGGAGCTTATAGTATGGATACTATGCAGTTTGAAGAAATCTTACGGAATATAAGTCTCTGGATCGAGTCTGGGGAGCTACCTGAAGACTTTGCTTCCCAGCTGATGTATCAATTAGCAGCGGAAGTGTCTAGACCGCAACCGACTCTAGAGAAATGGAAGGCACCACTTGATGATAACGCAACCAACTCAAAATTGTTAGACAAAGCTCCCAACACATCAGAAACTTCTTTCCATAAAGATACATATCAACAGACGGAGAAACAAAAACCTCCAATTATTTTGCGAAAGAAACAAGCTCCTGTGCTGCCTCAGAGAAATGTCAGTGTAACAATTGGAGCACTGGCATATCTGACGGATAATACCGACCGTGTGACACTAGTTTGTGAAGCTGCTGGAATCCCTGAACCAGAAGTAACTTGGACAAAGGACGGTGCGCCAGTGAAATTTAATGAAAGGTATGGCAAGCGAATGTCTATTAATATCAGTGAGAGCTTTATTTCAACAGGTGAACTTGTGTTAATGTAACATTTTCTAATGCGTTCATCTTGTGCATCAGTGATTTTGCACACTATTGTACAAACCAAATGTGCAGAGGCAGAGCTGTTAGTCAGAGGCCATTTGTTGGAACAAGTCCTAAACTCCATGGCTTTCATTGTAAGACCTACAGAGCTTTTCTAATAGACAAAAACGTGCCTTTTTTAGTTGATGGAGGTCACATATATAATCAGAATGTTATTTAAATGTGGCTCTATAATGTAAATGTTGAGAGAGATAGTTCAGTAATTGATATTGCGAATTTTGTCGTAAGTTGTACTCTCCATCTATGAATTTCAGTGAACAATGTAGCAGAGAATTTTCAGTCAACCAACAGCATTTATGGTACCTTCCACACATATAAAACTTTATGTCAGGGTCCGTTTTTAAATCAAGCATCATGTTGTACCTTGTGTGTGTGCGTGTGTGTGTGTCTGCTTGTGTGTGCATGTGTCTGTGCATGCATGTATGTGTGCTTGCATGAGTGTGTGTGTGTGTGTTGGTGCGCTGATGTACGCATGCATGTGCGTGTGCCTGTATTTGCAATGTTATTGTTATTTTTCAGTGTGTGGAACCATTCAACCCATGGGAAAGTGTGGAAGCTTGGAACGTTTTGATTAAAGATTGAACTTTAAGCTATTAATCTGAAACGCATTAATAATTGTTGATAAGATGCAGGTGTCATGGGCTAACATTGTTAATTGTACATGTGAAGGCAACAAACTGTTGATTATTTTCTAGATTTGTGGGGTCTTTTTGTCCATCGATGTTAGTAACCGTCAGTGATTGCTGAACTGGAGCAAAGGACATTCAAACCTCGGATGCGATGTGTAAAAAGGACAGGCTTGAGGATCCTAATAGATATTAGAGTCCAGTCCGACTGGGGGTCAACTAGTTTTCTGTGAGAAACATGTTACATCTCGTGCATATTGCCAAGTCGCATTAGAAAACCTGCTGCATACAAGTTCACTGCAAGGTTTAATAGTTAGCAGGCTGCCAATATTCGACTTTCTGCAATACATTATCTTCCTTTGGACATGATTCTGCTGTTTGAGGAATTTCAGTGGGTGCATCAGAGCAGCTATAAAACTTTTTTCAACTGTTCTCTTACTTGGTACAAAAAGATATTTCTTCATTTAGTTGTGCAGTTTTCCCCTCGATATATCCAGGCTCTGTGGCCTCCCCCAATATGCAATTCAAACAAGTCTGTGCTTTGGTAAACAGGAGGTGGATCAAATATAGGGGAAGATAAGTGTTCACCATTCTATTTAGCTGGGGATACTCCAGACCCCTCAAACCTCTTTTCCTCTCTCGTGTTGGCAGTATAATCTTATATATGGAAGAAACATTAGAAGGAGGTTAAGGCACCTGATTTTTTATTCATTGACAGCTGTGGCTCAGTGGCAGGACTGTCACCTCAGTCAGATAGTTGTGGATTCAAATCCCACTCCCGGCACTTGCGCAGAAAAACTAGGCCTCATTCTAGAACAGCACTGAAAGAAGACTGCACTGTCAGAGGGTGCTATTTTTAAAAAATAAAACATTAAACTAAGCCCCTGCCGACCCTCCCTTGGACGATCAGCCATGATCGTGATGAATGGTGGAACACGCTCGAAGGGCCAAATGGCCTCCTCCTGCTCCTATCTTATATGTTCCTATGCTATGTTTCTCTGATCCTCTGAACCTTCTAGTGTCAAGGAAGGGAGGCCTAAAATTCCCATGATGCATTTCTCACTTGCTTGGCCAAAATGTAACTGCAGCAGCTGGAAATCTTTCACCATCGTCACCCCGTCCCTCCCCAAGATCCCGTGGCAAGATCCCGGTGAAATTTCCAACTGAAGCCTCAGCCTCCAGTCAAAAGGACAGGTGCATACACCTGTCTTGATGTCTTGAACCAACATTAACCCGTGCCAGCGTACAGAGCAATATCCTGTAAAGAGTGTGAACATAAGAAAAACTGCATTGGTTTAGTGGCTTTTTTTTCAAAATTGTACAACCTGTTTTTACGTTGCCATCAGATAGGTTGCTGGTGTTACAATTATGAGGTTTAAAATATTATTTTTGAGGATTGTATCTTTAAATTGGGGGTAACATGAAAGGGGTCAGTCAGTCTGACAATAAGCCTGGGTAACTGTCAGCGATCAAAGGAGAAATTATATTGTTTTACTGGGAAGAAAGTGTAAGGCACAGAAGCTTGGAGACCATAGAACATAGAACAGTACAGCACAGAACAGGTCCTTCGGCCCACGATGTTGTGCCGAGCTTTATCTGAAACCAAGATCAAGCTATTTCACTCCCTATCATCCTGGTGTGCTCCATGTGCCTATCCAATAACCGCTTAAATGTTCCTAAAGTGTCTGACTCCACTATCACTGCAGGCAGTCCATTCCACACCCCAACCACTCTCTGCGTAAAGAACCTACCTCGGACATCCTTCCTATATCTCCCACCATGAACCCTATAGTTATGCCCCCTTGTAATAGCTCCATCCACCCGAGGAAATAGTCTTTGAACGTTCACTCTATCTATCCCCTTCATCATTTTATAAACCTCTATTAAGTCTCCCCTCAACCTCCTCTGCTCCAGAGAGAACAGCCCTAGCTCCCTCAACCTTTTCTCATAAGACCTACCCTCCAAACCAGGCAGCATCCTGGTAAATCTCCTCTGCACTCTTTCCAGCGCTTCCACATCCTTCTTATAGTGAGGTGACCAGAACTGCACACAATATTCCAAATGTGGTCTCACCAAGGTCCTGTACAGTTGCAGCATATCCCCAAAGCTCTTAAACTCCAACCCCCTGTTAATAAAAGCTAACACACTATAGGCCTTCTTCACAGCTCTATCCACTTGAGTGGCAACCTTCAGAGATCTGTGGAAAAGGATCCCAAGATCTCTCTGTTCCTCCACAGTCTTCAGAACCTTACCTTTGACCCTGTAATCCACATTTAAATTTGTCCTACCAAAATGAATCACCTCACATTTATCAGGGTTAAACTCCATCTGCCATTTTTCAGCGCAGCTTTGCATCCTATCTATGTCTCTTTGCAGTCGACAACAGCCCTCCACCTCATCCACTACTCCACCAATCTTGGTGTCATCAGCAAATTTACTGATCCACCCTTCAGCCCCCTTCTCTAGGTCATTAATAAAAATCACAAATAGCAGAGGACCAAGCACTGATCCCTGTGGCACTCCGCTAGCAACCTGCCTCCAGTCCAAAAATTTTCCATCCACCACCACCCTCTGTCTTCGATCAGATAGCCAGTTACCTATCCAATCGGCCAACTTTCCCTCTATCCCATACCTCCTTACTTTCATCATAAGCCGACCATGGGGGACCTTATCAAACGCCTTACTAAAATCCATGTATATGACATCAACTGCCCTCTCCTCATCAACACACTTAGTTACCTCCTCAAAAAATTCTATCAAATTTGTGAGGCACGACTTGCCCTTCACGAATCCGTGCTGACTGTCCCGGATTAATCCGCATCTTTCTAAATGGTCGTAAATCCCATCCCTAAGGACCTTTTCCATCAACTTACCAACCACCAAAGTAAGACTAACCGGTCTATAATTACCAGGGTCATTTCTACTCCCTTTCTTAAACAGAGGAACAACATTCGCCACTCTCCAGTCCTCTGGCACCATCCCCGTGGACAGTGAGGACCCAAAGATCAAAGCCAAAGGCTCTGCAATCTCATCCCTTGCCTCCCAAAGAATCCTAGGATATATTTCATCAGGCCCAGGGGACTTATCGACCTTCAGTTTATTCAAAACTGCTAGTACATCCTCCCTCCGAACATCTACTTCCTCCAGCCTATTAGCCTGTAACACCTTCTCTTCCTCACAATGGCAGGAGCTTGTGTGTTGGCAATGGAGACCGAGTCTCAAAAATCCCAAAAAAGTGTTGAGAATGTTGGGTTATAAACAACTGTGCTTTAAACTGTCCATTTAGTTCCAAGGTGAAAGAGGGTCTCAAGGATAGCTAATTAGCATTTCTACGGAGATACAAACCTATGTGATTCACATTACCATAACAGAGGATGCAAAGAAAGCCATTATAAAGCTCAGGTTATAGGCGTTTTCGAGAATATCGCTGAATATCATATGGAGTGTTTTTAGTTTGCTCAGATCTAGGAGAGAAGAAACAACTAGAGGCCAAATAAAGTCTCCCAAATAGGTGTGCAAGTGGAAGCTTGCACTTGGATTAAAATGACTAAATTCATTGGAAGTTAAAACAAGCCTGGAAGAGTCACCTAGCTTGGGCTAGAGGACAGGTCTCCAGTAAAAGAAAACTTCACTGTGTAAGACAGTTCTAAGATTGCAAGGTACCAAGTTGAAAATAGAAAACAACAGGAAGCTAAAAATCACTTTGGATTGATTCTGGGGAAATATGTAAAAGGCAGTGTAAAGCATACCTCTGAATTGCTTATTTTCTTGTTAGGCTCGGAATAAGATGGGGATATTTTGTTCTGTGGCTTAAAGTATAAGTTGACTACAAAGATTGTATTTAGTTTTTAGTATTTTACTCATTTGTTACAGTAAATATCTTCAGACATAAAATATTGATGTGTCATCCGATCAGCTATTTAACTGGGAGTTCACATTTCTTTTTTAAAAAGTTATTAGTCTCTACGGGGATCGTAACATTTCTAACTCTATACGCTGGCATGAGTTAATGTTGGTTCAAGACAGCATGAGTGAATTATTTGAGCAATTTGTTTCACTTTGTGGCATGGACAGGTTCCAGATTGGTGATGCTTGCTAGCTGGAAGCTCTCTTAGCTGGATTGTTTTTGGGTCTGACTTTTGACAGGCTGTGATATCCTACAGCAGGGACCCTGGGCGAGGGAGGTGGGTGGGTTGTCCAAGTTGTTCAAGCACCATCCAAAATTTTTGTTCTTTTTAAATTGGACCACATCTGCTTTCATATAAACATGTCCAAGATGCCCTTATTAAACACAACAACATTGGGTGTTCCTCCAAAACATTCAGTTCAGCAATCTGGGGTGGCACAGTGCCACAGTGGTTAGCACTGCTGCCTCACAGCGCCAGTGTCCCAGGTTCAATTCTGGCCTCGGGTCACTGTCTCTGTGGAGTTTGCATGTTCTCTCCGTGCCTGCGTGGCTTTCCTCCGGGTGCTCCCACAGTCCAAAGATGTGTGGGTTAGATTGATTGGCCGTGCTAAATTGACCCTAGTGTCAGGGGGACTAGCAGAGTAAATGCATGGGTTGCGAGAATAGGGCCTGGGTGGGATTGTGGTCGGTACAGACTCGATGGGCCGAATGTCCTCCTTCTGTACGGTAGGGATTCTATGATCAATAGAAAACAATTATTTGAGCTTGTGCTTCTAACTGTCACAGGTATAGGTTGAGAGGCAATAGATTTAAAACTGAAATGAAGAGGAACTACTACTCGCAGAGGGTGGTGAATTTGCGGAACTCGCTGCCCCCTAGCATGGTGGAGTCTGGATCATTAAATGGTTTTAAGAAGGAGATAGAAATATTTCTAATTTTAAAAATGGGATAAAGGGATATGAGGAGCAGGAGGGGAGGTGGAACTGAGACCAGGGATCAGCCCTGATCTGATTGAATGGCGGAGCAGGTTGAAGAACTGAATTTGCTGACTTCTGCTCCTAATTCTTATAACTGTTCACTAGGGATATTACAATGAATAATAAATGTTTTAATGGACCCCTGACATATTACCGCTGCATGATAATTACGCTATAGAGTTTTTATCTGACATGACTGTTTGACTTTTCTTTCATTTTATTTTATTTGAAGGGATAACTTAACGAATGTATTAATGTTTTTATTTGAACAATATTTTCAAATTCTTCCTTAAAAGTGAAATCATTCTGGCAACTTTGTATCCAAACATTCTCCAAAAAACATTCCTGCCCAAATCGCTGGCCCTCGTTGGCCAAATATCATTAGAACAACTAGGCTCGCATTAGGTACAAAAACAGAAACTGCTGGAAAAACTCAGCATGCCTGACAGCATCTGTGGAGAGAACCGTGCGAAGATTTCAACTTTGGATGACTCGGGTCTATCATCCAGACCCTTTAAATCATCAATAACAAAAACCACAAACCCCTGAAACCACTTTACTTGTGCTAACAAACATTGTGTGGTGGATTCTACGTACCCCCAACGGACGCGTTTCCCGAGGGTGGGGGCATGTAAGATAGGACAGACACCAACCCCATCACCTTCCCACCCACCCCGAGCTCACTGCCATAATACAAAGGGTGGGTCAGTATTCCGCCTGCCATATATGAATAAATATTTAAGGGTCAATTAGACTTGTTATCAAGCCAATTAACCTATGATAAAGCTACCCATGCCATAAAACAGTTGGCATGGGCAGCCAGGCAGGAGCAGGCTTTATTCCCTGAGGTGATGGAGGTGTCGCACTTCAAGGTCTGTCCTTTGCCAATTGCAGGGAGGCCCCTCTAAGGTCAAACCCATTCCTTCCTTCATTCCTGCTCCTTCTCTTAAACCTACCGTCTCTCCTCTGCCCCTTTCCCTAACCTACCCAAACCCTCCCAGCCCAAAACCTGCTCCAGGTATCTATCTATCTTCTACCACAGTCCCGACAACGGCCTATGGTGTCTTCATAATGGTGCTGTGTTACTTGGCTACAGATCATGGGGTGTCCTCCCCAGTGAGGTCATGTGATCAGCTCTGAAATCTGCTTAACAACAAGCCTGGGTGGCTTTCTTACCACGGGAACAGATCGAGACTTATAGCGAGCAAGAGAGAGGATTCACAGAGACAAAATGCTGGTATAGTCAGCAGAGAGGAAATGGTTGTAATTCCTTGGTGAGCTGCTAGTTAGAACACAAAAGGAAGGGTAGTCTCTGGTCAAAGAGACACATCCAGTGACGATAAAGTCTCTGGAAGATTTGCCCTGGTGAAGCCAGGAGGTGAAACCAGCGGAGTGGGCCTTACGACTGGTGGTTGGTTTGGAAATTCTTCAAAAACAGTGTCTCGATATTATGACTTAATGAAACAGTAAGACCTAAGCCCATTGGAAGCTGGGTCTTACTGTGGAGTGTTTCCTATGAAAACTATAATCCTCTGGAGAGTGTGCTGTAATATAAATACCGTGTGAGCTCATTGGTAGCATTAAGACATGAGTAAGTTGTTTTTTTGCTTTCTTTCACAAGACGTGGTCATTGCTAGTTAGGCCAGCATTTATTGACCATCCCTAATAGCCCTTGAGAAGGTGGTAGTGAACCGCCTTCTTGAACCGCTGCCATCCATGTGCTGCCCAGGTACACCCAGAGTTCTAGGATTTTGACCCAGTGACAGTGAAGGAATGGCAATATATTTCCAAGCCAGGATGGTGTGTGAGTTGGAGGGGCAATTGCAGCTGGTGATCTTCCCAATGGTCTGCTGCCCTTGTCCTTCTAGATGGTAGCAGTTGTGGGTTTGGAAAATGCTGTCGAAGGAGCCTTGGTGAGTTCCTGCAGTGCATCTTGTAGATGCTACACACGGCTACCACTGTGCGGGGGAACGTCCGAATATTTAAGGTGGCGGATGGGGTGCCAGTCAAGCGGGTTGCTTTGTCCTGAATGATGTCGAGAACAGAGAACACGGAGGATTGAGAATCTTTGGAATTCTCTACCCCAGAGGCTTGTGGAAGCTCAGTCACTGAGTATGTTTAAGGTAGAGTTGGATTTCAGATGAACAGTCAGTTAAAGAATTATGGGGATAGTATTGGGTAGAAGTCATTGAAGTGTCTGATCAGTCATGATTGTATTGAATGGTGGAACAGGCTTGATGGGCTGAATGGCCTACTCCTGTTCCGATGTTCCTGTGACACCCAAATACCATGAAAGAATTTTTGAACGTTTCAATTCAACAGCTTTTGGAATCGATCTTTGACCACTAATTCTCAAAACCTTTTATAATTTACGATCGCTTATCAGATCCAGAGCTAAGAGGGTTCAATTAGAAAGACAAATTATACAAACATCAATCGGGGATTGGGGGCTTACCTGATTGAGGCAATTAGAATGTTTGAGTTTCCATAGGGTCGAAGAAGAGAAACCATTTCCTCAGAAATGAGGAGATGCTATCTTAATTTAGAATCATAGAATTCTTATAATGCACAAAGAGGCCATTCGGCCCATCGAGTCTGCACCGACTCTCCGACAGAGTATCTTACCCAGGCCCACTCCGACCCTATCCCCCTAACCCCACGCACTTACCCCCACAATCTACACATCTTGGGACACTAAGAGGTTACTTAGCATGGCCAATCCACTTAATCTGCATATCTTTGGACCGTGGGAGGAAACCAGAGGGTACCCGGAGGAAACCCTCGCAGACACCAGGAGAACATGCAAGCTCCGCACAGTCACCTAAAGTAGGAATTGAACTCGGGTCCCTGGTGCTGTGGGGCAGCAGTGCTAACCACTGTGCCACCCTAATTTAGACCTAAGCCATCAAGAGGGAAATTAGGACGCACTATTTCACCCAGAAGGTAGTGCATGGGAATGTGGAGCTCTGTGTCTAGCGATCAATAGACATTGGCTGGTTAAGAGGCATCAAGAGATATGTAGAAAGATACAGATAAATGAAGTGATGATACAGATCAGCAATGAGTTAAATGAGTGTCGGACAGCAGGCTCGGGGGCTGAATGAACTGTTCCTGGTTTGATTCCCGGCTTTATTCCACACCCCAGAAACCTGAGATGATTCGATGAAAAAGGTTCCACTTTTTCCTTTAAAACTTTAAGCATTTATTGCTGTTTTCATTGACCCAACTTTTAGGTGTATCTTCAGTATCCTCCTTTAACTCTGTCTATACTTCCTGCTGCCTCGGAAAAGCAGCCAGCATAATTAAGGGCCCCACGCACCTCGGACATTCTCTCTTCTATTTTCTTCCGTCGGGAAAAAAATGCAAAAGCCTGAGAACACGTACCAATTGACTCAAGGACAGCTTCTTCCCTGCTGCCATCAGACTTTTGAATGGACCTACCTTTCACGAAGTTGATCTTTCTCTACACCCTAGCTATGACTGTAACACTACATTCTGCACTCTCTCCTTTCCTTCTCTATGAACGGTATGCTATGTATAGCGCGCAAGAAACAATACTTTTCACTGTATATTAATACATGTGACAATAAATCAAATCAAATCAATGGGGTACCCAGAACGGCACACAATCCTGTATGATAAGCTCGCAGTTTGCAATAGTCCAGGGCAATATTATGGAGTCGTTATGGTAAGTGTGCACTGTTGGTGGAACCCTCGCTGGCAATGAGCACACATCAGAGAAGTGTGTGGGTTCAAGAGTCCACTTCACCAGTGTCAGCTCATTGCTGCTGTGCAGTGTCTTCAGAAGCTGGTTCACATTCAAAATTATCTCAAACTCTAATGATGGTGCTGTAAAGAGCTTGTTGTCTATCTGGGCTTCATCCCTTTCCATTGAAGTCCCAGCGTGAGGAGCTGGGACAATGTTGTCAGGTGACATGAATAACATTTAGGTACTGACATGCCCTCTAGTGGCCATTGCAGAGCACTGTCTCTATCTCTCTCCCTCTCTCTTCACACCGCAGTTTTAAACAACCTTTCTGGTTGTCTTTTCAACCTCAAAGGTTGTCTCAATCTTATCTGCATTTATCTACTTATCTTTGGTTTGATTTATTATTGTCACATGTATTAGGATACAGTGAAAAGTATTGTTTCTTGAGCACCATACAGATAAAGCATACCGTTCATAGAGTTCATAGTGGAGAAAGAAAGGAGAGGCTGCAGAACCTTCTGGAAAGTTTGATTTCTTCCAGTTAATGCCTTTGTGCATCTCAAGTCTATTTCAGCTGGAAACCCGTGGGACATTAAATATGCCATTAAATATAATGGGAGAGGTGGTGGTGTAGTGGTATTGTCACTGGACTAGTGATCCAGAGACCCAGGGTAATCCTCTAGGGTCCCAGATTCAAATCCCACCATGGCAAATGGTGAAATTTGAATTCAGTAAGGATCTGGAGTTAAAAGTCTAATGATGGCCATGAGGGCACATTGTCAATTGTTGTAAAAATTCTTCTGGACCACTAATGTCCTTTAGGGAAGGAAAACTGCCGTCCTTACCTGGCCTGGCCTACATGTGACTCCAGACCCACAGCGATGAGGTTGACTCTTAAATGCCCTCAGGGATAGGCAATAAATGTTGGCCCAGCCAGCGATGCCCGCATCCCAGAAGGAAAACAATCCAGCAAAATGGCTGTTTAGTGCCCATTTTGCTTTGTCGCGATGACACAATTGAGTCAGAGGCAGTTCAGAGAAAGTACACTCCACTCATTCCTGCACTGAGGATCTTCTCTTATGAAGAAAGTTTGACCAGTCTAAAGATGTGCAGGTTCAGTGGATTAGCCATGCTAAGTGTGCAAGGTTACGGGATAGAAAAGGGGGAGTTGGGCTTGGGTGTAAGATGCTCTTTCGGAGAGTCGGTGCAGACTCGATGGGCCTATTGGCCTCCTTTGCACTGTAGGGATTCTATGGTTCTATGGTTGCGACTGTACCCACTAGAGTTTAGAGGAATACATGGTGGTCTTATTGAAACATATAAGACCCTTAGGGGACTTAATTGGGTAGGTATCAGGAGGATGTTTCTATTTGGGGAGTCTAGAACTAGGGGACACAGTTTAAGAATAAGACTTTTAAGGAGAAATGTTGTCCTCTCACTGGGTCATTAGTCTGTGGAATTCTTTTCCCCAGAATGCAGTGGATGTTGGGTCATTCAATTTATTCAAGGCAGAGTTAGACAGATTTCTGATTGACCCAGGAGTCAAGAGTTATGAGGGAGGACAGGCCGGAGCATAGAGTTACCACAACCAGATCAGCCGGGATATTATTGAATGTTGGAGCAGGCTAGGAGGGCTAAATCTCCTGCTCATAAATCCATGAACGTTGTTGTTCTTCCAAAATGGCATCTGCTGTGCACATGCACATTTTCTGGTACTAGATGCACCGATATGGTTTTGGTGAAGATATCAGTGCGTACATGGGGAGCATCCACAGAAGGTATGCTGAGGAGGCAGCTTGTGACCTCAATCTGCGATACATCGATTTGAGGCCAACGGTTCCATCTTGGAGCTTCAGCTAACACCCGCTCTTAACCTGAGACAGCTCAACACACATTCTGTGACAGGTAGGACCCCAGCCGCATTAATTAACATGAACTATTTGCTGACTGATCCCTGAGGGGTGTGGTGGTGATTGCAGAAGTGTCCCCAGAGCTGTTGTTAAAATCTGCAGGAAGTGGCGTGATGTGCTGAAGGACATTTTTCTGACTTCAAAGATTCTGCATAAACCACTTGCTTCCAGGCCTTGGTACAGCAATATTGATCATTACAGTTTGTACTTGAGAACAATGAAGGAAATAATAACCAGAGCAAATTAAGCATTCCTAACAAAATGTATAAATGAAACCATGCTATATTGATACAAACCTCAACTAATTGCCCATGTGCATTCCCTCAGTCCCAGTGTCTTTGCCAATCCCTTGCTCCTAGCCGGTACTAGCCCAATGGCCGCAGTAGGGCTGATGGAAGGATGCTAACTTTCTCTGGAAGGCCATTTGCACAGAGCAGCTCTGGGCCTGGAACACATGGATCATCTTGGCTTGGGTGGCAGCAGTCTGATAGCGTGCTGGCAGCAGGGGGAGAGCTATCAACCTGAACTCACTGACCTTCACCACTTGCGTGAGGTTATTTAATTTTTGCGGCACTCATCATGGCTACCTGCTCCCACTACCTTTTGCAGAGTTTGCTTTGTGGGCCACCTGTTGACAGATGATGTCCCTCCTTCTGTGCCAGGGTTTCCCTGCAATGTTCCCAAACCTTGGAACCCACTCTCTGTCAGCTTGTGCCATTTTCCCATCTTTTCCAGGTCAGCAAGTAACATCTGTGCCACAGAAATGCCAGGCAATGACCATCACCAATAAGAGACAATCTAATCACCACCCTTTGACATTCAGTGGTGTCACCGTCACTGAACCCCCACTGGCAGCATCCTTGGTGTTTCCATTGATCAGAAACGCAACTGGACTCACCACATAAACACAGTGGCTACAAGAGCAGGTCAGAGGCTCGGAATACTGCGGCGAGTAACTCACCTCCTGACTCCCCAAAGCCTGTCCGCCACCTACAAGGCACAAGTCAGGAGTGTTATGGAATATTCTCCACTCAAGAAGTTTGACACCATCCAGGACAAAGCAGCCTGCTCGATTGGTACCATGTCCACAAACATCCACTCCCTCTATCACCGACGCTCAGTAGCAGCAGTGTGGACTATCTACAAGATGCACTGCAGCAATTCACCAAAGATCCTTAGACAGCACCTTCCAAACCCATGACCACTTCCATCTAGAAGGACAAGGACAGCAGATTCATGGGAACACCACCACCTGCACGTTCCCCTCCAAGCCACTCACCATCCTGACTTGGAAACATATCGCCGTTCTTTCGCAGTCGCTGGGTCAAAACCCTGGAATTCCCTCCCTAACGGCATTGTGGGTCAACCCACATGGATTGCAGCGATTCAAGAAGGCAGCTCACCACCACCTTCTCAAGGGCAACCAGGGATGGGCAATAAATACTGGCCAACCCCAGCGACGCCCACGTCCCATGAATGAATATAAAAAAGGAATCAATTGTAGAATGTCTCCCAGAGTCTGCATTAACCTGTATGCCCCCCATGTTGAGAGGTGCAGGTTGGTTGTAAGTAATGTGGGATAGCTTTAACTCATGTTGACCTCTCCATTTTCAGAGGTGCAGCCATTCAGCATCTTGCTCAGCCCTGGCTGCAGGGCTGCAGTTACTTAAATTACCAGGAGAGTGGAGATTTGGGTGCTTTCTGCAGCTGAAGCAATGAGTGATGGGTAATCTTGCATCACGAGACCTGTGCCTGTTTTTGGTCCATGGCCTTTTACCTATTGTACCAGGCTGCGACTATGTTTGTGTTCCATTCCATTTGAGGTACCACTTTGGCACCATTCTCAATGTCAGGTCTGATGCACTTTCCATCCACTTATAACATTGTACTACTGGTCTACACAAAGAAACACAAGCCCCTAACCTAGGTGGGAAATATTCCAAATTAGAATGTGATAGAATTTCCACAGAAATGTCACTGAATCTTAGACCAGACTCAGAATGAATATCGTGATAATGGAGTGAGCGGTACTGCAGGAGCACTCATGCATGCTGAGCTAACGTTGGTCCTGAATCATTGCAAGTATTCAGAATAAACACAGGCAAGGTCAGCTCCACCTTACCTACCTCTCCCCGCTCTGTTAGCAGGGAACATCCTGTATTCCAGAGCATGGCTTGCGTGCGCCCACCCTATAAAGGACCCCCAGAGGGAGATACTGCATAATCTCTAACATGTGACATAACTGCACCATACCTTTACGTGTGTCCAGTTGCATCATAACACGGTGGCACAGTGGTTAGCACTGCTGCCTCACAGCGCCAGGGACCCGGGTTCAATTCGGGCTTGGGTGACTGTCTGTGTGGAGTTTGCACGTTCTTCCCATGTCTGCGTGGGTTTCCTCCGGGTGCTCCTGTTTCCTCCCACAGTCCAAAGATGTGCGGGTTAGGTTGATTGGCCATGATAAATTGCTTCTTAGTGTCAGGGGGATTAGCAGGGTAAATATGTGGAGTTATGGGTTTGGGTGGGATTGTCGTCGGTGCAGGCTCACTGGGCTGAATGGCCTCGGTATGTACTGTAGGGGTTCTATGATAACATTCTATAATAAATTGCCCCTTAGTGTCCAAAGATGTGTAGGTTAGATGGATTAACCATGGTAAATGAGCAAGGTTATGGGGATATGGCAGAGGGGAGTTCCTGGGTGGGATGATCTTTTGGAGAGTTGTTGCAGTCTCAATGGGCTGAATGGCCTCCTTCTGCACTGTAGAGATTCTATGGTTAACACTTTCCAATAGACTGTGGTTTAACTGCATAGATTTCACAACACAAAAAACATGCTATTTGGCCCAACTGGTTCATGCTGGGTACACGCTATGTCATCTACTTTATCGAACTCCACCAAACATAACCTTCTACTGCTTTCTTCATCTTGTTTTTAATCTAGCTTTCCATTAAATGTACTTTGCTATTGGCCTCAATTACTCCATGTGCTATCAAATTCCAAACTCAAACAAAACAAATGTATCTCAAGTCCTTTACTAGATTTATAAGTGGCTATCTTAATTTATTAGTGACTATCTATCTTAATTTTAAAGACCTTCAACCTTCCCTGCAAAAGAAAACAGTCCCAGCCCATTGAGTCTTTCCTAATGGTTTTAACCTCCTAGTTCTGGTATCATCATCGTAAATCTTTCTCCTTCCTTCTATATTCTTTTCATAGTACAACCAGAACTGTACACATTACTCTAAGTCTGGTCTAACCAAGATTCCCCACAAATTCTGTCCTGCCAAGACACAGTTGGATTTTGGAATACGCAGACTATTGTGAAACCTCTTGGAACACCATATTTGAGGAATGATGAGGTTTGGTGAAATGCTTAAAAAAGCATTCCTCTGCTAAGTGTTCTGATCCCATATGAGGTCATGAAACTCAGCTTATAATGTCGCACAGCCAGACACGGTTCCTTTATCAGTGTTTTATGGATAATAACTCGAGCTGTTATCTCATTGTGTTTGTTTTTGCTGCACTGCTTCCTGTGATGTCCGGCGAGGGAAAAAAAACATTCGGCATTTTGCTTGATTTGTTATCGGGGCCTTGTAAATTATCACTCACTCACTCTGCCCGTTTCCTTCGTTCCTTTGTCTTGGTCAAACTCCTTTCTTAAAGCAAATAGCAGTTGACCATTTCAATCTATCACATGATTCAGGCAGAAAGGAATCTGAAATCACTTCAGTGTGAGAGTGCATAACCGAATCGAGCCAACATTAACATGGGAGTCATAACATACCAATTTAAAAACTCTTTTAGCTCCATCAACACCAGCGTGTTATTTTTATTGATGTTTTTGTAGTACGTTACTGCAGAGTAAGCTAATGTACCTTGTGGTATTGGCTTTTCCAACTTTGGGAGAGAGGCAGACAATCCTGTAGGTATACCGATGATCTGGCATGTGATCAACCAATGAAATGCTCACCAAACTTTCACTTTGCTTCCAATGTAATCCCAATAATTCCAACGCCAGTCCGACTGTGCAAATTGATCCAAGATAACACCAGAACGTGGTGACTTCTTGCGAGCTGCGGCCAGTATATCCCCTCATTCTATCTTTTACCCTCGTTCTATGCTTTTAAAACTCTACTCTCTCTACACCCTAGCTATGACTGTAACACTACATTCTGCACTCTCACCTATCTTTTCCCAAAGGTAGGGGAGTCTAAAACTAGAGGGCATAGGTTTAAGGTGAGAGGGGAGAGATACAAAAGGGTCCAGAGGGGCAATTTTTTCACTCAGAGAATCATAGAAATCCTACAGTGCAGAAGGAGGCCAGTCGGCCCATCGAGTCTGCACCAACAACAATCCCACCCAAGCCCTATCCCCGCTTGGTTAACCTGCTAATCCCTCTAACCTATCACATCCTGGGGCACTAAGGGTTAATTTAGCATGGCCAATCAACCTAACCTGCACATCTTTGGACTGTGGGAGGAAACCGGAGCACCCGGAGGAAACACACGCAGCCACGGGGAGAATGTGCAAACTCCACACAGACAGTGACCCAAGCTGGGAATTGAACCCAGGTCCCTGGCGCTGTGAGGCAGCAGTGCGAACCACTGTGCCACCATACCGCCGTACCACAGAGGGTGGTGAGTGTCTGAAACAAGCTGCCAGAGGTGGTAGCAGAGGCGGGTACAATTTTGTCTTTTGAAAAGCATTTAGACAGTTACATGGGTAAGATGGGTACAGAGGGATATGGGCCAAATGCAGGCAATTGGGACTAGCTTAGTGGTAAAAATGGGCGGCATGGACAAGTTGGGCCGAAGGGCCTGTTACCATGCTGTAAACCTCTATGACTCTGACTCTTTCCTTCTCTATGTACAGTATGCTTTGTCTGTATAGCGCGCAAGAAACAATACTTTTCACTGTATAGTAATATATGTGACAATAATGAATCAAATCAAATCAAAAAAAGTTTGGAATTTTATATCAAAAAATGAAAGTGACCTTAAGAAGGTTCTCAGTTTTGAATGGGGGAAGTCCCAAGGCCAGTGCTTGTTTCTCTCGGTTTGTCTCAGTTGGTAGAATACTCACCACTCAGTTAGACAGTTGTGCTCTCACGCTATTCAAGTATTTACGGCAGGATTCTGAGCCCCTGATGAGAGCAAGCAAGGAAATAGCTGATTTTGGTGGGTGGCACAGTGGTTAGCACTGCTGCCTCACAGCGCCAGGGACCTGGGTTCAATTCCAGCCTTGGGTGACTGCCTGTGTGGAGTTTGCACCTTCTCCCCATGTCTGCGAGGGTTTCCTCCGAGTGCTCCAGTTTCCTCCCAGAGTCCAAAGATGTGCAGGTTAGGGGGATTAGTGGGCTAAATATGTGGAAGTTACGGCGATGGGGCCTGGGTAAGAGTCAGTGCAGACTCGATGGGCCGAATGGCCTCCTTCCGCACTGTAGGGATTCTATGGAACCTTTGCACCACCTGCTGGCGCACTGTTTGGGGGCACCATCCCACCGCCAGGCCATTATCTCTGAAATGGGATGGAGGAGTGGCAAGATGCCAATGAAGAATCTTTAAAGATTTATTAAGACCTATTGTCAGAGGCGGACTGGAATTCCTTAGCAGCCTGTGGGCTTCCCGAGGTGTCAGGGGCTGGGTCAGCTGCCTGAAATCAGCCTCCTGGTGGCAGATCAGGGAGCCACCACTCCAGGGAGGCTTTGAGGCCTTCCCTACCTGTCCAGCTAAATGCTGCAGCCACGGGTTGCCCTTTGAAGGAATTCCCTCTCCACAATAGTGTCCTGGCTGCTGAGTCTAGTTTTTATTTAAATGTTTATTAAGTTGGGAAGAGGGCACCTCCACATTGAGGTGCTCTCTTGTCTTCCTACCTGGAGAGGCAGTCTGCTGCTTCTTTAGTGCGGGAGGGCGCCCATTCAGGTCCCCAGCTTCAAGAGCACTCCTGGCATCCTTAATTGGATGGTGAGCCCACCCTCTGGTCACAAATTAGCCAATTTGAGGAAAGTCAGTTGTCGGTGACTATTTCCCACACAGAGTGAGGTTATGTCCCTGACATTGGAATCCCAAACTAAAGGACAAAACGCTGCTCTTACCATTTTATCATCCAACATTACCAGGATGGAAGAAGGAGCCCTAGTTGGACACCCGGGGAAGTGCTGTACTCCTGGTTGAGTTGTCCTTCAGCTGAGATATCCCATTTGTCTGATTAGAGCTTTAACAATCATAGAATCATTGAATCCCTACAGTAGAAGGATGCCATTCGGCCCATCAAGTCTGCACCGACCACAATCCCACCCCTGGCCCTATCCCATAACCCCACTTTTTTACCCTGCTAACCCTGCTAACGTTAAGGGGCAATTTAGCATGGCCAATCAACCTAACCAGCACATCTTTCGGACTGTGGGAGGAAACCGGAGCACCCGGAGGAAACCCACACTGACATGGGGAGAATGTGCAAACTCCACACACGGAATCGAACCCAGGTCCCTGGCACTGTGAGGCAGCAGTGCTAGCCACTGTGCCACCATGCCGCCCTATCGCCTATGCAATCCTATGAAACAATGGGAATTGGGTGAGGGGGGGAATCTCTCCGCTGGTGGGAGTCATGCCTGGTACAGGGAAGATGGTTATGAATTTTGGAGCACAATCATCTCCATTCCAGGGCATCACTGCAGGAGTTCCTCAGGGTAGTGTTCTCGGCCCAACCATCTTCAGCTGCTTCATCAATGACCTTCCTCATCATAAGGTCAGAAGTGAGGATGTTTGCTAATGATTGCACAATGCATTTGTATTTCCTCAGGTACTGAAACAGTCTTTGCCCATGTGCAGCAAGGGCTGAACAACATTCAGACTTGGGTTGATAAGTGGCAAGCAGCATTTGTGCCACACAAGTGCCAGGCAATAACCATCTCCAATAAGAGAGAATGCAACCATATTCCCTTAACATTGAACATCCTGGGAGTTTCCATGAACCAGAAATTTAACTGGACCATCTGCAGAAATACTGAGGTTACAAGAACAGGTCAGAGTCTGGGAATTCTGCAGTCAGTAACTCACCTCCTGACTCCCCAAAGCCTGCCCACCATCCACAAGGCACAAGTCAGGAATGTGATGGAATACTCTCCACTCACCTGGATGACTACAGCTCCAAGACCACACAAGAAGTTTGACACCATTCAGGACAAAGCAGTCCGCTTGATTGGAATCCCATCTGCCACCTTAAACATTCACGCCTCCCATTCTCCCCCCCACACTACCACCCCCCCCCCCCCCCCCCCCACAAAACCACCATCAATGCACAATGGCAGCCATGTATGCCATCTACAGCTTGCACTGCAGGAGCCCACCAAGGCTCCTTAGACAACACCTCCCAAACCCACCACTTCTACCACCTCGAAAGATGAAGGCAGCAAATCCATGGGGACAGCATCATTTGCAAGTTCCCCTCCAAGCCGCACACCATCCTGACTTGGGAATATATTGCCATTCCTTCACTGTCACTGGGTCAAAATCCTGGATCTCCCTCCCTAACAGCAATGTGGGTGTACCTACACAACATGGGCTTCAGCAGTTTAAGAAGGCAGGTCACCACTACCTTCTCAAGGGCAATTAACCATGGACAGTAAATGCTGGCGTTGCCGATGACAACCTCATGCCACGAAGGAACAAAGATACTATTTTAAAGAGGAGGAGGATTCTCTCTGTGTCCTATCATTCCCAGTATCGAACAGTTCATTTGACTCCTTATCCAACTATGAAATTAAAAGAGAAAAGATTCCAGATTTCCACTGTGCTTTGTGTGAAAAAGTGCTTCCCAATTTCACTCCCAATAGCCTAGCACCGATTTAAAAATTATATTCTCGATCTGAATTTTATCGCACTGGAGAAAATAGATTCTATCAACCCCATTGAATCCTTCAATCACTTTAAATATGTTGAGCCGAACTTTCCCCCTCTCTTCAGGTACCGTGCCCTAACAGAGCAGCAGTGACCAAGCACCTCCATTGTTAACCTTGCTCTGGAGGCATGGATCATCTTCATTGGTTGTCCATTCATCCAGTTCGTGAGGCTCTTTAAGAAGATGATCTTTACCGCCATCTCTTTCACCGTTGATCTTTCTCAGCCTCAGACTATCTGGGCAGAGTGTCTGGTTCAGACTGAAAACCAGTGTCTCTTTCTCCGGCTGCACAGCTGAGTTTTCAGACCAGATTTTCTGGCACTCAGTGCACAGAGACGATGGGGGTGTGTTTTGCGTCATCGCTCTTGTGGGGCAGGGCCTGATAGAGGAACCGCCCACAAGCATTGGGGCAACCCCCCCTCCCCTCCCCCCCCACAACCATGCAACTATCGGGGCCACTCTCCCCCTACCCATACCTCTGCAGAAGTATCGTGGCGCACTCCCCCTCTACAGGCATTAGCTTCCCCCAACCAGTGCACGAAAGGGGAAACCTCCCCCAACCCCCACCCCCATGGGGCTCCCCAGAGGGCTCAGCTCTTGGCACTGCCAGGGCATAACACTCTCTCCCGGGGATTGTACTTGCCTTGGCACCCCTGGTGGGTTCCCCGCGACTGATTCCCATTTTTATACAGCTGTTGTGAACCTCGCCAGCGTGACGTTGATTCTTGGGTGAGCTATTTTGCTGGTTTTAAATTGGAATATTTGCAATGCAGTGAGAAATGTTTGAGAGTGGTTGAAAGGAAGCGAGGAATATTAGAAATTTAGGAGCAGGAATAGGCCATTCAGCCTCTTGAACCTCCTCCTCCATTTGACTAGATCATGACCGATTATCCACCTCCACGGCACTTACCCGCACTGTCCCCATATCCCTTGGTGTCATTAGTATCCAGAAATCTATCAATTTCTGTCTTCAACATGCTCAGTGACAGCCCTCTGGGATTGAGAATTCCAAAGATATATATTATTGTACAAATAGATAGTGTGTGAATCATCAGCTCTTTCTAACTGGATGGTTGAATTGAAGAGGGGATTATAGAAGGTTAAGGGGTTTAAAAACAGGCATTAGCATGAAACAGCAGTCTCAAAACATATCATTTTTGAAAGCTTGTTTTCCTGTTCTTTATGCATTTTCCATAACTCGTGAATCAAAACAATTCAAAATGATGCAATGGACAAAGACTGAGGGAGCTACTTCATCCAAGTAGCGAACTTTAACCCGGTTACCGGTACCTTATACACCTTCCTGGGAATCTATTAACTAAATGTATTAGTCGGTGCGAATGTTGGCATAACCTCAGATTAGGAAGAAGGGATTAAAACTAATGACACTGTAGGAAGATTTGAATGCAGCCCAGCAGAGTGAATTGACTTTACTGGTAGGAATCGGACTGTTAAAGAATAACCATTAAAATGAGTTCGGTAATGAAGTTACATTTCATAGAATCCCTACAGTGCAGAAGGAGGCCATTCGGCCCATCGAATCTGCACCAACCACAGTCCCACCCAAGCCCTATTCTCATAACTCCACACATTTGTGCTAGCAATCCCCCTGACACTAGGGTCAATTTAGCATGGCCAATCAACCTAACCTGCACATCTTTGGAGTGTGGGAGGAAACCGGAGCACCCGGAGGCAACCCACGCAGACGCAGGGAGAACGTGCAAACTTCACACAGACAGTGACCCAAGACCGGAATTGAACCCGGGTCCCTGGCACTGTGAGGCAACAGTGCTAAGCACTGTGCCACCGTGCCGCCCTTGTTTCCATGGATGAGGTATATTAAAAATTTCAACAGATGTTTTGGATCGGGTAAGAGGTTAAAGCATTGGAAATCTGAATCCCAACCTCAGCCCATCTCCAAACTGTCTACTTTCAGTATTAATGCAAGCAGGACAGGGTGGGGGAAGGTGTAGGCAACCAATTCAAGACAGTTTGGCAATTTGAATATTATAATGAGGCTGTGCTTTATTTTTATGCACCATTTGTTAGGGTACAAGATCAGGAACACTGAGGTATATTCAGGTATATATATTAAGTTAGACTAGACCCCAACTATTTACTATTTTGGCATTAATGTAAGGATATGATATTTCACTCCAGGTGCGATTCTACTGACACACTAAAAAGCTTTCATCAAAACAAACTTTATTTAACAACATAGTTTAACTATGACAAATGAATTAGCTTAACGTTTAACATTTGAACAATACTTAAACATGACAAGATACAATTCTTAACTGCTAATCTATCCCTTTGAGTTCCAATTCAAGCAATATTCCTCTTATAGACTTAAAACCCCTCTTCAAAATCAGTTAGCCAACACAGGCTTACATGTTTGCACCCAGATCACCAGTCATAGAGTTCTTAGAGCACTTCTGCAGAAAGAGACAGAGAGACACGTCTTGCTTCTTTCAGAACCATGACAGAAGAGGCAGAAACTGATTGTTTTTTTAAAGAAGAAGAAACAGTGCATCTTTCTTGCAAGCTCAGCTCTTCCCCATTAACTCATGAATGTCTCTGTCAATCAACCTAATCAAAACCTTGTTCTGAAACCCCAGGGGAAAACCCAGGTAAACACAAATGCATTAACTCAGATTAGACAAATATCCCATTAACTAATCCATGATTATCCTGCATCCTTAACATTTGAGTTGCCTGTTGCCCAAACAAATCAGCATCTTGTAAAACAGAGCTGAATTTTAAACATATCCCTTCCAAGAAACATAATGAGAATACATTTCTTAAAGGCACAGTATCATCATATATTTAAATTTAATTCTTCATGTACAAGTTCCCCAAACCTGTGACATCTGACAGCTGCAAGGAGAGACGGCTTATTAAATATGGAAGCAAAGTGCCTTTCCACTGTTGTTGGATTGAAAGTGAATATATCTGCCACATCCCCATAAATGGCCAACATCCTCAACCCCTTCCGATCTCGCACCTATCTATCGCAGAAGACTCAGATTTCCTTCTTCTCCCACACAGCCCACGAGACCTCTGAGCTTTAAACCTCCTCCTCGCTCTGAGGCCTTTGACCTCTGATCCATTATTTCTCCAGAGGCCTGTGATCCCTCAGTCCTCCAACCTTCTCCCCACCGCTCTCAATATTTAAGTGACCTTGCCTCATCGAGTCATAGAGGTTTGCAGCATGGAAACGGGCCCTTCAGCCCAACTTGTCCATGCCGCCCTTTTTTTTAACCACTAAGCTCATCCCAATTGCCCGCATTTATCCCATATCCCTCTATACCCATCCTACCCATGTAACTGTCTAAATGCTTTTTAAAAGGCAAAATTGTACCTGCCTCTACTACTACTTCTGGCAGCTCGTTCCAGCCACTCACCACCCACTGTGTGAAAAAATTGCCCCTCTGGACTTTTTTGTATCTCTCCCCTCTCACCTTAAACCTATGCCCTGTAATTTTAGACTCCCCTACCTTTGGGAAAAGATGTTGACTATCTAGCTGATCTATGTCCCTCTTTATCTTATAGGCCTCTATAAGATCACCCCTCAGCCTTCTATGCTCCAGGGAAATAGAAGGGGTACTTAACAAAACTTTATAGAGAGGTGACGGAGGATTGTAACATTTCCCTGTTGATGTGATGCACGATTAAGGTTGTAATATATTTTGTCCCACATTACGGCATTACATTGTGTGTTCATGAAAAAAAAAGGTTCAGTCATCTTTCAATGATCTTGGTTTCTCTTTAAATGTTGCGGCAGTGGCACAGTGGTTAGCACTGCTGCCTCACAGCGCCAGGGACCCAGATTCAATTCCAGCCTCGGGTCACTGTCTGTGCAGAGTTCTCCCCATGTCTGCCTCTGGGTGCTCCAGTTTCCTCCCGCAGTCCAAAGATGTGCGGGTTAGGTTGATTGGCCATGCTAAATTGACCCTAGTGTCAGGGGGATTAGCAGGGTAAATGTGTGGGAATTGTACGGGAATTGGGCTTGGGTGGGATGTGGTCGGTACAGACTCAATGGGCTGAATAGCCTCCTTCTGTACTGTAGGGATTCTATGATTTACAACAACTAGTTGCATTCAGAAAATATTTCTCACTTAGACAATGCTTTACAAGGTAGAAAACATGATTGGCTGTAATATCTTCTCCACGTCGCTCACCATCCTGACTTAGAAATATCTCAACATTCCTTCATCATCACTGGAACAATATCCCAGAATTCCCCAGCTGGCAACACCATGGGAAAGCAGTCACTCTAATAACTGCTGGAGTTCAGGTCGATGGTCCCTCAGCAACACTGTCAGGGCAACTAAATGTGGTCTTGCCCCCATCCTGAGAGCAGCTCTTTAAAAAATGGAACAAAACTCTGCAAAAGAAGATCGATGATCTGCGTTATTTTTAATTGGCGTAATGTAGGGAAACTCCCATGTTTGTTTATCAAAATAGTCTTCCATAGAAGTGAATGGGGATGAGTTGGATTTAATGTTGTGTTTGTCAGAGCCAAACAGCTAGGAACATATGCTCTTGTTAAAAATCACCCAATTTTGTGCTGTGATGATCTCAGAAATAACAAGATATCCATAGAGACCAGAGAGGTAAACCCCTGCCAGCCCAGCTGTTATTGTCTTACACCATTTCACCCCGACAACATTTGGAGTGGTTTTTCGGAGGACACTTACAAAACCATGGCTACTTCGTATCGATGTAAAATGGACTTCGTATGTTCCTGAGATCTCAACCCACATTTAAACAGGTTGGCTTAAAGATATCCACAGCAATAAAACCAGTAGGTCACTCGAGATCCACTTCGAATGTGGCAGAAACAGGGCTCTTTGAGGTGAGTTGGACATTACTGAAGATCACTCTATTTTAGCTGCTTTTCTGCTAAATAGTCACTACCCTTAGAAAGTCTGTTTTTTTCCATTGCCAGCTTGTAAGACCCAATCAGGGTCATAAAATCCTACAATGCAGAAGGAGGCCATTTGGCCCGAGTCTGCACCGACGACAATCACACCCAAGCCCTTCCCCCACAATTGCACACAATCACACACGGGGCATCACGGAGGCACGATGGTTAGCACTGCTGCCTCACAGCAGGTTCGATTCCCGGCTTGGGTCACTGTTTGTGCGGAGTTTGCACGTTCTCCCAGTGTCTGTGTGGGTTTCCTCTGGGTGCTCCGGTTTCCTCCCACAGTCTGAAAGACGTGCTGGTTAGGTGCATTGGCCGTGCTAAATTCTCCCTCAGTGCAACCGAACAGGTGCTGGATTGTGGTGACTAGGGGATTTTCACAGTAACTTCATTACAGTGTTAATGTAAGCCTATTTGTGACACTGATAAATAAACTTTAAACATTTATCCTGCTAATCCCCCTGACACTAAGGGGCAACTTACCATGGCCAATCCACCTAACTTGCACGTCCTTCGGACTGGGAGGAAACCGGAGCACCTGGAGGAAACCTACGCAGACACGGGGAGAACCTAAATAAGGCCAATTAAAGGAGGCTGATTGGGATTGTGTTGAAGCACTCTCATCATCTATTACAGTCTGTTGCTCCTCTCATGTTGGAAGGTCACTGATTGGTCCCCCCAGTTTTGAGAGCCAGCCTACTGTCTGGAGGAGAACCTTCCTCCATGGAGTGCCCATGTGAAAATCCCAGTGAGTGACTGACAGAATTGTACCTGCCTCTACTACTACCTCTGGCAGCTTGTTCCAGACACTCACCACCCTGTGTGTCAAAAAATTGCCCCTCTGGACTCTTTTGTATCTCTCCCCTCTCACCTTAAACCTATGCCCTCTCATTTTAGACACCCCTATCTTTGGGAAAAGATGTTGACTATCTAGCTGATCTATGCCCCTCGTTATTTTATAGACCTCTATAAGATCACCCCGAAACCTCCTACGCTCCAGGGAACAAAGTCCCAGTCTATCCAGCCTCTCCTTATAACTCAAACCATCAAGTCCCGGTAGCATCCTAGTAAATCTTTTCTGCACACTTTCTAGTTTAATAATATCCTTCCTATAATGAGGATGAGCTGAACTGCACACAGCATTCCAAGTGTGGCATTACCAATGTATAGCAGGCAAGAAACAATATTTTTCACTGTATCCTAATACATGTGACAATAATGAGTCAAATCAAATGATAATCTGTCACGTAAATACAAGCACTTCTTGTATTCACATCATTAGTTACCAATAATACTTGATGGTCAGAATTATATTTAGTGTGAGAATTGTAACTGTGTTGACTATTGAATACTTGAAACTCAAGTGTTTGGCATGCATTGACGGCTGTATTTTCTCTCCTCATTCTGCATGTTTGAGTTGGAAGAGTAAGCTACACGTTAAAGTGTATCGTGCCCGCGTT
Organism: Mustelus asterias; assembly: GCF_964213995.1. NCBI lineage: Eukaryota > Metazoa > Chordata > Chondrichthyes > Carcharhiniformes > Triakidae > Mustelus > Mustelus asterias. Next base: position 33,465,775 of record NC_135824.1, read on the forward strand.
TTATGATTAGCGTATGTTTTCTTTTCAGCAATATCCTGGGATACGGAGTCCAAATAAGGCACCGTCTTCAATTCTGATTTGAAGTTCAATCTGATGCCCCCCTGGGGGAATTGTTTAAATAAGTGCTTGCAGGCTCAAAGAAATGACAGTCCATAAATCATCATTGAAGAAAACTATTGTTACTTTTGCCATCACAATAGTTGAAAAGTGAGCCACTGACTTGCAATCTACCAACTTCTTAAATGCACTGTGGATCTTATTTCAGTTTTAAGTATCTCCTTGACTAATCTTATTACACTTATTTTGGTTTCTGTTTCTCGGTAACAGTGCGTCTGTTCAGTAAGTCCTGTTTGTAATTTTCTTATTCCCAAGTTGCAGCCCCCAGTCATAAGTTCAGTCATTTATAGTGGTTTTTTTGTTCGGGGTTACATAAACCAGACTTCCACAAGGCTCGTATATCGCATCCATCGATGTTAATAAATAGGATTTTATTAATATGACATCATGGCATTCGGCTGAATTGAGATCTGTGCTGGATGTTCTTCTTAGATGGATGATTTCATGGGTATATTCCCTCAAGTACAGGGAGCAGGAAAGTGAGAAAGAAAGAAGGAAATAAACAAGGAGAAAAAAAGACTTACATTTGTATTGTGCTTTTCATGATAAATGGATATCGCAAAACGCCTTACAGCCAGGGAAATATTTTTTTCCAAATGTGGTCATCGAAATAGAATCATAGAAACCCTACAGTGCAGAAGGAGGCCATTCGGCCCATCGAGTCTGCACCGACCACAATCCCACCCAGGCCCTACCCCCACATATTTACCCGCTAATCCCTCTAACCTACGCATCCCAGGACTCTAAGGGGCAATTTTTAACCTGGCCAATCAACCTAACCTGCACATCTTTGGACTGTGGGAGGAAACCGGAGCACCCGGAGTAAACCCATGCAGACACGAGGAGAATGTGCAAACTCCACACAGACAGTGACCCGAGCCGGGAATCGAACCCGGGACCCTGGAGCTGTGAAGCAGCAGTGCTAACCACTGTGCTACCATGCCGCCTTTCATGATTGTTACAGAGCCATGCAGCACAGAGACAGCCCCTTCGGCCAACCATGTCTGTGCCGACAGTAACAGTACGGCATGGTGGCACTGTGGTTAGCACTGCTGCTTCACAGCGCCAAGAACCCAAGTTTGATTCCTGGACTCTACACATTCTCCCCGTGTCCACGTGGGTTTCCTCCGGGTGCTCTGGTTTCCTCCCACAGTCTGAGAGACGTGCTGGTTAGGTGCATTGGCCATGCTCAATTCTCCCTCAGTGTACCCGAACAGCGCCGGAGTGTGGCGACTAGGGGATTTTCACAGTGACTTCATTGCAGTGTTAATGTAAGCCTACTTGTGACACTCATAAATAAACTATAAACAAATAAACATATACTAATCCCATTTACCAGCACTTGGACCGTAGCCTAATGTAGAAAACGTGGCAGTCAGTTTGTACACAGCAGGCTCCCATGGACAGTAATGTTCCAATAACAATGTAATCGGTATTTTTACCATGTCGATTGAGTGAATAAATATTGGTCAGCACTTTGGGGAAAACTCCCCTGTTCCTCTTTATTTAACGCAATGGGATCATTCACATCCACATGAGAGACAGGACCTCAAACAAATCACCTGAAAGAAGATAAATAGAAGATTAAGCGATGACCAAATTAAGATAATTAAATAATTTGTTAAGTTGGATCAACTTATTTCTTCTGGTGGGAGGATCCAGCCCAAGGAAGCATAACCTCAACATTAGAGCGAGATCCCCTTTAAAGATGGCGCCCTGATCTCTGTGTTTTGCTGGCATGCTTAGGCACTGTCTCCCTGCATGAAGGCGTGAAACGCCCCCTTGATTTCTTTTGGCGGGTGTCATAAAACCTGGAGAGAAAAACCAACCCAACATGCTGGTTTTCCCACCAGAAACAACACTCTGCCATTTCTGTGGTAAGATTTAGCCCCTCGTTTCAGGTATCTGATGACCAGTTATGACAGATTGATGGATACATTTGGTATTTGGTGCCTAAGCACTTGCTGAGAAGGTTAAAATATATATTTAAACAGGGAATCAATCAAAAATTGTGGGTGGTCCAAATCTGGCTCCAGCCGTCTCTCGAACTCTTGCCCAGTATCATGTGGTGGTGTATCTGTCTGACTCCATTAATGAGAAGTCACAAGTAATGGAAAAATGGCACGATATAGCATAAATTTATGAATCACCCTGCGTTCTCCATTGCCTCCCTGTTTTAGCTTCTACAACTTCAAAGGTGTCTATGTCCCAGGTGGTTGTTCCCAGTCATTTCATTACCATCTGATTTTCCTCAGCAGTAGCTAGTTGATGTGGAGATTTTTACTCCTAGCATGACAACCTAACCTCAATGATTCTGTGTCCCACAATCTGTACTGAAATGGAATACGGTAATTATATCCCTCCCTTCCAGTGCTCCTTGAATCTACTGCTTTCACTGGGCGCTGCATGTCACATCTGTATCATTTACACCTACCACATGTCAGAAAGAATAACGTGCACTTGCTTATTCTCTTATCACATCCACGCAGCGTTCCAAAGTAATTTGCATGCAATAAATTATACTAGAAATACAGTCTCTGTTGCCATGTAAGCAATCTTGCTTTCTGTATCCAATTGCGCGCACGTGTGTGTAGAGGAGTGTTTTGCTCACTGTATATCTAGATATAAAGTACTTACGTTATCTGAACTCAGTATTTATAGCCAAATAGAGAACCAAATCAATCCAGACTGTGGAAGTGTAGTCATCATCAGTGCTACATTGTTAGCCCTCATCAGGAGTTTGAGGAGAGGGATTTTCCCCCCCAATCACCACCCCCAGCTCCCTCCTTCCTCCCCCACAACCCGGCAAGACTGACAAATGTATCCCCCAAGGAGTCTGACTGTAAGGGGGAGTGAAGATTATAGCCTGGAGCCAACACTTCAGACATATCTCAGTTAGATGTAAAGCACCTTCGGACATACTGAAGTCATGAAAGGAACTATATCCTAGTAAATACAAATTAATTAATTCATTCCCAGTGTGAATTTGGGCCTCCTATTGCATCAGTTAGCTACTGAATATTACTGGAAAGGCATCTGCTCTAGATTTGATGGAAAGATACAACATGGGACTCATCTTAAACATGTTAATAAAAACAAACTATTGATATTAAGTGATCAACTACAAAAGCACGATAGATAACAAATGGTATAGTTTTTAAAATATTACATAATGAAAGTTTTTACTTTGCTGGAACATGTATATTTATTAAATGGATACATGAAAGAGAACAGTGCATTCAACCTCATTGAATAGCAGAGCAGATTCAATGGGCTGAATGGCCTACTTCTGCTCCTATGTCTTATTCTCTTATGGCATTCCTGAAGGACTGAATGTTCAATGATATACTTCATAACGTACCGCAGATAACCCTCAGCAATCGCAGTATTACTCATATTGCGAAGATTGGATCTCATGGGATAAAGGGGGAGGTGGCTAGATGGGTGGAGAACTGGCTTGGTCACAGAAGACAGAGGGTGGTAGTGGAAGGGTCTTTTTCCGGCTGGAGGCCTGTGATCAGTGGTGTTCCGCAGGGCTCTGTATTGGGACCTCTGCTGTTCGTGATTTATATAAATGATCTGGAAGAAGGTGTAACTGGGGTGATCAGTAAGTTTGCGGACGACACAAAATTGGCAGGACTTGCAGATAGTGAGGAGCATTGTCAGAAGCTACAGAAGGATATAGATAGGCTGGAAATTTGGGCAAAGAAATGGCAGATGGAGTTCAATCCTGATAAATGCGAAGTGATGCATTTTGGTAGAAATAATGTAGGGAGGAGCTATACGATAAATGGCAGAACCATAAACGGTGTAGTTACGCAGAGGGACCTGGGTGTGCAAGTCCACAGATCCTTGAAGGTGACGTCACAGGTGGAGAAGGTGGTGAAGAAGGCATATGGCATGCTTGCCTTTATAGGACGGGGCATAGAGTATAAAAGTTGGGGTCTGATGTTGCAGATGTATAGAACGTTGGTTCGGCCGCATTTGGAATACTGCGTCCAGTTCTGGTCGCCACACTACCAGAAGGACGTGGAGGCTTTGGAGAGAGTACAGAGGAGGTTTACCAGGATGTTGCCTAGTATGGAGGGGCTTAGTTATGAGGAGAGATTGGGTAAACTGGGGTTGTTCTCCCTGGAAAGACGGAGGATGAGGGGAGACTTAATAGAGGTGTATAAAATTATGAAAGGCATAGATAGGGTGAACGGTGGGAAGCTTTTCCCCAGGTCGGTGGTGACGTTCACAAGGGGTCATAGGTTCAAGGTGAAGGGGGGGAGGTTTAACATAGATATCAGAAGGACATATTTTACACAGAGGGTGGTGGGGGCCTGGAATGCGCTGCCAGGCAAGGTGGTGGAGGCGGACACACTGGGAACATTTAAGACTTATCTAGACAGCCATATGAACGGAGTGGGAATGGAGGGATACAAAAGAATGGTCTAGTTTGGACCAGGGAGCGGCGTGGGCTTGGAGGGCCGAAGGGCATGTTCCTGTGCTGTATTGTTCTTTGTTCTTTGAGTCATATGTTTTTACTGCGTAGAGATATCCTGCTGGTACATAACAGGGTAAATTTACTGATCCTGTATAGAACACGCTCAAAGACAGTGTGAGAATTGGTGTTACGGTGTTGGGGTTAAATTGGGCACATTAGGGGGTGCTGAGGGATTAGTGAGGGTGGCATGGTGGCACAGTGGTTAGCATTGCTGCCTCACAGCGCCAGGAACCCGGGTTCGATACCCGGCTTGGGTGCCTGTCTGTGCAGAGTTTGCACGTTTTCCCCGTGTCTGCGTGGGTTTCCTCCGGGTGCTCCGGTTTCCTCCTATCGTCTGAAAGATGTGCCGGTTCGGTGCATTGGCTATGCTAAATTCTTCCCCAGTGTACCCGAACAGGCGCCGGAGTGTGGTGGCTAGGGGATTTTCACAGTAACTTCATTGTAGTGTTGTAGTGTGGCACTAATAAATAAGCTTACAACTTAGTGTACTTACCCTATTGACCCATATGGTATCTTCACATGAATACTTGGAAGTAATAATTAAAAACCAGGCATCTAGTAGATTGGATGAAATATAGAGAGCATTATGGGTGATATCACTCGCTCCACAGCTCCAAGTTGGGGAGCGGATGACATGGTGGTAATGTCACTGTGACATCCAGACATCCAGGCTAATGCTCTGGGAACATGGCAGCTGGTGGAATTTAAATTCAATTGATATTAAAAAGCCTGGAATTGAAAGGTTTGAAATTGAAACTTTGCCATCCTTACCTGATCTGGCCTCTAAAGTAAAGTTTATTTTAAAATAGTCACAAGTAAGGCTTACCTTAACACTGCAATGAAGTTACTGTGAAAATCCCCTAGTCGCCACAATCTGTCGCCTGTGCGGGTCAATGCATCTAACCAGCACATCTTTCAGAATGTGGGAGAAAACCCACGCAGACACGGGGAGAACATGCAGACTCCGCACAGACAGTGACCCAAGCCCGGAATCGAACCCGGGTCCCTGGCGCTGTGAGGCAGCAGTGCTAACCGCTGTGCCACCGTGCCGCCCCATGTGACTCTATGTGACTCTAGACCCATAACAATGTGGTTGACTCTTAACTGCTGTCAGGGTAATTAGAGGTGGGCACCAAATGCTGGCCTTGCCAGTGACGTCCACTTCCCATGAACAAATTAAAACAAGGTTTGATGTTTCTCATTGAAGCACTTTGGAGAAATGGAATGTTGACTCACGTACCAACCGACTCAAGAACAGCATCCTCCCTGCTGCCGTCCGACTTTTGAATGGACCTACCTCGCATTAAGTTGATTTTTCTCTACACCCTAGCTATGACTGTAGCACTACATTCTGCACTCTCTCATTTCCTTCTCTATGAACGGTATGCTTTGTCTGTGTAGCGCGCAAGAAGCAATACTTTTCACTGTAAACTAATACATGTGACAATAATAAATCAAATCCAGTCAGCCCATGGCTGATTTTATTCCATTCATTCGCAGCTTTTGAATGTTTAGTATTTTAGCATTCACTGTCCTGAGTGAGATGTTTAAAGGTGATTTGATCGACAATTGGCTAAAACTTAGCAAGGCCGATCCTCGGGAACAGCTAGCCGGTTTTACTGTTTCTCTGACTGGGCAACGTTCCCCAGTAAAATGATGCACCATATGTGTTAGTTCTGCAAATCATTTTTTCCACTCATTGCAAAGGGCAGTACAGCACATTGTGCTGAACAAAACTAAATTACATTTTGGTATTGTTTCAAATTGAATTTGATTCATCTGCTTCAATCTAAAGATGCAATTTCTCAGATAAGCTTGTAAATCTTCAGTAAACAGAAAATTCCTGTTTATAACTGCGTAATAATCCTTCATCTCATCGTCTCCCAACGCCAACTGGCCCAGTAGATTTTCTCAAGACCTAAGCCACTTATATCCATTTGAAATAGTGTGCAATATTTTTTATGGGACCATCTCCGCAACAGATGTTTTTGCGTTCTCATGGGTATCTTTGGAAAGGTGCCCATCCCTAGTTGCCCTTGAGAAGGTGCTGTTGAGCTACCTTCTTGAACCACTGCAGTCCATGAGGTGTAGGTACACCCACAGTGATGTTAGGGAGGGAGTTCCAGGATCAGTGAAGGAATGGTGATATATTTCCAAATGAGGGTGGTGAATGGCTTGGAGGGGAACTTTCCAAGTGGTGGTGTTCCCGTGTGTCCGTTGCCCTTGTCCTTCTAAAGGTAGAGGTCACAGGTTTTAAAGGAACTATCAAAGGAGCCTTGTTGATTTGCTATAATGTACCTTATATATAGTACCCACTACTGCCACTGTGCATTAGTGCTGAGGGCGTAAATGTTTAAATTGGTGGATGGCGTGTTGAACAAGTGAAGTACTTAGTTCCTGGATAGTGTCAAGCTTCTCGAGTGTTGTTGAAGCTGTATGCATTCAGGCAAGTGGAGAGTGGTCTTGATTTGTGCCTTTGTAGATGGACAGGCTTTGATGAGTCAAGAGGTGAGTTACTCACCTCAGAATTCCCTGTCTCTGACCTGTTCTTGTAGCCAGAGTATTTGTATGGCTGACAGAAAAATGCTGGAAAATCTCAACATGTCTGACAGCATCTGTGGAGAGAGAGTAGATCCAACGTTTCAAGTCTGGATGATCCTTCATCAGAGTTCGCGTCCTTAGAATATTTTTAAGTTACTAAAATAGTCAGATGTGCAACAATGAAATCTGTGTATGCCTGGTAATGCATTGCTTTATTTTTGTCTATGTTATATCTTTATAAGTCATGGGCCGGAATTCTCCCATCCCACCTGCCACTGGAAGTGTAGCAGGTCGGGGGCGGACCATGTAAAGGTCCATTAAAGTTGGCGGGGGGGGGATCTCCAGGCGAGTGCAGCTGGAGAATCCTGCCCATGGACTTTTGCTGATGCACATTATAACTGGTTCTAATTTCTCTTTGCATTTAAACATAGAAAACACACAATTGAAATCCCTAAGTATGTAACAGTGGGTAAATCAAAGAGAAGTATTCACAAATAATTAATTTGCACTGTGGTTGAAAAGCCTCTAAAGCCCAGTTTCACTGCAGTGCAGAGGACAAAAACACATGGGGACAATCTTACCATTGCGCCCCGCCAACCGATGGGCGAGGTGAGCCGGTAAGATTGCAAGAGATCAGGTTCGCACCCAATTTCTTGCCTCTTACTGGCACTGGATATCCAGCGCGATCAGCCTCGTGTACACTTCCACTGTGAGACTGAATAAATTAATTAAATGTATTGTAAACATCGTTTAAATGGAATTAGTGAGCCGGGGTGGGGCGTCGTCATGAATGGCTGCGGGGGTGAGGGTGCGAATGTCTACAGGGCCCCGCAGCACGGGGGGGGGGTGCGGGAGGAGAGTAGTGCTGGGTTTAGGCCACGCGATTGGCCTGCTAAAGCAACAGAGGCAGTGACAGGTCTCTTCTGCTCTCAGAGCAGAGACCTGCACATGCGCAATTGCACCCTCTGCTGCTATCAGCCAGCTTTTGGGTGAGCTAGAACCCACCACACCCCCTACAGGCGGAAATCAGATTGAGGGATTTTTTTTCTTTTGCACAGAATGCATAAAATTCGACTGGTGTCCTCGCCGCAAAAACGGATCTGAAACTCTCCCGTTTTCCTGCCATTCTGAATTTAGAATATTTTTGCTAAGATTGCCCCCAATAAGTTTGAGAGGCAGATGGATACTGAGAGAGGGAGATTTGAAAGTTTATGTGTAAGAATGCTTTTGATAGGTGGAATGGTATGGGAAATGGGGAGCGGACATTTCTTTGCAAGGGTATGCTAATTTGACCAAATAGTTTGAGGAGGGACAAAGTGGACATTTCTGTGGTTGGGTGTGCTAGCTAGGCTGAGTGATGTAGGATAGGAGGTGTAGATTTCTACAGAAAGGTGTGCGAGATGTGTTGAATTTTATGGAGTGAGGGGATGAGGTAATTAATTATATAACAGGATATTTATTTATTAACTCAAAGTATGTGGGTTAGAGTGATTCCTTTGGGAGGATGCGCCATCAGCTTAAATGATCTCCCTCATCTGGACTTCCATTTGTGCTTTTTGCAGGATATTATTGCTTGGTTCTGCAAGACTTCAGATTCAGAATGTCACAAGCCAGGATACTGGTCTTTACGGATGCACAGTGACCAGTAAACACGGAGCAGATACTGAAACCTCATTACTGTTGTATTCAGGTAAGTTGAAATTCATAATTGAGTAAATTGAAATTCTAAATTAAAAACCATTTTCAACAATTATTGAACAGAAAATTCTACATGTTTTTCCAAATAAAAGAAATTTTAGATTCCATGTATTACATCCACACAGAATTTGCACATGATATTTCTATGATCTCTTGTTCAAATTATTTGTTCATTTCATTTTGCAATCCACAGTGAGGAAATGTGTGATCTTGAAATTGTAAACTTGCCTTTTATTTCTTTCCAATGAGGGGTATTAACAAAAATATTGTCCTACTTAAACGATGAGTTATAATTGCTAAATAGGTTAGAATGTATTTTAATTTTAGGAATTGTACAACAACTTGTGCTTGGATAGAGCATTTTCCGAAACTCTTTCCAGAGAGACCAAGGATGGGAGATTGGGATAAAATAAGAGGAGAGTTTTGACGGGAGGGAGGTAGCTGAATGATGATGTTCCAGAATGCATTGTAAACAAAATTGGAATGAAGGGCTGAATTTTATGTTGGGGACAGTATGCCCATGCCCCGGTTGAAAGCCTGTTTGTTCTCAGCCAGCTCACCCCCACAACTATTCAACGGCTGCTGGGCCTTTAATTGGCTTGAGGTGGGACTTTCGCACCCCATCCCCACCATCAAAGAGCGGCTGGTCAACCAAATGCCCATCGGTTCTCCTGTCTCAGCAGTGCCACTGAGAGCAGTGGCCACCACTGGGACTGCGGGCAGTCCCAAAAGGTGAGCAGCATGGAGCCTGAACTTGTAGGTAAATCCGGGGTCTCATTGGGGCTAGGCTGGCAGGCCCAAATGAGGATTGACGCGGGGTGTGGTGAGGGGAGGGGTGGGGGGGGGTGGTGCTTTCAGCGATAGATCGAGGGAGAGGAGAAATGTGGAGTGGGTGAAATATGTGGATGGGGGAAAGGGTTCCAATGAGCACTGTGTGCCCAAAGAGAAGGTAGCTCTGCCCCCCTCCTGCTACCCACCCCCCAACCTGGATACCAGCCTCCTCTGTTGCAAGTAAACTCTCAGCAGTGGCACAAGGGAGGCTTTGAAGGTCATGGGGGTGGGCAGGTAGGTGGCAGGCACAATGTCGCTGCATGGTGCCCAATTTTATGCTCCCTACTCCTCGCCTGCCAACCCAGCCCTCAGGGAGCATGAAATTCTGCCCAAAGTGAGAAAGGATGCAAAGGAGACCTGGATCAGAAGAGTGGAACGTAGCACTGAATGTGATTACAGATCTAGGGTGATACAAGAGGATAATGATTTTGAAATTGGTGCGTGGACAGGTAGAGAACCAGTGAAGGTTGGCAAGAATAGACTGACCTTCACTCACTTCCAATACACCCACAGAACAACTGAAAGGTGTAATATGTCTTTAAGGAATAGCAACATGACATGACTAGAGGGGCAGTGTGTCATGTGATCCAGTTTTAGTTTCACTTTTGCCTGTGGGCAGAACCCAGCACAGCTCGGATGCTGATGTCCTCAAAACCTGTCTGCACAATCACCATGCTGCTTTCTTAACCCTATCTGACGCTTCAACTCCATTGCAGTCTGACCAAAATACCGAGTATCTTCTCGTGTAATGTAGCATGATCAAAGGCTCTTAAACCTGTCATACTTAATCTTGCTGCCACACTCTTTGACCAATGCTGAACACCAAGCCAAGTTTTTATAATGATACGAATACACCAATCATTCATGAGGGATTGGGTAAACATGTTGTGGTTTCATTTATTAAGACTAGGAACATAGAAAGATTTAAACAAATGTAGAAAGCTTGAAGACATCAGCAGCAGAGCTGTGTTGGGTCCTGCTCACAGGCAAAAGAGAAACAAAGACCAGATCATATGACATGCTTCCCTTCCAATGATGCCATGCTACGATCCCTTAAATGCATATTGCAAAAAAAGGGACAACATTCATTTCTTTCAGAATAATTCAATCTTGAAAGTTTCTATTCATCCCACCACTAAATATCCTGAAAGACAGATACATAGCTCTGATAAAATCAAGCTACAGTAAAGATCATTGTATACAAGCATTTACTATGGGGGACTGGAACGATGGTACACAGGACAGAATTGGACAGGATACAACTCACAACGGGTGGGGACACAGCAAGTGTCAACAATTGAATAATGAAATGGCAAATGCGTGGATAAGTTTAAAGTTTATTTATTAGTGTCAGAAGTAGGCTTTAATTAACACTCCATTAAAGTTACTGGGAAAACCTCCTAGTCGCCACACTCCGGCGCCTGTCCGGGTACATCGAGGGAGAATTTAGCCTGGCCAATGCACCTAGCCAGCACGCCTTTCAGACTGTTGGAGGAAACCGGAGCACCCGGAGGAAACCCACACAGACACAGAGAGAATGTGCAAACTCCACACAGACGGTGACCCAAATCTGGAATCGAATTGGGTCCCTGGCGAGTGTTTCAACAAGGGTGGGGAGTGTTGTGGAGGATGAAATGAATGGCCTTGTTGGTGGAAAGAATGAATATAGTTGCATTTGCAATACCTCATATAAACAAGTGTGCAGTAATATTGGCTTAAAACTTTATCATGGCTTGCTCTAATAGTCATTGCAGAAAACTGTTCTCCCATTGCAGATTATTAACGGCAATAAATTGTAATCTTATGACACTTATGATGATTGATAATAAGACCAGGAATCTTGCCAACTGACGCAATCGAATTTATTGTCTACGGGGTAACTCAACAAAATTCATTAGCATCAAGAGTTTTTCTCACAATCCGGTTGGGATAAAGTCTGTGATAGAAATCCTGTTGTCTGATATGTCTGTACCCTTATGAAAAGAGTCATGATGTGGCGATGCCAGCGTTGGACTGGGGTAAACACAGTAAGAAGTCTCACAAGACCAGGTTAAAGTCCAACAGGTTTATTTGGTAGCAAATTCCTCTGGATTTTGCTACCAAATAAACCTGTTGGACTTTAACCTGGCCTTGTGAGACTTCTTACTGCCCTTACCAAAAGCCAGCAGAGCTTAAACAAAGGTAGTCATCAACCTATGATGTTCTTTTTGACACAGCGCAGGCAGTGTCTGTAGAGAGAGAGAGAAAAACAGGGCAGAGTTTTAACCATTGTCTGGTCGTTCCAGATGGCAGAACAAGAAGTGGGATGGGGGAAGAGAGTTGGAGATATTACGTCCTGGGGAGTGAGAATTTGGAGCTGTCCCCAGGTCCGCTGAGGTTTAACTGCATGCACCCCAAACTTAAGATGGGAGCTGGCCTCCCTACATCTGCTGGGAGTTTTGGAAGGAGCTCCTTGGCTAGCTCAGGGATTGGTGAATACATCCAGATGGGATCAGTTACCTTTCCGTTTTGCTCTATAGGATCAAATAAATCCATTTTTATTTTAATCTTCATCTCTCCAGGGTTATTGGAGAAGTGAAGTGCCATTCCAAATAATGATAGCACAGCAGGGCTGATACCACTGTTGTGGGCCCGTCCAACCTGACTAGAGAGATGGCCCAGTTCCCACAATTTAAGATGGGATAAGCAACTTTGGCTTTAGCTTTTACTCCACTTTTCTATCACCATGGGAACTGGTACCCGGAATATTGAGGTCATTAGTTTTAGAGGTAAAACTTTGGGGTAATTACAAGCTAATTCTTCAATGGAGAGTAAGTTTATTTACACTTCATTTATTTATTAGTCACAAAGTTTTTAAAAGTTTATTTATTAGTCGCAAGTAAGGCTTACATGAACACTGCAATGAAGTTACTGTGAAATTCCCCTAGTCACCACACTCTGGCGCCTGTTCAGGTCAATGTACCTAACCAGCACGCCTTTCAGACAGTGGGAGGAAACCGGAGCACCCGGAGGAAACCCACACAGACACGGGGAGAATGGGCTAACTCCACACAGACAGTGACTCAAGCCAGGAATCGAACCCGGGTCCCTGGCACTGTGAAGCAGCAGTGCTAGCCACCGTGCCACAAATTCTGACTCTTCCATGGCTGGTGGGTTATGTTAAGACTGGCGCCAGCAACGTGATGTGTGTGAAATGGTGCTGATCGTTATTTATTTTGCACATCTCATGGATTCAACAACGCAATGAGTGCGTGCCAAGTTGTAAATCGCAAGATTTAGAATGGTGGCAACTCGTATTATTCTTTGAGATTTTCCACTTATTTAGCAATGGCAACTTATATTTATATAGCGCCTCTAATACAGCTTGACAGCCTTTACAGGAGCATTATAAAACATAATTTGACAGCGTCAATAAGGTGGTACTGCATTAGAGCAAAATGTCCAAAGGCCTGATAAGAAGGCTCTGAACACCAGATTTATTTGGAATCACAAGCTTTCGGAGCACTGCTCTTTCATCAGCTGAGTGGAGGTTAGTTCCCAAACACAGTCATATATAGGCAAAGACACAACTGCAAGATAATGACAGTTTGGAATGTGAAAAATGGTTGGAAAGCAAGTCTTTACAGGTAATCAAGTCTTTACAGGTACAAACAGCGTGTGTGGAGAGAGGGATAATCACAGGTTAAAGAGATGTGCATTGTCTCAAGTCAGAACAGTTAGTAGGATTTTGCAAACCCAGGCAGTATGGTGGGGGTGACATGTAGTGTGACATGAACCCAAGATCCCGATTGAGGCCATCCTCATGCATGCGGAACTTGACTATCAGTTTCTGCTTGGCGATGCTGTGTTGTCATGTGTCTTGAAGGCTGCCTTGGAGAATGCTTACCCAAAGATCGGAGGCTGAATCTCCACTCACCTGATGAAGAAGCAGCGCTCCGAAAGCTCGTGATTCCAAATAAACCTGTTGGACTTTAACCTGGTGTTGTGAGACTTCTTACTGTGCCCACCCCAGTCCAATGCCAGCATCTCCACCTCAAAGGCCTGATCAAAGAGCTAAGCTTTAAGTTGTGACTTATCCTTTTGTTGGTAAGATACAAAACATCTACTTGTACCTCTGCTAAAAGATCCAGTCGTAAATTTACACAACAGCAACGTTAGCTTCCTGCATGGAAACACTTTGCAATTTGAGCAGAATAATTTAATTTAAAATAATGCACAAAGGGAGTGCTTGCAAACACATGGTATTGTGACTTGTACGTAACTTCAAAGTGTCCAGGTAAAGTATATCAGAAAATATTACATCATTTGGCTAAAGGAAAAACAGAAAACGCTGCAACCCCTCAGCAAGCCACGCAGCATGTTTGGAGAGAGAAACCGAGTTAATATTCTCTTGGGGTCGATAATCTTTATCTCCACAGGTGCTAAAATGAAATCAAAATACTGCAGATGCAGAAGTTGTAAAATAAAAACAGGAAGTGCTGGAAAAACCCAGAATCAGCAGCATACGGACTCAAAACATAATCACCGAATTGTGACATCAAGTCTGTACCAGCAGGGGAGCCCCCTCGGCTCCCCCTCAGTTGGGGGATGCCCCGTGGCATCAAGTACCCTCCGGGCATTTAATTGGCCACCGTCGAACCTTCCTGCAATTGAGGTCACCAATGGCAGAAGTCACGCCTGCTAATCAGAGGTTGAAAGCTCCTCATGCTGCCAGTGGCACTGTACCCACCCGATGCTCAGGATAATGGAGGGACCCCGGGCCACAGCTGAGTGAAGGCTGGTCACCGGAGACGGGAATGCGATGGATGGGGTTAGAGGCAAGGCAAGGTGTGGCTTTCGGCAACCAGCCCCCTGCCTGATGCCAGGTCCCGCGATGGTGCGCAGAGGGCCTGATGTGAGGGAATCTCTCAGCAGGCCTCTGGCAGGCTCAACAGATTTTACAGGGTGGTCTTACAAGAATGTGGGAGACCAGTGCGACCTCGATTCAATCCCCGTGTCACCACTAAATTGCAATGCACTCCAGGATCATGGATGTCACGTAGCTCATTAATGTGTCTAATTGACATCCTGTCCTTGGAAGCCGGGAGCCTGGGAGGCTGATACAGGGCCTTTCCCATGGCCTGGCCACTACACTTCCAATCACAAAAGGCTGCAGAAAATCCAGCCCTACATGTAAGTATAAGTAAATATTCATGGTGTTAATCTATTATAATGTTTCAGCTTTGTATTGGTATGCAAATTATATTTCTTTGATCTGTCACCAGAAAGTCCAGTCATCAGATCTTCCAGAGAGAATGTCACAAATCTTACCTCGTGGAATTTAACAGCAGTTGTCGGAAGTGTTTTATTTGCCAGACTTGGGGCGACAATCACCATTTCCTGTCCTGTTGAAGGTGAGTAAAACAGCTGGAGCTCTCTGCAGCATTTTTGTTTCAAGAGTATTGCATTATACGTTCAGGTTATTGGAGAATTTTACAGGACAGAGCAAGGACTACCGAGTGTTTGGTCATCCCCTTCCAAGGGGTGACACACCAGTCTCATTCCTTTCTGCCATCCCAGTGCTTTGAACGGCTATCACAGACACTGATCTCCCCCCTCACCAAGGGAGCACCATCCCTAACAATTGGAAGAAAATAAACTCTCCTTTCTATATGTTCTTCCGCTGTTGATCTTTTAACTTATTCCCTCTGGTTAATAACTCACCAGTCAGTGGAAAAAATGTCGTCCTATGTCCACTACCTAAGAAAAATATTGGGGATCTCTTGTCAGGAGGGAGTGCTGAATATGGTCAGACCCCATTTGGAGTATTGTGAGCAGTTTTGGGTGCCATATCGAAGGAAGAATGTGCTGGCCTTGGAAAGAATGATCCCTGGAATGAAGAGCTTGTCGTTTGAGGAACGGTTGAGGACTCTGGGTCTGTACTTGTTGGAGTTTAGAAGGATGAGGGGGGATCTTATTGAAACTTACAGGATACTGCAAGGCCTGGATAAAGTGGACATGGAAAGGATATTTCCACTAGTAGGAAAAGCGAGAACCAGAGGGAACAACCTCAGGCTAAAGGGACGATCCTTTAAAACACAGATGAGGAGGAATTTCTTCAGCCAGAGAGTGGTGAATCTGTGGAACTCTTTGCCGCAGAAGGCTGTGGAGGCCGGGTCATTGAGTGTCTTTAAGACAGAGATAGATAGATTCTTGATTAATAAGGGGATCAGGGGTTATTGGGAAAAGGCAGGAGAATTGGGATGAGAAAAATATCAGCCATGATTGAATGGAGCAGACTCGATGGGCCGAGTGGCCTAATTCTGCTCTTATGTCTTATGGTCTAATATGGAAGTACAGAAGTGTCTAGGGATTGCCAATGTGTTTGCTGTCTTGTGTTAGCAGTAGCTCCATTGGTTGGGTCATGTGAGCAAACTGATGATAGCGTCATCCCCAAAGACTTGCTCTATGTGAACTTGCTGTCGTCACGAGATCCACAGGTCACCCACACCTGCGATACAAGAATATCTAAAAGTCAGACTTCAAGTTGACCTGGATTGGAGTCGGTGCATGGGCATTCCTTGCTGCTGATGGGAGTGCTTGGCGACATCTAATCAAGAAGGGGGTGGAAAAAGCAGAAAGAAAACACACAGGCCTCAATTCGCACTTCAGGGCCTCGATTGGCATCAGGACAGGAAGGCTGCCCTTGGGCCTCTCCACCTGGATTTAATCCCCACCCACACCCTCGTGCCCGAATAAATACCCCCCACCTCCAAACTCATCTCTGGGAAGGGGGGATGTGCAGGGGCATTAAATTCTGCCCAATATTTCAGGTCGACGACTTTTCATCAGTACTTGCCTTGGAAACATGACGTCACGTGATCAGCGTATCTGGAAAGTTGGTAATATATTCTTTGCTTCAACAGGTGTGCCTGAACCAAAGGTTACATGGCAAAAGAAAGGTGGTTCGTTGGGTGGCAATTCTATTGTTCTTCAGAACGGTTCTCTGGTGCTGACGAATGTGACACTTGCAAATCATGGAATCTACAACTGTTTAGCCACAAATGTTATTGGACAAGCAACTGCATCCACATCTCTTAAATTAGCTGGTAGGTTCTTTATATTAGAACTTAGTACAGAATTAGATGATTCACCATAGTAAATATGAATTAGGCAATAAAGTGGAAATACCAGCTTGTGTTCATTGTTCACCAGAGCAAAGTGGGAGGAAAGTCACCCACATGCTATCCTGAAGTGCTTTACAATGGTCAGTTTGTTATGATCCTTGGAGAGACCGATCGCCTTTACAAAGAGATTTGAATTTGCAGTGACTAATGGATCACATGCCAAGCATGTTTTAAAACCTTTACCAGGACCGACACACAAAAATCAACGTTGGCTAAATGTTACTCATTAGGCCATTAACACACTAAACTACAAAAAGATATCCCCCTTAAATTTCGAGCAGAATCGAAAGCCCCGTGCCACCATTATATGTTATAAACACACTCTCTGCAGAATTGTAGTCTTTGCAGGAACCCGTGCAAAGTTACTCCTAGTTTCTAACTAACTCACTTCTCTCCATTTCAATGAGCTGTAATACCTCGCGTCCATCAAAATTCATCTCCCTCTGTCCGCTGAGAATCCTGAAACTGATTTCCAGGAGGAGGGCCGTTTACAGTTATTCCTTCTCTCGGCCACACCACAACAAATCTTGCAGGGCCCTTAAATCTCCATCAGTCCTATCTCTTCAACCAGAGAATGAGCCCTCACCAACATTCTGCCTGGTGGCTAACAGAGAACAGCCCTTTTCCATGCTCTCCACGAAAGCTGCTGTTTTCTGGTCTGTCTCTGGGACTCTGCCCGGTTCTTGTCATTCAATGGTATTACCATTGCTGAATCTTCCCCAATCAACAGTCTGTGGGTTACCGTTGACCGGAAACTGAACTGGACTAGCCATATAAATACTGTGGTTACCAGGGCAGGTCAAAGGCTGAGAATCCTGTGGTGAGTAACTCGCCTCCTGACTCCCCAAAGTCTGTCCACTATCTACAAGACACAAGTCAGGAGTGTGATGGAATATTCTCCACTTGCTTGGATGAGTGCAGTTCCAACAACACTCAAGATTGACACCATCCAGGACGAAGCAGCCTGCCTGATTGCTACCCCTTCCATAAACATTCAACCCCTCCACCACTGATGAACATTGGCTGCCGTGTGTACCATCAACAAGGTGCACTGCAGGAACACACCAATGTTCCTTAAGTAGTAGCTTCCAAGCTCACAACCACTACCAGCTTGAAGGACAAGAGCAGCAGATATCTGGGAACACCTGGAGGTTCCCCTCCAAGTAACTCACGATCCTGACTTGGAAATATATCGTCGTTCCTTCACTGTCACTAGGTCAAAATCCTGGAACTCCCCCCACAACACTACTGAGGGTGTACCTACACCTCAGGGGCAACAGGAGTTCAAGAAGGCAGCTCACCACCACCTTCTGAAGGGCAACTAGGGATGGACAATAAATGCTGGCCAGCCAGCGATGCCCATATCTTGCAAATAATATATTTTTTAAATGAGCCAGTCAAGTCGAGAGTCCACGTCTACCAAGAGCAGAGCCAGTTGTTCATTTTTTTGTATCCCAGTGTGAAAGTTAGCACTTGTACTTGAATTGGACATGCCTTGGACCCCTTGTCCCCATGTCAACCAGATTACATTGGCTTGTGACCGGGCAAAACGAGTAGGAGATCAATGTTCTATTTCATCTTGAATTAAAAGCAGACAGTTTAAAACATAACCACCTTATAAAACCTCGCATCCATAACAAGTTTTAAAGAGCTATTGGCAGGGATTTAATTTGGGGTTTGGAAATGAATTAGTCACCTGTCCACTTACTCAGAGACAGTCTGTGTTGGTAAGAATAAGGGGAGATACAACTTTAATTTCTAAAAATAAAGAAAATCATCGGAGCCTCAGAAAAATCACTGAATTCAATGGGGTAACATTGATAACGTCATGATTATTATTACATAAGATCCATTAAGTTGAGTTCATCCCTATTGTGTAATTCTGGGTTTCTGGGGCTTTCAGGGCATCTGCAAAAGGAACAAGATGAAATCTGATTGGAATGTGATGAAAGGAGATTTTTCCAGACCTCTCCTGGAGCTTGAGGCAAAGTACTGCGGATGCGGAAATCTGAAACAAAAACAGAAAATGCTGGAAACATTTTGAGTCTGGATGACCCTTCGTCAGAGCTCTGCAGACTGACTCGAAACATTGGCTCTATTCTCTCTCTACAGATGCTGTCAGACCTGCTGAGATTTTCCAGCATTTTCTGTTTTTGCTCCCCTGGAGCTTTTCCAGTTAGAATGATAGAATCCTACGGTGCAGAAGGAGGCCATTCAGCACACTGAGTCTGCACCAATCACAATCCCACCCAGGCCCTATCCCCATAACCCCATGCATTTGCCTTGGCTAGTCCCCCTGACACTAAGGGGCAATTTAGCATGGCCAATCCACCCAACCCACACATCTTTGGACGGTGGGATAAAACCGGAGCACTCGGAGGGAACCTACACAGACACAGGGAGAATGTGCAAACTCCACACCATCAGTGACCCAAGCTGATCACTGGGTCCCTAGCGCTGTGAGGCAGCAATGCTAACCACTGTGTCACCGTGCTGCCCTAGTTGCGTGTTCAGAGACAGGAGCACCATAAACAAGATGACTTTGTGCCTTCACCTGAGCTCCTCTCAAATCACTGGGTCTGCGAGGACTGTGGGAGAGTGGCAATGCCATTCAAGGGTGAAGCTTTCTAGCAACAGAGCAAGGGAGATCTGAAACGTTAAGTGCTATCACATTGGTCAGAAGTAGATGGTTCCATCGACATTAGAGAGAAAAGTGTCTGGAAGAGTTTGATTTTATTCCCTATTGAAGTACACCTCCTGTTAGCCAGCCAGAGAACTGTCACAGAGAATGTAACATGGAGGGTGCTGCCTTGGCCATTCTGTTGAAGAGGGCAACATTTGCAACAAGATATTAATGATTTGGATGAGAATATAGGAGGCATGGTCAGTAAGTTTGCAGATGACACCAAGATTGGTGGCATAGTGGACAGTGAAGAAAGTTATCTCCAAATGCAACGGGATCTTGATCAACTGAGCCAGTGGGCTGACGAATGGCAGATGGAGTTTAATTTAGACAAATGCAAGGTGAAGCATTTTGGTAGATTGAACCAGGGCAGGACTTACTCAGTTAATGGTAGGGCGCTGGGGAGAGTTACAGAACAAAGAGATCTAGGGGTACATGTTCATAGCTCCTTGAAAGTGGAGTCACAGGTGGACAAAGTGGTGAAGAAGGCATTCGGCATGCTTGGTTTCATCGGTCAGAACATTGAATACAGGTGTTGGAATGTCTTGTTGAAGTTGTACAAGACATTGGTAAGGCCACACTTGGAATACTGTGTGCAGTTCTGGTCACCCTATTATAGAAAGTATATTATTAAACTAGAAAGAGTGCAGAAAAGAATTACTAGGATGTTACCGGGACTTGATGGATTGAGTTATAAGGAGAGGCTGGATAGACTGGGACTTTTTTGTCTGGAGCATAGGAGGCTAAGGGATGATCTTATAGAGGTCTATAAAATAATGAAGGGCACAGATCAGCTAGCACAGATCAGCTAGATAGTCAATATCTTTTCCCAAAGGTAGGGGAGTCTAAAACTAGAGGGCATAGGTTTAAAGTGAGAGGGGAGAGATACAAAAGTGTCCAGAGAGGCAATTTTTTCACACAGATGGTGATGAGTGTCTGGAACAAGCTGCCAGAGGTAGGAGTAGAGGTGGGTACAATTTTGTCTTTTAAAAAGCATTTAGACAGTTACATGGGTAAGATGGGTATAGAGGGATATGGGCCAAATGTGGGCAATTGGGATTAGCTCAGGGGTTTAAAAAAAAAAGGGGTGGCATGGACAAGTTGGGCCAAAGGGCCTGTTCCCAGGCTGTAAACCTCTATGACTCTAAGAGAGAGAGAGAGTGAGAGAGCTCGAGATGAAATTTGGTGAAAAAAAAAATTTCTCAACAGCTTATTTCTTAAAATTTTATTTTAGAGCCAGGACCCACTCTTCAGTCTGTCACAACCCTTCAAGGCAAAGAAAGAAAACGTATCTTAATGGCATCGCAGGCTAACATCCCGCTGACTGTAAAACGAGGAGATGTCTTACGTATAGGTGGGTTTGTGATTCTCCTTTTCTGAAATGTATCAGCAACAGTTGGCTAGAATCAAACTACTTTCAATGGTTTAAAAATATTAAATTTGTCATAATACACTGTGGGAGCAATTAATTCAAATAAATTGCTCAACCATTCTGCCTATTAATGATATGTATCTGTTTTTAAAACTTTTAAAGTTTTTTGGGTCCGTGGAAATAAATCTCTGGAAAACTTCTGGGAAAACTTCACACAGATAGTTTCTAACACTGAGGCCAGCTTTGATATAAGCTGGTTTTAAATAGTTAAGCATGACTGCATAGCTGAGCAGAATGATAATGAGCTGAACCTAGCTTCTTCCCTGCTGCTGTCAGACTTTTGAATGGAATTACCTCGCATTAAGTTGATCTTTCTCTACACCCCAGCTATGACTGTAACATTACATATTCTGCACTCTCTCCTTTCCTTCTCTATGAACGGTATTCTTTGTCTGTATAGCGCGCAAGAAACAATACTTTTCACTGTATACTAATACATATGACAATAATAAATCAAATCAAATCAAAAAAGATATGAGAGGTGGAATTTTCCAGTAAAGTGACAAAGTTCTGACTGAAAGCCGGCATTATTTCTCCCCAGAAACACAGCCAGGTTTTCACTACAGGCCTTCTGACACTTTGCCACAAAAAAAGGGGAGTGTTTTGCACTGTCATTCTGATGGGGTGGAGCCTGATATGTCTGGCTGCACAGAGATTTGGGGCACCCTTTGCAAAAGTGAAAGTAAAGCCAACCCCCCCCCCCCCGCCTCCCAACTTTGCATCATAGCTGGCACCGGGGCTTCAATGCCCCCAATCCCCCCCCCTCCCCCATCAGCATCCCTACCCCAATGGGATTCCCTGGAGGCCCCACCGCCTGGCCCGTCCCCTAGCAGTGCCAACCTGGCACTGCCCACCCATGTCCCTCACCACCCTGGGGACTATACTAACCTCCGAGCCCCCCCGGCGTGGTCATCACAACAGCTTTCCATTTTTGGAAAGCATTAGTGATTCCCGCCGGCATGATAGGAACGTCCGACAACCCCAGAACCTATGGCGTTAAGCCATTTAAGAATATTTAAATCAATTTGAATTCCTGATAATCAGATTCCCGCCCTCGCTGGGAATGGACCTGGTTACGTCGCCGGCAGGGAAGGTCTCAGACTGCGATCACGCCGCCGCAAATCCCCTTATGGCCTTCTTAAGAAAGTTAGTGACCACACCAGAATTTGTGGGCCCAGAAAATCACGGTGGAGGTATTTGTGACTGCCCTTGACAACAAAGGCAGCATTTGACCAAGTATGGCATCAAGGAACCCTTACAAAACTTGAGGCAAATGGGAATCGGGGAAAACTTTCTACTGGTTGGAATCACTTGTAGCACAAAAGCAGATGTTTGTGATTGCTGGAGTGATCATCTCAGCCACAGGATATCACTGCAGGAGCTCCTTAGGGTAGTGTCCTAAGCCCAAATGTCTCCAGCTGTTTCATCAGTGAATTTTCCTTCAATTTAAGGTCAGAAGTGGGGATGTTGCTCATGATTGCACTGTGTTCAGTACCATTCATGACTCCTCTTATACTAAGCTCTCAGCAGCAAGACCTGGACAATATTCAGGCTTGGGCTGATGTGTGATGTGAATGTCCTGTGTCACTTAAGTAGCAGGCAATGATCTTCTCGAACAATAAGAAGTCTCACAACAACAGGTTAAAGTCCAACAGAGTGTTGGACTTTAACCTGGTGTTGTGAGATTCCTTAATGCCCCCCACCCCAGTCTAACGCCAGCATCTCCACATCATCTCCAACAAGGGAGAATCTATCCATTGCCCTTTGATGTTCAATGGCATTGCCATCATTGAATTCAGCACCTTCAACATCCTGGTGCTTACTATTGACCAGAAACATATTTGGACCAGCCATATAAATACTGTGGCTACAAGAACAGGTCAGAGCTGCAGATTTTGCAGCAAGTAACTCACCTCCTGACTTCTCAAAGCCTGTCTCAGCCTGTATCCAGCCTGCCTGGATCCGTGCAGCTCTGAAAATACTCAAAAAGCCAGACACCATCCAGAGCAAAACAGCCTGCTTGCTTGGTGTCCCATCCACCACTTTAAACATTCACTCCCTCCACCACCAACGCACACTGGTAACATCTACAAGATGCACTGCAGCAACCCACCAAGGCTCCTTCAACAGCACCAAACCCCAACCCCTACCATCTAGAAAGACAAGGGCGGCAGATGTTTGAGAAAACATTGGGGCCGCACGGTGGCACAGTGGTTAGCACTGCTGTCTCACAGCGCCAGGGACCCGGGTTCCATTCCCGGCTCGGGTCGCTGTCTGTGTGGAGTCTGCACTTTTTCCCTGTGTATATGTGGATTTCCTCCGGATGCTCCAGTTTCCTCCCACACTCCAAAGATGTGCGGGTTAGGTTGATTGGCCATGCTAATTGCCCCTAAATGCCAGGGGGATTAGCAAGATAAATACATAGGGTTATGGGGATAGGGCCTGGGTGGGATTGTAGTCGGCACGGACTCAATGGGCCGAATGGCCTCCTCCTGCACTGTAGGGATTCTAGGATTCAAAAACCACCACCTGCAAGTTCCCCTCCGAGCCACTCACCTTCCTGACTTGGAGCTGAGTCAAAATCCAGGAACTCCCTGCCTCAGAGCACTGTGGGAGTATTTACAGCAAACACTGCAGCGGCTCAAGGAGTCAACTCTCAAATGCCTTCTCAAGAGAAATTGAAGGATGAGCTACGAATGTGGATTTTTAACTTAGAAAAGAATCCAAGATGAAATCTTAAAAAAAATGGAGCTGAGCCAATGAAGGAGATATTCAGAAAGTGATCAAAAAGCTCGACCAAGAAGGTCAGTTTCGAGGAGGGTTTTGAAAGAGAGGAGAGTGGTGGAAAGGCAAAGGGCTTAAAGGCTCAATTCCAACCTTAAGAGCAAGGCAGCTAAAAGCACAGCTGCCAATGTAAGGGCCAAACAGTGGTGATACAATTTACGGGGGAGGAACTGTATTTTTCATTGCACTTCAGGGAAACCTTTTTTTGGATCAAGTTGATATGAGATGTTAACTCGTCATACAACTGAACTTTTCCTTATTAATATTAAATAGTACATCTGCCTTTATCACTTTTACTTCCCAATCACAGTGCCTTAACTTGCACAATCCAAGTATTGCTATAATATATAAATTGTATTGTAGATTTACATTTCATAATTAAAAGAATCATTACAATGCAGTGGTCTGCCTTTTGAGAAGTCCCATTGCATTACATTATTGTATGTATTACTTATGTCTTTGCTCTAAAACTGGTCCATCAAACTTGTTTCCTAGGTTGTCCAGTGTCTGCTAAACACAAAATGGCCATCAGCTGGTATTTCAGAAATCAACCCATTCATACGGTCCCAGGACTTGAGTACAAAGTGTTGGCCAGGGGACGAGTCCTTGAAGTGAACATGGCCTTGGAGAGGTTGGCGGGGCAGTACAAATGTCTGGCTTCTAATAATACTCAGTTTGTTTCTGCTTCAGTTGATGTGAGCTTCTTAGGTAAGCTAAGAATTTATTTTCTTATTGCTTTTTACCAGTCACCGTCGAGAGTAGCATTTGTTGGGGGTGTGTAGCAGAGTGGAACGTCTATAAATTGTGACAGGGAGGCTTGAATAATGAAGACATTAGAACCTGATGTAATCAAAATGCATAGTGTTGTTTAATGCATCCTTTATACAAAATAATATAAGTTTGCTACAATATTAATTTATGTCAACTACTCACAATTTCTGCTACTTCTGTACTTTACAAGAGGCAATCTTTCTCTGTATGTCTTTTTATACGTTTCCCACTTAGTATAACTTCTGGTTATAAAAAGCTGGATAAAATGTTCTTACTGCATCTGAACACTCACTCATTCCTATTCAATTTAATAGTGGCTTATCCATTCTCAACAATGCCCCATCATTAAAAAAAATGTAACTTTGCATACAATTGGTCCAGATTTTCATCCTTAAGATGGACCATTTCCCGACACCGGCTTCCCTCTCGGCAGGACGTACCGATGCTTTTTTTTTGTGGCACGGTAGTCAGGATAAGCTGGAGTCTCCAGAGGCAGGCCCAAGGTGGGAACGAAGCCGGGCTGATGCCAACACAGGCAGGGTAGAAGACAGGCCTCATTCACTGGGACGTTATCCTATTTCTGTAGATAAGTGATCGCCACCCCATTCCTCACCCCTTATCTTTCCTGACCTCCCACCAATTCAGCATGCCCCCTCCATAACACCAATGCCCACTCACTGACAATGCACTACAGGTAGTGCTCATGAACCCTAGAATAAGAGTGGGAAATCTTTGATATGCTCATGAAACTGTCAAAATAAGCAGCAATTAAAAACCCTCTTCCAAAACACAATCCTGCACATAAAACTGTCAATCAAAATTTCCATTGCACAGCTCTGTCAACAATTCCTCCAGAGTTGGATAAACAATAAAATCTTCAAAGGCTCCACAGATGGCTGGGTTTCAATCAAATAAGTCAGTCATTATTCCACTGCTTCAAAGGCTCAACAGATGGCCAGACTTGCAATCAAGAAAATATAAACTCGAAGGGGAAAATTGATGCATTAAAATAAAGAAGAGCACTTTATGCTGGATAAAATGTTCTTACTGCATCTGAACACTCACTCATTCCTATTCAATTTAATAGTGGCTTATCCATTCTCAACAATGCCCCATCATTAAAAAAAATTTAACTTTGCATATACTATTACATTATAACATCTGAAGTTGTCAACACCATTTGAACTTAGTTTTCAATAGTTTTCCGGCTCCAGAGTAAGTTTCCTCCCATGGGTCTCAGAATGGTCCTTTCACATATTAAGTTGATCTTTCTCCTCACGCTACTAGTAATTGCAACACTATATTCTGCACTCTCTCCTTTCCTTCTCCCCTATGTACTCTATGAGTGGTATGTTTTGTCTGTAACAGCTCACAAGAAACAATGCTTTTCAATACTGGGTGTCCTTGATAGGTATGTCCCTGTCAGGCAGGGAGGAAATGGCCGAGTGAGGGAACCATGGTTCACGAAAGAGGTGGAATGCCTTGTGAAAAGGAAGAGGGAAGCTTATGTAGGGATGAGGAAACAAGGTTCAGATGGCTCGATTGAGGGTTACAAGTTAGCAAGGAATGAGCTGAAAAAGGGGCTTAGGAGAGCTAGGAGGGGACATGAGAAGTCCTTGGTGGGTCGGATCAAGGAAAACCCCAAGGCTTTTTACTCTTATGTGAGGAATAAAAGAATGACCAGGGTGAGGTTAGGGCCGGTCAAGGACAGTAGTGGGAACTTGTGTATGGAGTCAGTAGAGATAGGCGAGGTGATGAATGAATACTTTTCTTCAGTGTTCACCAAGGAGAGGGGCCATGTTTTTGAGGACGAGAAGGTGTTACATGCTAATAGGCAGAAGGAAATAGATGTTCGGAGGGAGGATGTCCTGGCAGTTTTGAATAAACTGAAGGTCGATAAGTCCCCTGGGCCTGATGAAATATATCCTAGGATTCTTTGGGAGGCAAGGGATGAGATTGCAGAGCCTTTGGCTTTGATCTTTGGGTCCTCACTGTCCACGGGGATGGTGCCAGAGGACTGGAGAATGGCGAATGTTGTTCCTCTGTTTAAGAAAGGGAATAGAAATGACCCTGGTAATTATAGACCGGTTAGTCTTACTTCGGTGGTTGGTAAATTGATGGAAAAGGTCCTTAGGGATGGGATTTACGACCATTTAGAAAGATGCGGATTAATCCGGGATAGTCACCACGGATTTGTGAAGGGCAAGTCATGCCTCACAAATTTGATTGAATTTTTTGAGGAGGTAACTAAGTGTGTTGATGAAGGTAAGGCAGTTGATGTCATATTCATGGATTTTAGTAAGGCGTTTGATAAGGTCCCCCATGGTCGGCTTATGATGAAAGTGAGGAGGTGTGGGATAGAGGGAAATTTGGCCGATTGGATAGGTAACTGGCTGTCTGATCGAAGACAGAAGGTGGTGGTGGATGGAAAATTTTCGGATTGGAGGCAGGTTGCTAGCGGAGTGCCACAGGGATCAGTGCTTGGTCCTCTGCTCTTTGTGATTTTTATTAATGACTTAGAGGAGGGGCTGAAGGGTGGATCAGTAAATTTGCTGATGACACCAAGATTGGTGGAGTAGTGGATGAGGTGGAGGGTTGTTGTAGGCTGCAAAGAGACATAGATAGGATGCAAAGCTGGGCTGAAAAAAATGGCAAATGGAGTTTAACCCTGATAAATGTGAGGTGATTCATTTTGGTAGGACAAATTTAAATGTGGATTACAGGGTCAAAGGTAGGGTTCTGAAGACTGTGGAGGAACAGAGAGATCTTGGGGTCCATATCCACAGATCTCGAAAGGTTGCCACTCAAGTGGATAGAACTGTGAAGAAGGCCTATAGTGTGTTAGCTTTTATTAACAGGGGGTTGGAGTTTAAGAGCCGTGGGGTTATGCTGCAACTGTACAGGACCTTGGTGAGACCACATTTGGAATATTGTGTGCAGTTCTGTTCACCTCACTATAAGAAGGATGTGGAAGCACTGGAAAGAGTGCAGAGGAGATTTACCAGGATGCTGCCTGGTTTGGAGGGTAGGTCTTATGAGGAAAGGTTGAGGGAGCTGGGGCTGTTCTCTCTGGAGCGGAGGAGGCTGAGGGGAGACTTAATAGAGGTTTATAAAATGATGAAGGGGATAGATAGAGTGAACGTTCAAAGACTATTTCCTCGGGTGGATGGAGCTATTACAAGGGGGCATAACTATAGGGTTCGTGGTGGGAGATATAGGAAGGATATCAGAGGTAGGTTCTTTACGCAGAGAGTGGTTGGGGTGTGGAATGGACTGCCTGCAGTGATAGTGGAGTCAGACACTTTAGGAACATTTAAGTGGTTATTGGATAGGCACATGGAGCACACCAGGATGATAGGGAGTGGGATAGTTTGATCTTGGTTTCAGATAAAGCTCGGCACAACATCGTGGGCCGAAGGGCCTGTTCTGTGCTGTACTGTTCTATGTTTTCACTGTATCCCAATACATGACAATGATAAATCAATTCATTTCAATACCTACCAAATACAATGGAAAAAGCAGGTGAGAAGAGGTTGTGGGAGTTCTAAAATGCCCACTCTGAAATTCAGCAGGCGGCATTGCAGTGTGAGAGCTCACGAACCCTTCTCTTATCCTCCACCCCAGTAGCAGCACCCAGCTGATCTCCTGTTCTGTATTTGAACTATAGGTTAAAAATAAATAGAGATAAAATCACAATCTGCATTAAATTGTGTTTTAATAAGGTGAATAAATTCTTACCTGTCACACTGCCACAACTGTACTTATTGGTAATGCAACAACAGCAGCATAATGTCACTCCATTCCTTCCCCGTTGTGTCAATGCTCTCTGCAGAATTTGCATTATGCTTCCTTCCTTTGTTCAAATTTCATATTCAGAAATCAGCATCAAATATGAAAAAAAATAGCAAAGTATCCTACAGGTACATTAAATAGAACAGTCATCGAATCCCCACAGTGCAGAAGGAGGCCATTTGGCCCATCGAGTCTGCACCAACCCTCTGACAGAGTATCTTATCCAGGCCCTCCCCCATAACTCCATGCACTTTACCATGGTTGATCCACCTAAACTACACATCTTGGGACACCAAGGGGCAATTTACCATGATCAATCCACTTAACCTGCACGTCTTTCGGACTGTGGGAGGAAACCGGAGCACCCGGAGGAAACCCACAGGCACAGGGAGAACGTGCAGACTCCGCACATTCTGTGACCCAAGACTGTGCCGACACATGATGCTATTCTAAACTAAAGACCATTTGCCTCTGCGCGGTCCTTATCCCTCTATTCCCTGCCTATTTGTGTATCTGTCAAGATGCCTCTTAAACGTTGCTATTGTATCTGCTTCGACCGCCTCCTCTGCAGTGCATTCCAGGCACTTAACACCCTCTGTGTAAAAACAAAAATTGCCTCTCACACCTCCTTTAAACTTCTCCCCTTTTACCTTAAACCTAAGTAATTTCTACCCTTGGGAAAAAATGACTCCAGCCAGATTCTATCCATACCTCTCATAATTTTGTAAACTTCTATCAGGTCACCCAAAGGCTAGCATTGCCAGCGATGCCCATAACCCATGAAAGAAGAAAAACATTTTTTAAAAAATAGATAAATTAGGAAGCCAATCAAATTACTTGAAAATCCATTTTACTTCTGGGAGAGAAGAGTCGAGTGTAAAGTTTGGCTGAAGATGGTCATCTGGGGATGAAGTGCAAAGCAGAAGGTAGTCACATCGCTCCAGCCAGTGCCAAGCGAGCGCCATGTGCAACATTTTTAGAATGATAGAAATCTTACATTCGGTCCATCGAGTCTACACTGACCACAATCCCACCCCAGGCCCTATCCCCACAACCCCACACATTTACCCCACTAACCCCTCTAACCTACACATCCCAGGACACTAAGGGGCAATTTAGCATGGCCAATCATCCTAACCCGCACATCTTTGGACTGTGGGAGGAAACCGGAGCACCCGGAGGAAACCCACGAAGACACGGGGAGAACGTGCAGACTCCGCACAGACAGTGACCCAAGCCGGGACTCGAACCCAGGTCCCTGGCACTGTGAGGCAGCAGTGCTAACCACTGTGCCGCCCCCTATTTAACCGAGTGGGGAAGAAAACTAGGCAAAAAGGTGATCAGCAAGCGAAATTGGATGAGAAACAAGAGTGTTAGTAGAGCAGAGCAAAGGAAGGAAGGGGCAGATTGGGAGAAAAGCAGCTCTGGAGAGGGTGATGCTAACTCCTGTTAAAGTCATTATTTCTGTCAGTGGAGCTCTGCAACTCTTTCTCTGCTTCTGCACTTCCAAGGCCTGTGAAATACTTCAGTGGCATGCCGTTATTACAGCCGCCGCACACATAGTTTCCACAGCTGTAAGTGGGGTAAATCTTACCATGCCTCTGTGAAAATTTGGTGCAACAGGGATTCTGAACAGAAATAAGTCAACATCGCACCTAATTGCCGAGGTAGAGACATCCAGGGAAAGCTAACAAATTTTATATTCTTCAATATCGGGTGAACAAGTGACAACGTATGAACCACTGGTTGTCTCGAGCGCTGGCGTTCTGCTTCATAAAGTCCCAGCAACTCTGTCCAGTTTGTTCTTATTTTTCTTATTTGTTGATTTGTTTAAAATTGAAAAGGGCTGTTCTTAGTGCTGCTGCTGCATCAGTGATGCATAAAACCTACATCAATATGGGCGGCACACAGTGGTTAGCGCTGCTGCCTCACATCGCCAAGGACCCGGGTTCAATTCCGGCCTCGGGTCACTGTCTGTGTGGAGTTTGCACATTCTCCCCGTGTCTGCGTGGGTTTCCTCCCACAGTCCAAAGTTGTGCAGGTTAGGTGGATTGGCCGTGCTAAATTGCCCCTTACTGTCTAAAGATGTAGCTTAGGGGAATTAGTGGGGCAAATACGTGGAGTTACAGGGATAGGGACTGGGTAAGATTTTTAAAAAGCTGGTTTGGTGCAGACCCAATGGGCCAAATGGCCGCCTCCTGCACTGTAGAGATTCTTAAATCAGATAGCTACGGATAGTCAGTATTGATAGCATGTGACACAATCTATTCAAAATCATCAAGGATAGGTTTTGCTTATGATTGTTATTACATGTTTTACAAAAGAAAATCAAATGTTATCTCAGGCAGAACTCTTTGTATATAACTCTGATCGGGGTGGGGAGTGGCGTAGCTCTGATCCGAGGGTGGGGGGAGCAGTTCCGATCACTGGGGTTGGGTGGGGTGGAGGGGGAGCCCCTGAGACCTGCGTGATGGGCTAGTGGGGGAAGTTTGCTCTGATATTGGCCCTATAAGCATTCCGCCCCGATCCCAGTGCTTTGCCAGGCTTTGCCAATGTGGGTCACCGCCCTCCCCTCTCCCGCTGACTTGACAGCGTGAAACACATCCACCTATTTCATTGTGGCAGAGTGTGGTAAGATCTGGGTTTTTTTGCCGGAACCAACACTCCGTCATTTTTTAGTAAGATTTCGCCCGGAGTTAGCGTTTTAAGTCCATTGACCCTTCTTCTCAAAATGTGAACTTTGTTTCTCTCTCCACAGATGCTGCCAGAACTCTGAGTATTTCCAGCACTTTCAGTTTTTGATTTCAGGTTTTTAGCATCCACAATATTTTGCTTTTAGTATCTATTCCTTGCCTTTTTTCAATTTTGAAGCTATGAAGTAATTCTGAGAAAAATTATTGAAGAAACTACAACTGTATTTTTGTGACAAACAACTAACTTCTCTCACAAGTTACTGACAATGATTTATTTTCTCCCAAATCAGATTTCATGTGGGTGCCTGGTGACTCGGGAGCCTGTACAACAACCTGTGGTAATGCAGGAGTCCAGCAACGCAAACTGCTCTGTCTGAATACTAATGGCATTGAGGTGAATGAGTCAGCATGCTATGAGCTTCCCAAACCTCCCTTGGTTACTGAGCCATGTAATACTCAGGATTGTCCAGCCAGGTAAGGCAGAAAGAGAGCTATTTTAATTTTATTTTTAACACCAGTATTCCTGCATTAAACAGTTACAGATACAGGCTAAACAGTTACAGATACAGGCTGAACAGTTATGGATACAGGCTGAACAGTTATGGATACAGGCTGAACAGTTACGGATACAGGCTGAACAGTTACAGATACAGGCTAAACAGTTATGGATACAGGCTAAGTTCATTCTCAGTGCAAGTATGGGGGGTAGGACAAAATATCTAAACTTGTTGATGCGTTAACTATAGAGGAGAGCTGCTGCACACACTGGGCAAGATTCTCCGGCCTCCCCCAGCATTTTCTTGACGGCGGGAGTCGACATACCGTTCATTGGCGGCAGGGTCCTCTGGTCCCGCCACCGTCAATGAGAATTGAAGCCGCCCTAGGCCGTCGGGAAACCGGCAGCAGGGGGTACGCCACCAGCGAGACTAGAGAATCCCTCCAGCGTGAACGTTCGGAGAATTCCAGCCACAAGAGCAACAATTAGGGACGGGCAGTGAATTGTGGCCCAGCCATCGACACCCACATACTATGAAAAAATAGACAAAAAAGTGGCTTTCCGTCAGAGTGAAGAATTTGGTACAAGTGTTCCATTATGGAGGGGAGGGGGGGCGGGGGGGTGGGGGGGGAGCAGGTGCGTGAAGGTGTGGAAGTGGACATTCTGTTCATAAGATAACCTACCCATTTTGTTCCAGCAGATTGGAACCTCCTGATCTTCATCACCATTGCAATCATTGGAAATGGAATTCCCCCGCCACCAAGCCCCCCACCTTACCCCCCCCCCCCCCCCCCCGCCCCATAACTGAACACTTGTACCAAATTTCTCACTCTGATGAAGAGCCACTTTTTTGTATATTTTCTCATGGTATGTGGATGTTGTTGGCTGCGCCAGTAATTCATTGGCCATCCCTAATTGCCCTTGAGAAGGTAGTGGTGAGCTGCCTTCCTCAATTGTGGCAGTACGTGTGATATAGGTACACGCACAGTGTGGTTAGGAAGGAGTTCCAGGATTTTCACCCAGCGACAGTGAAGGAACAGTGATATAGTTCCTCATGGTGCGTGGTTTGGAGGTGAACTTGCAGGTGACGGTTTTCCGTGTGTGTGCTGGCCTGTCCTTTTATGTTGTAGAGGTCATGGGTTTGGAAGGTGCTGTTAAAGGAGCCTTGGTGAGTTGCTGCTTTGCATCTTGCTGCCACTGAGTGCCAGTGATGGAGAAAGTCAATGTTAAAGGTGGTGGATGGGGTGTCCATCAAGCAGGATGCTTTGTCCTGGATGGTGTCGAGCTTTTTCAGTGTTGTTGGAGCTGCACTCAACCAGGCAGGTGGCGAGAATTCCATCACACTCCTGACTTGTGCCTTGTAGATGGTGGACAGGCTTTGGGGAGACAGGAGGTGAGTTGCTTGCTATATCTGGCCTGCTCTTGTAGCCACAGCATTTATGTGATTGGTCCCAGTTTGGTGTCAGGTGAATGGTAACCTTTACATTGTTGATAGTGATGGAATCTGCCATCAAAAGTCATGGGGGGGTACTTCTGCTGACCTGAACTAATTTTCAAACTTTGCACTTTTGGTCGGAATTCTCCAACGGTGGAAATTCAGAAGTTTGTTGCAAACAACATTTAAAGAGTCAAGACTCTGATGTAGGGTCATCCTAACTCGAAATGTTGGCTCTATTCTCTCTGATGTGGAGATGCCGGCGTTGGACTGGGGTAAACACAGTAAGAGTTTTAACAACACCAGGTTAAAGTCCAACAGGTTTATTTGGTAGCAAATGCCATTAGCTTTTGGAGCGCTGCTCCGAAAGCTAATGGCATTTGCTACCAAATAAACCTGTTGGACTTTAACCTAGTGTTGTTAAAACTCTTACTGTGTCTATTCTCCACATCTATTGTATACGGCATCTCCACATCTATTCTCTCTCCACAGAGGTTGTCAGACCTGCTGTGTTTTTCCAGCATTTCCTGTTTTTGTTTCAGATTTCAGCATCTGCAGTATTTTGCATTTATCTTGATCTGCTTTTGTCCTGTACTAAGGTGTTATCAAGTTTAAGGTTTGTCTTGGTGCAATATGCTTTCAAAATTGGGCTCCCACAGTTGGTGAAAAGCTACCGGCTCTAATGTTGAAGCAGATCTTTTCACTTAATAACCATTGCATTGTTTTATTTTTTTCCATTCATGGGATGTGGGCATTGCTGGCAATGCAAGCATTTGTTACTCATCCCCAATTGAACTGAGTAGTTTTCTAGGCCATTATTTTTGTGGGCCTGGAGTCACGTGTAGGCCAGACCAGGTGAGGATGGCAGATTTCCCTCCCTAAAGGACATTGGTGAACCAGACAGGGTTTTTTTTTTACACCATTAGACTTTTATTCCAGATTTCTTTTTATTGAATTCACCATCTGTGGTGGGATTTAAACCCTGATCCCCAGAGCATTACCTTACAAGAGTCTAGGAACAGAGGGCATAATCTCAGATTAAAGGGTCACCATCTAAGACAGAGATGAGGAGGAATTTCTTTACTCAGACGGTAGTGAATCTGTGGAACTCTTTACTGCAGAGGCTGGGTCATTAAGTATGTTCAAAGCTGAGATAAACAGAGTTTTAATCAGTAAGGGAATCAAGGGTTATGGAGATAAGGCAGGAAAGTGGAGTTGGGGATTATATCAGATCAGCCATGATCTCATTGAATGGCAAAGCAGACTTGATGGGCCGAATGGCCTAGTTCTGTTCCTACATCTTACTGCCTAATGGGTCTCTGGATTACTAGTCCAGTAATAATACCACCACAACATCAATTACCCCAATATGTGTGGAAATCATTAATTCTACCTATTGTACGTTTATATCACTTTTTTTCCCTTATTCTTTCATGGGATGTGGGCATTGCTGGCATGAGCAACACTTGTTGCCCATCCCTAATTGCCCTCAAGAACTGAATGGCTTCCTAGGCCATTTCAGAGGACAGCTAAGAGTTGACCACATTGCTGTGGGTCTGGAGTCACATGTAGGCCAGACCGGGTAAGGATAGTGGATTCCCTTCCTACCAGACCATGATTGAACAAAGAACAAGAACAAAGAAAAGTACAGCACAGGATTAGGCCCTTTGGCCCTCCAAGCCTGTGCCGATCATGATGTCCCAACTAAACTTTAAAAAATCCTTCTGTCCTTACTCAGCCTGTATCCCTCTATTCCCTCCATATTCATGTACCCATCCAGATGCCTCTTAAATGTTGCCAATGTGCTTGCTTCCACCATCTCCTCTGGCAGCGCGTTCCAGGCACCCACCACTCTCTGCGTGAAAAACTTCCCCCGCATAACTCCCTTAAACCTCCCCCTCTCACCTTGAACCTGCAGCCCCCTTGTAATTGACACTTCCACCCTGGGGAAAAATGCCTCTGACTATCCCATGATCACCATTACTGAGACTAGCTTTGTATTCCAGATATATTAATTGAATTCAAATTCCACCAGCTGCCGTGGTGAGATTTGAACCCATGTCACCAGATCATTAGCCTGGGCCTCTGGATTACTATCCAGTGACATTATCACTTTGCCACTATCTCCCTCAAGAATGACTTCAAGAAAAAGAAATGGCAAAAGTCTATTCCGTGTGGATTTGGGTTGGATAATCTGTACAAGAATGGTTTTCTGTTGTCACATATTCGTTTGCCAAAACACTTGATTTTAATTTTACCCGTGTGTATTTTTTCTGAACTTCACTTGCAGTGCTAATTTAATATGTTAAATTGTCAGCATGCCTTTGGATACCCCTTGAGATTCCTTGAACAATGTGTTCTCTCATGCTTGCCTTGTGTAATAATCTGAACTCCAGCTGTAATGAGCTATTGGTTCCAACCCAAGTTCGAACCTTCTGGAGCAAGCCTGAAGTTTGCTGTGACTCTTAATGTGAAAACCACGGTACAGGTGCTTTTTAGGATGTAAGAGAAATTAAATTGGAAGTGAAGCTCAGAAAAAGTCATGTCATCGTCTTGACGACCTGCTGGTTTTACTGCACTGCGGCCCCATTTCAGGCCATCTGCTTTATTTAACATCGAAAATGCCCTGGATTTTTTTTTTTAAATTGCAACATTTAATTTGTCTCTGAAGCGGAATGAAGATGCCATGGTGTGAAATGTGGTAGCAGTCCGATGTCAGTAATCTGAGTGAGACCAGTCACATGAATTGCGGCCATCAGAACTACACCAGCCTATTTTCTGCTTATTGATGGGTGGGGTGGGTAAAACTGCACAGTGATTGGAGCAATCCATTTATTCTTAAACATGGTTTAAGTATAACTGTGAACATTTTCAGGATTTCTATATTGTGTGAGACCAATGATTGATCCGCTGGATCTCTGACAAACAGATCCCTGTAGATGGCTGCAATCCAAATGTAAAATTACTGGAGACCATTGAAGACCTATTTTTGGTGGGTGGAATCTGAGATGTGCTGGGAAAAAATAAATAAAAACAGAAAAAAAAGAAAGAGGTTGAAAGGATAGAAACTGCGTCAGAGGCATACCGAGAGTAAGGGAAGTCGAGACAAGTGGCTGGATTTTCCATCCCTTCCTGCCGGCGGGATTTTCCAGTCCTGCCAAAGGCCTCCCCACCCGACCCCCCTCCCTATTCGATGGGTTCCCAGATGGCAAGGCGGTTGAGCCACGCAAAATGCCATACACCTCGGCGGGACTGGAAGATCTCACTGGCGGCCAATGGCTAACCATCCTCGCTGCTGGAAAATCCCGGCCAAGGAATGACTTGGACCACAGAGTGTGTTTGTGAGAGCTCGCTGTGTCTAAATTGACTGCCTCTGGTGCAACACTGATTACATTTCCAAATCTCCCATTGATTGTGAAGCACTTTGGAATATCCCTTGAAGATATTCCATAAATGGAAGATTTTTTTTCTTCCTATGCTCAGCACGTTTTGTATTAAAGTTTATTTGAAGGAAACAAAATCGAACGACAAAATCTTCCCATGAGCGTTTTTTGCAACCATTTGGCCACTGGCAGAAAAGTTAAATTATCCGATAGATCCCTTGGATTTTATCATGCAAACCAGACATGTGGAAGCACAAAAAGGGCTTGAATTTATATAGCAATTTTAACATGGGAAAATGCCCCAAAATGCCACAGAGGCAAGAGAAAAAGAGATACCAGACTGCCATTGATATCCTATCGAATATTTGATTGACTGAGATTTTCTCTAAAGCAGAATAGAAAGATTGTATTTATTGTTGAATTTTATTCAGCCAAAGTTTGGCTCAAGTTCTTACTTTATAAAAGTTGTGGGTTAGCCAAGAAAACAAGGATGTGTTGATAAATGGAAAACATCAGGCGAGCCAAACAACTGAAAATCATATTGCCAAACCATTCCCAATATGAAGAGGCTCAGTTGACAGCTCATCAAAGGTACAAGTCCAAGTTGAACTCCAAACTTCAGGATTATTAGCTAAAACTCCAAGGACTGGTGGAAGAATGCACAAATATGTTTCCAACGTAAAGATGGAACTCTGCGAAGATAGGGTCCCATACCTCATTTGTTCAAATATTGCCAAATCGGATCCATCACCCAAAACTGAAGATCTGGTACCAAATGTTCCATTAGACCTCAGCAACTCGATCAGTCAAGTGAAGAATCACTCACACAAGAAAGTTCAACTTGTTGAAAAGTTGGATCCCGGAACAGAACTACTAATCCCAGAGGCGCAGGTTGTTGGTGTCTCCGAACACTCTTTGTGTAGCCAGCTGCTCTCTTGCTTATCTATTTCAGTGAACGCTGTCAAATAATTTCCCAGATCAGTAGAAAGCTACAAACGTCATGTGCGACCACAAGAAGGGGTCAAAGTCGGACTCTGGTAACGACATGCCAGAATCTCTGCTGCCAATTATGTCAGAGCGTTCGAAAAGAATAGAGGAAGAAGCTGTTATGTGATCTCGATCACAACAGTTTACTGTCCACTTGCCAACTTGGCAACCGAGCAAATCAGCAATACAGGTTCTCAATTTCATCATGTGAAAAGCATAGAATCCCTACAGTACAGGAGGAGGCCATTCTGCCCATTGAGCCTGTACCGACCACAATCCCACCCTATTCCCGTAACTCTCATTTTTCCTACTAATCCCCTTGACAATCCCCCCTCCTAGGGTGGCACAGTGGGTTAGCACTGCCGCCTCACAGCGCCAGGGACCCAGATTCAATTCCGGCCTCGGGTCACTGTGCAGAGTTTGCACTTTCTCCCCATGTCGGCGTGCGTTTACGCCGGCTCCTCCGGTTTCCTCCCACAGTTCGATGATGTGCGGGTTAGTTGGATTGGCCGTGCTAAATTGACCCTTAGAGTCAGGGGGATTCGCAGGGTAAAATGTGTGGGGTGACGGGAATAAGGCCTGGGTGGGATTGTGGTCGGTACAGGGTCGATGGGCCGAATGGCCTCCTCCTGTACTGTAGGGATTCTGTGACTCTCTGAAAATGGAGTTGCTTTTTTAATTACTGGGGAGCAGTCTCCCCTGCCATGAAAGGTTTTCCTGTCACCTTCGATGCCACACTGTTGTGTCCTTTTACTCCCACTCGTTGAAAGCAGCAGATATTGGTGTCCTCAGCAATTTTGAAGAAACATCTGTCAAATTAGACATCACTGAGGGATTTCTGATGGAACAGTGCCACCTGTTTCAATGCTCAATTTCTGTTGATTGGCCATGCTAAATTGTCCCTTAGTGTCAGGGAGACTAGCAGGATGAATACGTGGGATTATGGGAATAGGGCCTGGGTGGGATTGATGTTGGTGCAGGCTCAGTGGGCCGAATGGCCTCCTTCTGTACTGTAGGGATTCTATGATATTAAACTTGGACCTTCTCGGGTAGATGCACAAAGTTCATGGCATAATTTTGAAGAAGAACAGACGAGTTTTCTCCGTGTCCTGGCCACTATCTATCCCCCTATCAACATTACAAATACAGATTATCTGGTTATTATCATATCGCCACGTTTGGGAGTTTGATGCGTGTGAATTAAGTGCCACATTTCCTACATTACAACAGTGAGGTCACTGACTTTGAGACAACCGGTGGTTTTTTAAAATGTTGCAGAAATGCAAGCCTTTCTTTTCCTCTCGGAGGAAGTGACAGCTCGAACCAAACCTTCTGCGCTGTATGGATTCTATGACTCTCTGATGCTCCAGGGATGGAATACTTTAGTGAGCATTAAACAATGACTTTCATTCATTCCTCAATAAGTGTTTTATCCTAAGCACAGTGGTTACCACTGCTGCCTCACAGGGCCAGGGACCCGGGTTCGATTCCCTGCTTGGGTCACTATCTGTGTGGAGTCTGCACGTTCTCCCCATGTCTGCGTGGGTTTCCTCCGGGTGCTCCGGTTTCCTCCCACAGGCCGAAAGACATGCTGGTTGGGTGCATTGGCCGTGCTAAATTCTCCCTCAGTGAACCTGAGCAGGCACCAGAGTGTGGCGACTAAGGGGTTTTCACGGTAACTTCATTGCAGTGTTAATGTAAGCCTACTTGTGACACTAATAAATAAACTTTAAACTTAAACGTTGAGAAACGGTTGTGTGGCGATTCTAATGAACTGCTGATCTGTCTGCAGCATTGTTTGAGGATGAAACCACAAGTAGTACATTAAATGAACATTTACCACCTGCATCAGGATCAGGAGACTGATTGGCCCCACACTGCTTCTCATGTTCCTCAGCAGCCTGATAAGTTTCAGGGCAGAAATTCTGCACTGGTTACTTCCCAATCTCAAAAACTGAGTTAATGACTAAAGCAAAATACTGCAGATGCTAGAAACCTGAAATAAAAAAATTAAATGCTGGAAATACTCAGCAGGCGTGACAGTGTCTGCGGGGAGGGAAGCGGGTGGAGCAGCATTCAACATACTTGAGAAATGCGTGAATTGTCTTGTAGAATATCAGTTGCAGGAATGTTGTATGAATGTGTTTCAGCTTTTATATGTTAAAATAATTTTCAGCTTTTTGAGATGCTTTTGGAAACCAGGAGAGACCCAAAAGCTCAAATTGACAATTTATTGAGACAAAATGGTGACACCAATGCAAGTAAAGAAACAAGGAAGGACTTACAGTCAGACAGAAACTTGTGGCAACCTCAGTATGTCCCAAAATGCTTTTCAGCCAATTAAATACTATTGTAATATAGGAAGAAAGTAACCAATTTGTTCTCAGCAATGTCCCACAAACAGAGCAGTAAGAAATCTCACAACACCAGGTTAAAGTCCAACAGGTTTATTTGGTCACACGAGCTTTCGGAGCGCTGCTCCTTCATCAGGCGAGTGGAGAATTGGGTTCACAAACCATCATCTCACGTGAGAACACCATCCACCAGGTACATATTCTTGTGACTCGGCCAACGTTGTCTACCTGATACACTGCAGGAAAGGATGTCCCGAGGCATGGTACATTGGGGAAACCATGCAGACGCTATGACAATGGATGAATGGACACTGCTTGACAATCACCAGGCAGGAGTGTTCCCTTCCTGTCGGGGAACACTTCAGCAGTCAAGGGCATTCAGCCTCTGATCTTTGGGTAAGCGTTCTCCAAGGCGGCCTTCAAGACACATGGCAACGCAGAATCGCCGAGCAGAAACTGATAGCCAAGTTCCGCACACATGAGGACGGCCTCAACCAGGATCTTGGGTTCATGTCACACTACCTGTAACCTCCACGACTTGTGTGGGCTTGCTAAATCTTACTAACTGTCCTGGCTGGAGACAATTCACACCTCTTTAATCTGCTTAACTCTCTCTCCACTCGCATTGTCTACACCTGTAAAGACTTGATTACCTGTTAAGACTCGCATTCCAACCATTATCTTGTAATTGGGTTTGTGTCTATATATGCCCTGTTTGTGAACCCAATTTTCCACTGACCTGATGAAGGGGCAGTGCTCCGAAAGCTCGTGCTGCCAAATAAACCCGTTGGACCTTAACCTGGTGTTGTGAGACTTCTTACTGTGCCTACCTCAATCCAACGCCGGCATCTCCACATCACCACAAACAGTACTGTGGCATTGTCGATAATCTATTTTTAGCACTGATGAAGGGTCATAGAATTCCTACAGTACAGAAGGAGGCCATTTGGCCCATCAAGTTTGTACCGACCACAATCCTACCCAGGCCCTATTCCCATAACCCCACACATTTACCATGTTAATCCCCCTGACACTAAGGGGAAATTTAGCATGGCCAATCAACCTAACCCACATATCTTTGGACTGTGGGAGGAAACCGGAGCACCCGGAGGAAACACACGCAGACACGGGGAGAATGTGCAAACTCCACACAGACAGTGACCCAAGGCTGGAATTGAACCTGGGTGCCTGGCGCTTGAGGCAGCAGTGCTAACCCACTGTGCCACCGTGCCGTCCCTGGTCATCCAGACTGGAAATGTTAGCTCTATTCTCTCTCAACAGACGCTGTCAGACTTGCTGAGTTTTTCCAGCATTTTCTGTTTTTGTTTCAGATTCCAGCTTTTGCAGTATTTTGCTTTTAATCTGTTTTTAGGTATTAGTTGAGGGATAAGTATTGGCCTGGACAATGTGGAAAACACTCCTCTTCCAGTTAATGTTGAGGGACTTTCTCGGTCCACCTGAGAAGGCTCAGAGACCTCAATTTAACCTCGATTTGTCAGCTGGTAGCACTCCCACCTCTGAGCCAGAAGGTTATGGGTCCAGGACTTGAGCACAAAAATCTCAGCTGACCCTTCAGTGGAGTGCAGAAGGAGTGCTGCACTTTCAGAGGTGCTGCCGCTCAGATGGGATTTGAAATCAAGGCGCCCCCCGGTGGGTGTAAAATATTCCACAGCACTATTTTGAAGAAGAGCAGGGGAGCTGTCCCCGATGTCTTGGCCAATATTTGCGTCTTCATTAACATTGCAAAGAGAGATTGTCTGGTCATTATCGCATGGCTGTATGCGGCAGTTTGTTGTATGCAAATTAGCTTCCATGTTTCTGAAATTACAACAGTAAAATTACAAATTGCAACCATCATAGGGTCAAAGCGTTTTACAGCATAGAAAGAGGCCCTTCAGCCCATCATCTCTGCACCGGCTAAGAAGAACCTATCTACTTTTAGTATCTTGTAAACAGTTTATTAAGGTAGGTAACTGTTTACAGAGAGTGATATAAAGGCTGCCATACTCCACGACTCCAGACTCCAAACTGGCAAGGAAAAACTGCACTCAGCCCCAGGATTCGCACACTTCTGCCCAATTGGCTGAATGGGTTATTTAATCTTCCAAAACCTCACCACATTATTCTATTTCCATTTTCCAGCACTTAGCCTGTAGCCTTGTACATTATGACATTTCAAGTAAATGCTTCTTAAATGTTGAGAAGGTTTCTGCCTTTACCACCCTTTCAGGCAGTAAGTTCCAGATTCCCACCACCCTCGGGGTGAAAGTTTTCCTCAAATTCCTCTAAATCTCCGGCCCCGACCTTAAATCTTTGCCCCTTGGTTATTGGCCCCTCAACTAAGGGGAAAAGTTTCTTCCTACCTACCCTATCTATGGCCCTCATAATTATGTGAGCAGTGAATAGAGGGATATGGACCATGTAGAGGCAAGAAAATATTAGATTAGAGGGGAATCTGTGTCTAGGTGGGCCGAAGGGCCTGTTCCTGTGCTGTACTGTTTGTACTGTTCTTTGTACACATCACTCAAGTCCCCCCTCAATGTTGTCTGCTCTGAGGAGAGCAATCCCAGCCGAGCCAGCCTCTCTGC
Organism: Mustelus asterias; assembly: GCF_964213995.1. Lineage (NCBI taxonomy): Eukaryota > Metazoa > Chordata > Chondrichthyes > Carcharhiniformes > Triakidae > Mustelus > Mustelus asterias. Next base: position 33,508,015 of record NC_135824.1, read on the forward strand.
AGAGCTGAAACACTCCAGACCAAGCAACAGCTCGGTGAATCCCCTCTGCACCCTCTCTGGTGCAATCACATCCTTCCTATAGTGAGGTTTGCAGAACTGCACACTACTCTAGCTGTGACCTAACAAGTGTTTAATACATTTACATCATAGCCTCCCTGCTCTTCTATTCTATGCCTTGGCTAATACAGGCAATATCCCAAATGCCTTCTCAACCCGTCCTAGGTAGATAACAATTAGGTTGTTGCTTAGCAACCAGGGGACCACCCTAGGACAGAAAGAAATTTTGAATTAGTTTTAGGCAAGAGCCAGGATAGCACAAGGGAGCCACGGAAAACAGACTTCTTAAATGAACAATAGAAAATCCCAAAAACCAGAGAGTGGGGACAAAAAGAACATCTCAAGAAGACAGTTAAAGGAACAAAGAACAAGAAGTTGAACAATGTCCTGTCCAGGAGAATTCTGATAAAATGCTCTGAGTTGAAGAGACAGCTGAAAGGTTTAAAGTCGGCTAGGTGAGAAGGCAGACACCCAAGGTAAATGACACCTTAATATATTATGTGAAGCAGTAGTGTTCTGTTGGCATGATTGGGTAGCTGAGAGATTGTGGGGAAGCTTGAACGCACGTGGCAATCCAAAGTAGACGAATATCAAAGGGAGGGATTGAAATCTGGAGGTTGTTTCCTCAGTGAAGGTATCCAAGAGAAAGTTTTGTCTGGAGGAAGATTCCAAGTGTGTTTTCCAAAAGGGGAGTTTGGAAACACTTGTTTGGAAGTCAGAGTTCCAGTGTGACCAGTTGGTTCTCAGTGTGACAAGAATCTGGGGGGATTTGATGAGAAATCCACAGAATTTGTATTGAGTGGCCTCTTGCAATTAGTTTCAGAGTGTGTTGTGTCTGATCAAATATCACCGAGTGGTTTACACGGACTGTGTACTTACTGAGAACATTAGAGAATAAGATACATTTTGCAACTTGTCTTATCCTTACAAATCTGTCTTTGGCCGGGATTCTCCAGTCTCGTCTGCCCCGTTACCACTGCCAATGAGTGCAGAGAATTTGGCGTTCAGCCAAATCTCCATTCACTGCAGCGAGATTGGAGAATCCCAGCATTTGGTGAGGTTGGAGAATTCTGGCCCATATCTTTAAAGGTACAGGTAGGGTGAAGGAATAGTGTATTATAGCAAATGTTTTCTTGTTTAATAAATACCTGATTTTTTTGTTAAATGTTAATCAGTGACTCTGTTCATCCATGTCTCTAAATTTTTAAAAAACATTAATGAGCCGTGGTCCACTTCGGGACCTGACTGTCCATTGGTAACATCAGCTGGGATCGAAACATCACTGTAGCTGTTCATATAATCCCTACAGTGCAGAAGGAGGCCTTTTGGTCCATTAGGTCTGTACTGACCCTCTGAAAGAGCCAACTTGCTCAAATTGGCTGTTTGCCAGAAGCAATCTTGAGACAGAGAATGCTGATATTTGTCAGCTTCACTCACCTTGGTCTTTGCCTCTGGTTTATAGAATAAAGGCTGTATTTTCCTTATGGAGGCAGCAAACACATGTTGAGACCATTTCTGGGACCCAAACCATCCCGCAGGGGGAAACAGTCACCCATTGGGATTTTGACGGAAGTGCCTTGTTAATTGGCATGGAGACAGGTTTCCTGTCCCATTAAGGGCAGTTGTCAGGTTGTTGAAGCTAGTTCACCAATCAGAGGTCAAAAAGGAACAGCAATGAAAGGTAACTAACTGAGAGGGCGGTGCCCTGTCCCTAACATATTTTCAATGTGCAATTGAAAAACAGATACAGCAACCAGGCCATCACCATGTGAGGGGGGAATCACCTCTCCAGGGTGGCCCCTGATAGTGTGAGAAACTGGACGCCAACTGGAAAATTCCAAATTGCCCCCTGTAAGTGCCATAACAAGGCTCTTAACGAGTCTATTTGGCTACCAGGGCGGGGGTGGGGCGAGGGCGGAGGGGTGGTGGCATGGGTAGCCTTGCTAAGCCCTGACCCAGCCTTGACGAAAACTGGGTTGGGAAAGCAGCATGCCAGCCAGCGCCAGTATTTCTGAGCCCCATTTACCTCCATACCCCCAGCAGAGTCTGATAATCCTGCCCTCTGCCTTCTTCCAAGTAC